>NW_010973325.1:3399667-3501572 GCF_000737465.1 Haliaeetus leucocephalus
CAGGTAAAAATGCCAGGAGGCCTGCACAGATGAACAAGGAGCTCCTGGACAAACTCAAACACAAAAAGGAAGCTCACAGAGGGTGGAAGCAAGGTCAGGTAGCCTGGGAGGAATACAGAGAAATTGTCCGAGCAGCCAGGGATCAGGTTAGGAAAGCCAAAGCCCTGATAGAATTAAAACTGGCCAGGGACATCAAGGGCAAAAAAGAAAAGCTTGAATAGGTATGTCAGTGGTAAAAGGAAGACTGTGGAAAATAGGGCCCTCTCTGGAAGGAAACAGAAGACCTGGTTACATGGGACATGGAGAAGGCTGAGGTACTCAATGACTTTTTTGCCTCAGTCTTCACTGGCAAGTGCTCCAGCCGCACTGCCCAAGTTGCAGAAGCCAAAGGCAGGGACTGGGAGAATGAAGAACCGCCCGTGGTAGAAGATCAGGTTTGAGACCACCTAAGGAACCTGAAGGTGCACAAGTCCATGGGACCTGATGAGATGCGTCTGCGGGTCCTGAGGGAACGGGCTGATGAAGTAGCTAAGCCAACATCCATCATATTTGAGAAGTCATGGCGGTCCGAGGAAGTTCCCACTGACTGGAAAAGGGGAAACATAACCCCTCTTTTTAAAAAGGGAGAAAAGGAAGACCCGCAGGAGAACTGCAGGCCAGTCAGTCTCACCTCTGTGCCTGGCAGGATCATGGAGCAGTTCCTCCTGGAAACTGTGCTAAGCCATGTGGAAAATGAGGAGGTGAATGGTGACAGACAACACGGCTTCACTAAGGGCAAATCACGCCTGACAAATTTGGTGGCCTTCTACGACAGGGTTACAGCATTGGTGGATAAGGGAAAGGCAACAGAAGTCATCCACCTGGAGTTGTGCAATGCATTTGACGCTGTCCTGCACAACATCCTTGTCCATGGACAGACATGGGTTTGACAGATGGACCACTTGTTGGATAAAGAAGTGGCTGGATGGTCACACTCAAAGAGTTGTGGTCAACAGCTCGATATCTGAGTGGAGAACACTGAGGAGTGGCATTCCTCAGGGGTTGGTATTGGGACCGGCGCTGTTTAAAATCTTTGTTGGCAACATGGACAGTGGGATTGAGTGCACCCTCAGCAAGTTTGCCGACAACACCAAGCTGTGTGGTGCGGTCAACAAGCTGGAGGGAAGGGATGCCATCCAGAGGGACCTTGACAGGCTTGAGAGGTGGGTCCATGCGAACCTCATGAAGTTCAACAAGGCCAAATGCAAGGTCCTGCACATGAGTCAGGGCAATCCCAAGCACAAATACAGGCTGGGTGGAGAATGGATTGAGAGCAGACCTGCGGAGAAAGACTTGGGGGTGTTGGTTGCTGAGAAGTTCAACAAGACCCAACAATATGTGCTCACAGCCCAGAAAGCCAGCCATACCCTGGGCTGCATCAAAAGAAACGTGCCCAGCAGGTCGAGGGAGGCGATTCTCCCACTCTACTCCGCTCTAGTGAGACCCCACCTGCAGTACTGTGTTCAGCTCTGGGGCCCCAAGCATAAGAAGGGCATGGACCTGTTGTAGTGAGTCCAGGGGAGGACCACAAAGATGGTCAGAGGGCTAGAACACCTCTACTATGAAGACAGGCTGAGAGAGTTGGGATTGTTGAGCCTGAAGAAGAGAAGGCTCTGGGGAGACCTTATTGTGGCCTTCCAGTACCTAAAGGGGGCCTACAGGAAAGCCAGAGAGGGACTTTTTACAAGGGCATGTAGTGAGAGGACAAAGGGTAATAGCTTTAAACGGAAAGAGAGCAGATTTAGATTAAACGTAAGGAAGAAATTCTTTACTGTGAGGGTAGTGAGACACTGGGACAGGTTGCCCAGAGAGGTTGTGGATGAGCCATCCCTGGAAGTGTTCAAGGCCAAGTTGGACAGGGCTCTGAGCAACCTGGTCTAGTGGAAGGTGTCCCTGCCCATGGCAGGGGGGTTAGAACTAGATGATCTTTAAGGTCCCTTCCAACCCAAACCATTCTATGATTCTATGTTCCTGCTTAACATTGTGGACTTGATCAGTTGAAGAAATGTGCCTAAGGTTCACAACTGTAATTTTCTGTATTTTTTCTGAGTTAAATTTCTGAACCATTTCTGAACTTCTGAATGGAACATTTAGAATACAATCTTATCTTTTCAGAGCAAAATTTACACTTTCAGTCTCTACTCTGAATAAGAAAAATATTTTCTATTGAACATTTACTTTCTCCTTTGAAGTCTAACTTCAACTCAAAACACATCTGTTTCAAAGATAAATCAAAGATGCAGCAGCAGCTTGTGTTCAAATGAAAACACATGTATACATTATTTTTTTTAGCCCAGACTTGAGGATCTTTAGGGTTTTAAGGCCTCAGTATTTAAAATAACTTCAAGACTGTGATATCTACAGGCAAACCTTATGGTGTTTTGGGTTTTTTTGGTTTTTTCCTTTTTTTTTTTTTTTTTTTACCTAGTGTTTAGCTCAGCAGTAGACATACTTATTTTAGAAAGCCTGCTCTAGCTAAGTTAGATTTTTAAAGGAGACAAAGACTCTGGGAAAGCAAAGTCAATGGTGATTAATCTTGAGTGGTCACTAGCAGTCAGGCAAGTCATGGCTTTCATGGAGTGTTGCCTGAAGCCTGATAAGATCAAAACTGTAGAATACCTGTGTGGAGGTTTCAAGAGACTAAAATTGGAAAGGTTTATGACCTTAATGCTGAGAGTGTCCAGGCCAAGAAATGTAGTTAAGGATCCTTATTTCTAGCCCCTAAAGGTAATTTTTCGTAACTCTAGTGGGGGAAGGAGTCAGCATGTAGTAATGAGGAACAATAAATTACAGTTCATACCTATGGAAATACGGGATTAAAGAGTAGTGTTGAAGGGCAACGGAAGAGCTGAACTCAGAAAAAGCATGAGTGCCATTGCCCCCACAAGCACTGCAGCTCACACGTTGTCATGTGCTGTTGGCAAGCCAGAAGCTATCAAGTCTTGTCTCTTCAGACGAATTTCTCAACAATGCTATGACTTCTTTACAGAAGAAATTTGAGGTTATCATAACTCAGGATTTCATCTTGCAATCTTGAATAGTTTACTTATATGACTCTAAATGTTTTTAAAAAAAAATTACACTGTTTCTACTACACCTGCAACTCCTTGGCACAGCAATGACTCAAAGAAAGACTGCTAACATATTAAATTCACTGAAGTATATACTGGATACAGTAAATCTTTTGCCACTATGCTATAGGTCATCAGACTAATATTAGTTGAGGACTTAACAATTAACTCTGCAGAGCAGTGTCGTGGCTTAACTCCGGCTGGCAACTAAGCACCACACAGCTGCTTGCTAACTCTCCCCACCCCAGTGGGGTTGGAGGCAAATCAGAAGGAAGGATAAAAGTGAGAAAGAAACTCTTGTGTTGAGATAAAAACAGTTTAATAATTAAAAAGAGATCATAATAGTAATTTTTTAAAATTGTAAGGGAAAGAGGGAGAAATAAAAAAGAGAGAGGAAAATAAAACCCATTAAAGACAAGTGATGCAAATGAAAACAATTGCTCACCACCAACTAACCCATACCCAGCCAGTCCCCGAGCAGTGCCCCCTGAACCCTCTCTCCCAAAACCCCCACGGTTTTATTGCTGAGCATGACTCTATATTGTCTGGGATATCCCTTGGGTCAGTTGGGGTCAGCTGTCCCAGCTGTGTCTCCTCCCAACTTCTTGTACCCCCCCAGCCTCCTCACTGGTGGGGTGGGGTGAGAAGCAGAAAAGCCCTTGTCTCTGGTTAAGCACTGCTCAGCTGTACTAAAACACATCAGTGTGTTCAACACTGTTTTCAGCACAAATGCAAAACATAGTCCCATACCAGCTACTATGAAGAAAATTAACTCTATCCCAGCCAAAACCCATACAAGCAGTCACTGTTAGAATAGAGCTGAAACCCTGAGAGGGGGGAGCACTATTGGAATGCATTTTGAATTTGTTTGTGATCTCTTTGCTTGTAGTGTTTATTCTAGCAAACACAGGCACAAAGAGCCAGTCACAACTCAGTGAGTGTTAACCTAACAGCAAAAAGCCATCCACAGTACAAGGGAGTCAGTTCTGTACTGAGACAGTTTAAGTCCTAGAGGTCATGTCTATGCTTTTCTTTTCAGACTAGAATTTAAACAGTGTGTAAGATTTGTTCTGCTTTTCTTCACACAGGTGTATTCAACCACATAATTATTCATGTACACTAGCTGTAGCACCAGGCTGGTCTAAATGACACTATTTATCTCACTTAATCAGGAAACCCACCTGTCCTGAATGTTCAGTTAAAACAGATGGAGATTTTGAATACTTAGTACCTGATACAGAATAGCTGTCAAACAAGCTGGAGAGCATTTTTGCAGCAGTCAGCCAGCACTCTGTACTCATTATCCAATTCAAGAAAATGTTGGTCCATTCATAGGATTTCTCAAAGAGAAAAGGCAGCACAGTTTGCTATAAATACATGAAAATAATATTTATTTAACAGCCCCAAGTTGCAAAGGAAGCAGGTTTCTCTAGCTCATTTCACCCACAAATGTTTCCACACCAATGACCTACCTAGGCTTTTAACAACAAATTCACAGTATCTGGAATTCCATTAAATCAGTGGTAACCCACTTTGACTCTGCTTATGTCTGATTTCTTCCAGAGATGATTCAGAGTCTGAGAGTAACTTTCACTTTAATGTTTGGTTTTGATACACATACAAGCTCAGTAGTTCAATCTCCCTTCTACCTCCTGAAATTTCCCTGGTAACAAGTATTTTCATTTCCGTCTGGTTTAAAAAATATAGCCTGTGTTCTTAGATGTAGAAAGAGTACATGGATCCATCCTTAGTGAACTGTTTGCTCTGAGTGTTTCAATTTAATAATTCAGTCAATTGGAACTCTCGCTTTTGAAAATGTAAATAAGATCAGTCACCGACACCTGAAATAAACTCCTTGAGCCTTTCAGTGTTTTAAAGGAGTCACCTTCTTTCAAGAAATTTGATTGAAATTCACATTGCAATGTATGTTTTCACAGCCCAAGGTGTTTCAATGAAAAGTAAAAGCATAATCCCCTCTTTTCTTCATTATTTTTCCTTCACTTGTTTCCACACCCTTTTTTTTGCCCCCACTTCATCCACAGATTTCCATTGTAATAAATCATAAATATCTCTTACAGAACTTTGCAGAGCAAGATGACATAACTTACCTCCTCTCTAAGTATTCAGGTAAAACAGCTGGAGCATTTACCTGTCGAGCATTTGTTCAAAAAAAAAAGGTGTTGGGGTGGGAGGCTTGTGAACAAACTAAACTAGAAATCATTACTTCATTTTAGAAATTATAAAAAAAAAAAATCAATCTTTCAGCCAGTATTTCAAGCATTATTCAGTCCAGATACTTTAAAACTGCAAGATGGCTCCAGAATGGTGATAGCTTATTTTCACCCTGAAAATTGTGTATTTTCAATTTTTTTCTTTTCACAGCAATATGTTTCTCCCCTCCTCTTCATCAAACCACAAACTTTCAAGCAAAAAAGGGTTTCTGTGATGAACAATGTATTAGTCAAAATGCACTAAAAATGATACAATTTGAACTTAATTCATCAAGTAGCTAAAATTGCAAAAATGCAACAAAATATTCAGAGCAAAGTTCAAAGAGAAATTGACTCGCTGACCTGAATAGCTTATGGTTTGCTTAAGCTATGGGAGATTGACTGAATTTCCCCTTCTCCCTGAGAGAATTTGAACCATAATCTCCCATCTCCACCAAGAAAGTCCTAAATATATCCAGTCCTACCAAGATATAATAAAATTTTCCCCACTTCTTACTTATGCCTCTGTAGATGGCTTCATTTTCCACAAGTGGGAATTCACCTAAAGTTGATCAACTGTACCCTAATGGAAGAGTCATTGCTACTGACGTCTATATTACATATTCACTGGCAACCAAATGTAGTGAGCTGAAATACTTACATCACTTAGAAATACTTTTCTGCTTAAGAAAGCATTTCTTTTCTTAGTTCACTAAGTTTATACTTTTCACATGCTCCCTTTGCATGTACTTCAGCCTGGCAACTTGATGGTCATCTTCAGTAATGATATTCACTTAAATTTCTTCAAGCAGCAAATTTATTCACTGGGTTTTAAGCTGTGGAAAAACAAAATAAAAAGCAATACTGCAGTGTGTCAGTATCCACTTATTGGACAGTACGTGTGAGAATTGCACATCCCGCTCACAAGGAACAAAAATTCATTATGTCTCTGTAAATTAAGGTTAAACTAATAGTGTTCCGGAGCTTTTTCTTGTTCCCTCTTAACTGCTTCAGATGTGAAATTCCATGGCTCAGGTAGACCTCAGTCACTTGTAGGTCAACTTGTCATTATGCAGTCTTATCAAGAGAAAAATACTTCTGTAATGTTCCTCCATCTAAGAGTGCTTACACAATGTTCCCTGGCCAGATGAAATTCTCACCATGACTTACAGCCACCCAGCCCAGTGCTAAAAGTGGCAGTGTTTAGCCCCTGGTCTTCACCATAACCTTTAATGGCTATCTGGTAATTATTTTTTGCTGCAACTACCCATTTCCTAATTCACTCTCTTTCACATTTCCTTCTGAGGGCCCCAGGCGAGTTCTATACCTTTAATGCAGACAACAGTACTATCTGCTCTCTAAATTGTAGAAAAACTGCTTGTTAAGCTGTGTCATTGTCTCTCATGGTTCCTCTGGAAAATAGTATCTCTATGCTGGACATTTTATTACTCAGGTCTGATCCCGGATTAAACAAGTTATTGACATAGAAAGCAACACATCTATCTTCTATCTTTGTTTTCTGGTTTCAGCAAACCAAAGAGTGATTTCTTCACACAAAAATGTTATCAAATATCATGTATCCTCTGTATCCTCTTCTCTGTACCTTTTCTCAAATATGCTTTACATTATTTAAATGAAAAAATTCATTCACAAATCAGTCCATGTCACCTTGGGTGCCTTTGTCTGAATAATGCTTTCCCTCTGTATAAACTCTCTTCATGCAATATTGCTGACTCAGTGGGTAGAAAATCCAGACCAGTAAGCCCAGAAATCGGACTAAGCAAAGTGAATGCTCTCTGAAAAGTGGTGTATTCCAGCTGACCAAAGTCTGTGCAGACTTTGTAAAACCCTTCCTGCTTCCACACTGAAACTATTCACAAGCCCACTCTGTGGAAATGGTGTGCCCAGCAAAAGGTCTGCTGTTCAATAGGCTTTTTGCTCATTCTACAGGTGTTTGGGAAATGTGATGCGGGAATGGATTGTTACTAGATATAGTGGAGAAGTTACCAGCAAACATGGCTGAAAAAGTCTTAATCAACCTCTGAAGTGTATTCTATATTGAAGAAACATTTGGATTGAATTAATGTATAGTGAAAGCAGCCTCGGGAAACAGAGAACTGTAACTTTATCAAGCACTCTGTGCCTGGCCCACAAAGCCTGATGCTGCCACCATCCAACAATAGCCATATGGTTCAAAGATGTTTTTTCACTGGAAGTAAAAGTGGGCTTTAATTTGGGGAAATGACATGGTAATCTGGATTTATTTTATGTTTTGGCACCCAATCACATACTTTCAGCCTGCCAAAATTCCCCATCTATAGAAGAATAATAATAATTCTTTTTGTCTATTTCCTTCTGCTCACCTACCCCCCATTTGAGACCATGAGGTCCCTGGTCTGCTTGAATACACAAAATTGAGCATAAGGGTAGTAATAATGGTGTTTACTTAAAGGATTGCATCAAGTGTTGGCTTTGTGTGGCTGCTTTGTAAAATACATTTAGCATAGAACAGTATATCACATTGCGTATCTCTGCTCTCTATTTTCAGCCTTCTTACCAAGGCAAAATGCATTAAGGCTAGCAATGGCTGTGAATTTCTAAATTGGATTATTCCTTTTCAGCCATAGTTTACACTGTTCTCTAATAATCTGAGCTGACAGTCAGGAAAATACAGAGGCAGAGCAATAGCAAGAGTCATGTCACTACAGTGTTCAATAACATCATTATGTATTCAGCTATCTTTCAAGCTTATTTCCTCTACTTTTATGCTCACCCTATATCTTTTCACCTAAAATTCGAGAAAGCTTGCATTTTGCCTAGCCCCACTGTGTTACTTTTTTATAAATAGAGCAGCACAAAATAACTGGAATAATTCCTGCTGCTGTGTCTCTGTTTCTACTTCCTTCTCCAAATGAGAATATTAAGTTGGAATATCGGAACATAGTAAGAAAAACACAGGAAGACATTCTGCTGACTGAGCCAGCTGAAATTAGTAGATATCACTGTGAGTACAGAAATATCTCCTTTAGCAGAGTTTCTCTTAATGGCCAAGATTTTACACACTGTTTAAGCCACTGTTCCATTTTGTAGTTCAGTTAAGCAAAGGTTTGCACATCCTTACTCATATATGGGAGATTGGACTAATGCACTGTTGTGTTTGCAGCCTTTGTTGATAAAGCAATTGTGCAGGGTCCAGCAGTTTCAGAATGTAACAGCACGTTTTATCACTTGAACTAATCAGAACATATTTTCTCAGTATTGAAGTATTTGTTCATTGAGTTAAACATCATATCGATTACAAGACTGCACATCTCGTGCAAAAGACTTTTAATACTTTGATCCTTTCAGACTCGAATGGTCTTACTCCTTGTTTCCTTAGCCATGCCCTGCTGAATCTCATGCCAATCCCCTCTCTCCATGTCACATTTCAATTTAGGAGCTTTAGATGCCTCAATTTTGATTATTTTTTTTTTTCCTCAAGGCCAAACATTTGAATGAAAAGGACCTCAGAGAACTTGAGCCACTATAAAAACTAACTTTATTACTATTCATACTGAATACTGCTACTGAGTGCATGAGCACTCTTTTAGCTGCATTAGTCTATTCTGGTTTGTAGCTGAGCACGATCAGTAAGCCCCAGACAGGTTGCAATTCTTCCTGTTCCACAGACATGAGATACTGGACTGAGATGATCTTGCCCATTAAAAAAAAAAACCAACAAAAAACCAACCCTAAAATACTTTGACACTCTCAGGACAATGTCTCAGCTTCCATAAAGTGCTTTGTACTGTGCAGACAGCTTGAGAGGTACTGCTGTAGCAATACCAGCTCTGGCTTTCAAGACATCACTGCATACATAATGTGGCACTCATCTGTAAGCAGTAGAGCAGGTAGGGGCATTGCTTTGGTTTTGTATTGTTGTCGTTGTTGTTTTATTTGCATAATTTGGAGTCAAAGTTCTTTCTCCCCTACCACCTCCAATATGCATCCTTCATTTTCTGGTAAACTGTGCAGCTGCATATAGGGACTGGCAGATTGCAAAATACAAAGTAGTTTCACTTAGTCCCTACAAAAGAAAGCAAGACAAAGGAAAAAAAAAAAAAAAGAAAACATGGGACTGTGTTTTTATATCAGTTTGCCAGATGTGATATCTTAAATAAGAGCTGAAACAGAGGATCTCATTGTTCCTTAGGCTTCAGTGGTCTCCTGTTGGTCTGCTTTTTTCCTTGATTGTCTTTTAAGTTTTTCTTTCAACTTTAAAGACTTTAGTCCTTGAAAAGCCATCCAAGCACTGCTTTGTGTGATATAGTAGGTAGGTGGGAGAGAGAGATGGGGGGGAAGATCTATCAACGATGGCTGTTTTGCATACATATAATGTAGAAGTTGTTTAGTGAGACTCCACTCCAAATATTGATAAAAAAATAGAACTATTGAGAATTTGAACCCAGATGTGAAAATACAGAGAAATAAATTTTCAAAGAAACTAACCTGGACTTTACAATCAAACCTAGAATTCTGGTATTTGAAAAATTAAGGCAAGGCACGCTCTTTCTGAGACAGGCACAACTCACACCAGCAACAGGTAACACCTCTATTTCCCTTAACATACCCCCCAAAACACCAATGCATTTCCATAAAACAGAAATTTCCACTTTGGGGCTAGACGCATTTATAAGTGGTGGTGGTTCAAAAGCAGAGACATAAACCAAGGACTTCCTTTTTTAAGATTCCTCCTACCAATTGTCTTTGCAGTAGTCCAGTACTATAGTCTGCTAGAAAAACAGAGCATTCACCAGGGAGCTCCAAGGTCAATTCCCAGCTCCTGATAAAGTGTCATAAACCCAAGAACCTTTCCAGTTCACTAGGGATAGCATTGGAAGTTAACCTTAAAATTAATAAATCTCTGTCCTAACTGGAAAAAAAATATCCCTTCATATACAATTCTACTTGCCCTTGGGCAACTAACTTAGAAAAACTCTTAATTAAAAGCTTCTTTTTTTTACTGAGGGGTTTAACAGAAATACTTCATCTAAAAAAGAAAACTGCTTATAGATATATGCATTTTAGAAAACAGATTTTCTTGGGATTTTCAATTTTCTGGTGAGTAGAGACATGAGTTCACATTCCATACTGCAGACATACTGGAATATGTTATGACTGGCTAGATCTCTTAATTGGACACGGTTTAATCTTTGTCAGTATATCAGATAAATCCAAGAAAACAGGTTAACTTAGTAAGTCATTTCATTCACAGTGCCTGAAACTTAAAAAAATCTGTGCTCTATTATGAGCAAAGTACATGGATAAACTGGAGACTAACTAAGACAAAGCATAGCAGTTTAAGTCTCTGCTCCCATCCCACTGCTTTTTATTTATTTATATATTTACAAGGCATATGCTCTATACTACGTAGCACTGGAATAGCTGAAGGAAACTACCATAAAAATCACAAATGCTCTAACAGAACAAAGTATCTTATTTAAAGAATCATCACTATTTTTTGACGTCTCAACAGACCAGTCTGCCAAGATCAGTACTCTGGATCTGGAAGGCACAGTATTTATTTTGGTGAGGAGTGCTAGTTTTCCAGAACGATACAAGTATTCCCCAATGAATCTGTAATATATCATTATGACATGCCATTATGTAAACCATGATGAAAGGTTAAAAATTACATTTTCAAAATAATCAGATTAAAATTTATCTGTCCTTAGGGCTGTAAAAAAAATCATTCAGAAATACTCAGCTTCTTTTGCCTCATGAAGCTTAGATGGTATAAAGTTATATGGGGATTCAGAAGAAGGGATAAGACCCAAGATAATCTTTCTGTTGATTCAAATTCTTTATTTATCCCCCTGAATAAAGTGGCAAGGTTTTGCAATGCCTCATCAGAGATAAGAAGACATCTGACCTCAGACTAAGTACGTAACTAGAGCTTGTTGGGAATTTTCCAACACAAAGCCTTTTCACCTGAAAATGAAGTTACATGAAAAACAGAAATTATCAGAAGTGAATACTCCCTGCCTACTCCCCACCCCCCTGAAAAAAAGACTTTCTGGCACTAACAAAACAGAAAAAGTGAGAAACGCCTGCAGGACCCAAGCTAACTCCACACAGAAAACTTGTTTGAGATTTGGAATATTTCATCAGATGCAACTTCAGCTTCTACCTTGAAAGTTTCAGGTGATCTAGATGTGGAGACAAGCAGTCTCTCTCTCTCCCCCTCTACCCCGCCAGTCAGAGTTTTGCACCTTATATAAAACATTATAACTGCATTGGGCCAGAAAGAGAGACAGAAGGATAGAGTAACTTCATAGTCTAATGATTAAGGATGCCAGAGAACAACATAAAAATCTCTCTACCAAAGAATGGCTAAAACAGAATGGCTCCAACAAGAAATGGTGAAAGAGTCTTGTGTTGGAATAACCAGTATCCCGGTCATGCAGGAATTTACATCCTTGGTGCAAATGAACTCCAATTAATTTAAGGACTCTTGACCTAATAGTCCCAGGTAGAATCTTCCTCATGTGCCACCTGCGAGCTCTAAAGTTGCCTCAGATACTTAGGGTATGTGTTCAATATTTTTCTAGTTTTTCACTTTGGTGGGACTTGATTTGATCCTATTTCAGAATTACATATGTTCTTAAATCTTAAAAAAAATATAAAATAAAATTGCAGAATGGAAAATGGAGCTTTACTAATGATAACCATATTAAAACCACTGTGGCATTAACCAAATTCTCCTCTTACTCAAGCCTGACTTCCTGATATCTATCCAGGGCAAGAGTGAGACACTTTTTTACTTGTTTTGTTTGATTATTTCTTTTATCATACTAATTTCCTCTTACTAACTTTTGTGTTTGTTCAGTGCCCTCTGAAATTCCATAAGTAAATTTGCTTGTGTAAGTAGAATGAAATCACTTACGTTATTTTCATTAAAAATTCCAGCCATTTCTTTTTTGTCCAACAAGAATCTCTTTTCTACTTACTTAGCAAAGACAAAACTGTTTGTCTGTGAAAAAAAACCTGATCAAAACGTGAGGTACTCTTTAGTCAAAGAAAAAGCTGTTCAGTTTTAGATTCTTTCTAAACTACATCTCACTTGAACTTTGTCTATTTAAAAATCACTCAGCTGGTCTCTCAGCTATGTCCTTATTACCCCATTGACTTAAACAGCATTTTGCAGATTTAACAAAGAATCAGATTTGGCCTGAGGCATATAGATCAGTAGAGGTCATTCTTTTCAATGAAATATTAGTATTTTATTTATTCCTTTAAGCTATTTCAAAAGCTAAACATCCAGGAGACTTGAATATTAGGTATCTAATTCTGATGATAAACAAGACTCTTTAAATGACAGCATTCAGCTACGTGAGAGATTCCTTTCATATTGCTCTGCTCATGAGTTTTCAATTGTAGCGGATTATCTGCCAGCTGGGAAATCCCACTCCTGTTTGCAGCAGCACTGCAAATTCTATTGGTGTTCATGAAATAAAATAACTTGATTTAGGGAGCACACTGAAAGCTCTGTGCAACACTTCAAAATGACTTAAATTAATAAATCAAGCAGTACAAGGCATTTTTGTATTTTTCTCCAAGAATCTCAGACCATTCTCTATGAATGAATCGTCATTTAAAGTGTACCTGTGAAGCTGTTATCTATATTGTGCCTCTCACAAATGGTGGAGGTGAGAGCCAGGTTAATATAAAGTACCTTGCAGTATTAATATTTTCATTTCTTTCTGAGACATGAAACCTTTCCAGACTAAAAGAGATGGAAGACAGGGATGGAAAGCAGAATATACCCTCCTTAATCCAGGAAGAAATAGTTAATGACCTGCTATACTGTCTGGACATTCACAAGTCTATGGGACCAAATGGGATCTATCCAAGAGGACTGAGGAAGCTGGCAGAGGAGCTTGCCAAACCACTCTCCATCATTTATCAGCAATCCTGGTCAATGGGGGAGGTCCCAAACAACTGGAGGCTTCCCAATGTGATGCCCATTTACAAGAGGGGTCGGAGGGAAGATCCAGGGAACTACAGGCCTGTCAGGCTGACCTCAGGACCAGGGAAGATTATGGAGTGGTTCATCTTGAGTGTGCTCACATGGCATGTGCAGGACAACCAAGGGATCAGGCCCAGCCATCATAGGTTCATGAAAGGCAGGTCCTGCTTGACCAACCTGATCTCCTTCTATGACCAGGTGACCTGCCTAGTGAATATGGGGAAGTCTGTGGATGTCGTCTACCTGGACTTCAGTAAGGCCTTTGACACTGTCTCTCATGGCATACTCCTTGAGAACCTGGTGTCTCATGGCTTAGACAAGTGTACTCTTCACTGGGTGAAAAACTGGCTGAATGGACGAGCCCAGAGAGTTGTGGTAAATAGGGTGAAATCCAGTTGGCAGTGGGTCACAAGTGGTGTTCCTCAGAGCTCAGTGTTGGGCCCCATTCTGTTTAATATCTTTATCAATGATCTGGATGAGGGGATTGAGTGCACCCTCAGTAAGTTTGCAGATGACACCAAGTTGGGAGGCAGGGTTGACCTGCTTGAGGGTAGGAAGGCTCTACAGGGGGATCTGGACAGGCTGAATCAATGGGCTGAAGCCAATTGTATGAGGTTCAACAAGGCCAAGTGCCAGGTCCTGCACTTCGGTCACAACAACCCCATGCAGCACTACAGGCTTGGGGAAGAGGGGCTGGAAAGCTGCCTGGCAGAAAAAGACCTGGGGGTGCTGGCTGACAGCTGGCTGAATATGAGCCAGCAGTGTGCCCAGGTGGCCAAGAAGGCCAACAGCATCCTGGCCTGTATCAGAAATAGTGTGGCCAGCAGGAGCAGGGAGGTGATTGTCCCCCTGTTCTCTGCACTGGTGAGGCCGCACAAATACTGTGTTCAGTTTTGGGCCCCTCACTACAAGAAAGACATTGAGGTGCTGGAGTATGTCCAGAGAAGGGCAACGAAGCTGTTGAAGGGGCTGGAGCACAAGTCTTACGAGGAGTGGCTGAGGGAACTGGGGCTGTTTAGCCTGGAGAAAAGGAGGCTGAGGGGAGACCTTATCACTCTCTACAACTACCTGAAAGGAGGTTGTAGTAAGGTGGGTACTGGTCTCTTCTATCAAGTAACTAGTGATAGGTTGAGAGGAAATGGTGTCAAGTTGCAGCAGGGGAGGTTTCGATTGGATACTAGGAAAAATTTTTTTACTGAGAGGGTTGTCAGACATTGGAACAGGCTGCCCAGGGAAGCGGTTGAGTCACCATCCCTGGAGGTATTCAAAAAGTGCATAGACAAAGCACTTCAGGACATGGTTTAGTGGGCATGGTTGATGTTGGACTTGATGATCTTAAAGGTCTTTTCCAACCTAAACAATTCTATGATTCTATGATTCTAAAATGCCATTTTCTTGCCCTGTGGTATCCCTTCCTGGGATCCCACCAAAGGACGGACTTCACAGGCTCAAACATATCTCAAACTTTAGAACTCTAATGGAAATTTCCAATCAGCTCATGAGTTATGGTTCTCACATGAATGTACAGTGTCTCTCTTTGGAGGAAAAAGCCACAGAGTTGTATTTAACAAGCACTTTCACAGCTCTAGTACATGGTCACACAGGGCTGATGGGAATTGGATTTCTGTTGCATCTTAAAAAGTTACTGCTTCAAGTACACAAATATTGATCATGAAACAATAGTTTTAATCATAAATTAACAATTACCAAACCTCTCCTTTATAGAAAGCCTGCTAACACTCCAAATAAACTAACACTAAGAAGCCTAGCCAATCGACATCCTGTATAATCCTACAAATTGGGTAGTATTTATTTCTATGCTAAAAGATGATTACTTGAGATAGGATGACCTGAATTAAAAAACCTAATAAATCTTGCTTGGGTTTACAAATAGAATAACTTTATTTTATGCTAATTTGAAAAAAGGAATGCTTCCTGAGTGGCAGTAGCATTCTCATTTCTCAGTACCTTCAAAAAATACATTATAACACTTGTTATAATTCCATTATACATTACATTTGTACATTTCATATATATTACATTTCATTAAGTTACATTTTAAAAGATAATTATTCCCATTTTCTTTCTCTAGGCCACCCACAAAATGTAGTCCTAGTAGGGGAAAATGGCAGAGCATTAATGCAAACATCAATTTTTAGGATGGTCGACAATACTTTAAAGATGGATAAGCAATGCCTCATCATAGTAGCTGCCTTTTGTAGAAGGTTCATTTGTGTAAAATCATTTTACGTTTTTATTCCTGTCAATAAAATACTTATCACTTTTTTACATTGCATTTAAAAAGGGACTTTTCCCCTATGTAAACTTCTGCTTTTATTTGATTTTTTTAAAAGAATTCTTACAAAAGTACAATGCAATACCAATTCTGACATAGTTCAAATCACTATTGTATAGTGTCACATTTCATTTTGCACTTCAAAATTATAAACTTGATTAACATCATTATACTAAAGCTTATCCTATTGTTTAGCCAAGACATTTAACACAGAAGTAGATCAGGAGCAATGGATAACGTGTATGACAGCTGTATTTTGCATCTTATGGATAGGATTTGCGTAAGTGTGGGAGTTACAAAAGTCATGCAGCAGACCAAAACTAAATAAATGTAATCTTAAAATACAAAACTCTAGACAAACGATTAATATCGGAAATGGAATTTTGACATTTATTATTTACAGACTTCTGTTTGAAGTATTTTTTAATTCCTTCTCTACTGTACATTTACAAAACACAACTGTACAACTTTACTGCAAAGTTTCTTCACGATGGACAGGTACCTGCCAGAGAATTTTTCACCACAGTAATCCCAAGTTATTGAAAGCTATTCTAAAGATGTAATACAGATTTGAGGGGCAATTTAAAATCTCCTGACCTGTTAATGACTGCTCCAAAGAAAAGCTCCTTTAGCAAGAGACAGAATGACAAGAGCAATGGCCTATTTTGAATTAATATTAAAGTTTGCCTCTTTTTAATTCTTTCAGAGGAATCTCAGAGGAGGAAATAAAAGCAGATGAGCTCCCACAATTTTCATTGCTTTGCCCCACCAACACACTGCAAAGTCAGTATCACACCAGTGCCAAAGCAAGTACCACTGCAGTAACACATTGCTAAGTTGTGTGTGCTTGTTGAGCCCATTTCAGACATAATTTGCAAGTTTTGGAAATTAGGGTGGTTCAGGGGAATTCATAACAGGGTGTAAATATCTATTTTGCATGGCACTAGAGAAACATTTTATCACTTATGAAATGAGTTTGCCTGAGTCTATTTCATAAGGTGAAGAATACAGAGACCCATCAGAACTGATAATACTTTTATACTAATGGTACTAAATGAAATGCAATCAAGTTACAGCACTTTAGTGAATTATCAATCGAGGTGTGAAATAGATACGCTAGCTCAGTGTAGTTAGTGTATCCCTTGCAACCACACAAACACAGACTTTCAGCACACTGTGAACGGTGCAGCAGAGAAAAAACACTGCAGTCAGTTTTGTTTCTGTGGCCCAGACAGTGTCACCTCTAGCCTAAGTACATATTTTGGGCGGAACAAAATCCCCAATAAAATTGCAAATCCAAAAGGGGGAGAGAAAACATATAACAGACTTTGAAAATTACTAGAGGAAAACAAGACTTATAATAAGACCTCAAAGTATTTCCCCACTTAGAAATATTCATACATGTTATTTTTTGCTGGAATTGTTGTTTGCCTTTAATTAAAACTCAACTGAATGATAAATGAAATGCTAGAGGAAATGTGAGATTACTCATCATGCCAGTCTCCTATAGCTTTTGCTTAAGACTGATACTTGTCAAATTAGAGTTTAAACCGAGTACAGAGAGAAGAGGGAAAGGTTTGACTTTTTCAAGAACTCTCAGGTTTAATTAACTTTAAATATGCCAAAACAGAAACATTATTTAGATTCACTGGTGCGTCCCACTATGATTTGTCTTTTGATACATAAAATTGATGTTTCTTTGTTTCTAGCAATTTCTCAATGCATCTTCTTTAAATATTAACTCTCACTGCTAGTAAGATTAAGATATTCATTAACACTGTAAAATCATGTATTTTTGGACAAAGGTGACAGTTTACTGAGACTTTTGTGTCTCCATGGGGTGATGGTGTTGGCAGCAGGGGGGCTGCAGGGCTGGCCTCTGGGAGAAGACACCAGGGGCTGCCCCAAATTGGACACAGCCAATTCCAACTGCTTCCAGCTGGTTCCAACAGACCCACCACAAGGCACAACTGAGCATCTCAGCCAAGATGGTGGTTTCTCTGGGAAGCTTATTTAAGAAAGGATTTGTCCTAGTTTCAGCTGGGATAGAGTTAATTTTCTTCCTAGCAGCTGATATAGCACTATGTTTTGGGTTCAGTATGAGAAGAATGTTGATAACACACTGATGTTTTCAGTTGTTGCTAAGTAATGCTTGTACTAAGTCAAGGATTTTTCAGCATCTCATGCCCAGCCAGCGAGAAGGCTGGAGGGGCACAAGAAGCTGGGAGGGGATACAGCCAGGACAGCTGACCCAAACTGGCCAACGGGGTATTCCATACCATGTGACATCATGCCCAGTATATAAACTGGGGGGAGTTGGCCTGGGGGGGATCGCTGCTCAGGAACTAACTGGGCATCAGTTAGTGAGTGGTGAGCAACTGCATTGTGCATCACTTGTTTTGTATATTCCAATTCTATTATTATTATTATTTTCCTTTCTGTCCTATTAAACTGTCTTTATCTCAACCCACAAGTTCTACTTTTTTTTCTCCAATTCTCTCTCCCATCTCACTGGGTTTGGGGGAGTGATCAAGCAGCTGCGTGGTGCTTAGTTGCCAGCTGGGATTAAACCATGACAGGGTAAAACACTGCATAGCAGCTGTGAGAATTAGGAATGAGAAAAAACATCGAATAGAACAGAATATTTCAGTTGGAAGGGACCTACAACAATCATCTAGTCCAACTGCCTGACCACTTCAGGGCTGACCAAAAGTTGAGGCATCTTATTGAGGGCATTGTCCAAAAGCTTCTTAAACACTGACAGGCTTCAGGCATTGACCACCTCTCTAGGAAGCCTGTTCCAGGGTTTGACCACCCTCTCGGTAAAGAAATGCTTCCTGACATCCAATCTGAACCTCTCCTGCTGCAGCACTGAACCATTCCCACGCATCCTATCCCTGGATCCCAGGGAGAAGAGCTCAGCACCTCCCTCTCCACGTCCCGTCCTCAGGAAGCTGTAGAGAGCTATGAGTTGGCCCCTCAGCCTCCTTTTCTCCAAACTAGACAAATCCAAAGTCCTCAGCCGCTCCTCAGCGGACATGCCTTCCAGCCCTCTCACCTGCTTGGTTGCGCTCCTCTGGACATGTTCAAGGACCTTCACATCCTTCTTAAATTGCAGGACCCAGAACTGCACACAGTACTCAAGGTGAGGCCACACCAATGCTGAATACAGCAGGATGATCCCCTCTTTTGACCAGCTGGTCATGCTGTGTTTGATGCACCCCAGGATGGGGTTTGCCCTCTTGGCTGCCAGGGCACACTACTGACTCATACTGAGCCTGCTGCCGACCAGCACCCCCAGACCCCTTTCTGCAGGACTGATCTCCAGCCACTCCTCTCCCAAATTTTACTTGTGCCTGGTGTTACTCTGTTGCAGGTGCAGAATCTGGCATTTGGACTTATTAAATTTTGTCCCATTAATCATAGCCCAATGCTCCAATCTATCTAGATCCCTCTGCAAGGCATCTTGTCCCTCAAGAGAGACACCACCACCACCCAGTTTGGCATCATCCGCAAACTTGCTAGTGGTACATTCAACTCCTGCATCCAGATAATTGATAAATATACTCAACAGGACTGGCCCTAGAATTGAGCCCTGGTAACCGGTTGTCAGCCAGATGCAGCCCCATTCACTACAACCCTTTGAGTCCTGCCCTTCAGCCAGTTCTTCACCCCATGCACTGTGAACCCTGTCATCCCACAGCTGGACAACTTGTCCAGAAGAATGATGTGAGGGACAGTATCAAAAGCTTTACTAAAATCCAGAAAAACTACATCTACCACCTTCCCTTCATCCACTGTGTCACTGACCTTATCATGAAAGGATATCAAATTAGTTAAAAGGGACTTTCCCTTTGTGAACCCATGTTGACTGTGCCTGATGATTGCATTATTCTTTAAATGCCTTTCGACAGTACCCAGTATAATCTTCTCCATAATTTTTCCAGGAACTGAGGTTAAATTAACACTTCTGCAGTTCCCTGGGTCTTCCCCCATGCCCTTTTTGTAAATTGGAATAACACTGTCTAGCTTCCAGTCAGCAGGGACCTCCCCAGACTCCCAAGATCTTTGGTAGTTGATCGAGACGGGTCCTGCCATAACATCTGCTAGCTCCGTCAGTACTCTGGGATGAATCCCATCAGGCCCCACGGACTTCTGAACATTCAGCTCATACAGCTGATCCCTTACAATTTCAGTGTCCACAAATGGAAAGTCACTGCTCCCACACTCGTGGTCCTCTGACTCAGGGGACCAGGCAGGCCAAGGTCTATCAGTATTATTAAAGACTGAGGCAAAAAAAGCACTGAATACCTCTACTTTTACTTCACCCCTATTCATCAGATGACCACCTTCAACAAGTGTCAGGCCAATGTTTTCTTTAGACTTTCTCTTGCTATTAACACACTTAAAGCCCTTCTTGTTCTCTGACACAACACTGACCATTTTCAATGAGATAAACAACCCTACAGATACCAAGGTGAGAAAAGGAGGGTGAGGAGGTGCTCCAGACACTGGAGCAGAAAGTCCCCTGCAGCCCATGGAGAGAGCAGCTGGAGGAGATGTCTACACTGCAGCCCATGGAGGACTCCACATTGGAGCAGGTGGACATTTCCTGAAGGAACTTCAGCCTGTGGAGAAGACCACGCAGGAACAGGCTTATCCTGAAGGACTGCAGCCCATGGGAAGGGCCTACGCTGTAGCAGGGGAAAAGTGTGAGGAGGAAGGAGCAGCAGAGAAGAACCATTATGGACTGTCCACAACCCTCCATCCCCCATCCCACCTGTGCTACTTGAGAGGGGGAGGTAGAGGAGTGGGAATGAAGGAGTGAAACTGAACCTGGGAAAAGAGGGTGGGGGGAAGGTGTTTTAATTTGTCTTTGATTCTTGCTATCCAAATCTATTGTATTTGACAATAAATTAAATTAATTTTCCCCACATCTAGTCTCTTTTGGCTTTGACAGTACTTGGTAAGTGATCTCCCTGTCATTATCTTGATCCATGAACTTTTTCATCTTTTCTCTCCTCATCCTGTTGAGGAAGCAGACTGAGAGAGTAGCTGGGTGGGTGTCTGGCAGCTAGCCCAGGTCAACCCACCACAGGACCTAAGTTACACAGCTCGCTTTTTTAAAAAAAATGTGGTCTTTTATCTATTTCAAGAAAAATACGCCCACAGTAAAAAGGGCAAAGTAAAGCACTTACAGCTAGCAAGTGACATGCAGGTGCAAGAGTTAGCTGGGTAAGTGAGAAGATGCTTCTCAGACATTTCTTTTGTCATATACATAAACAGTGGACACAGCTTTTAGAGTCCTGCATGCTAGTTGTATGACATGACTGTTACCCTTATTTACGGTGTAGGCTGGATATTACTTACCAGCTAAGCAGGTATATATATTTGATGAACATACTCATGAAGTTTTACCATATTCTGCTAATGTAAAATTTTTAACTGGAATTCCAAAAAGTCCTATCAGAATCTGTTCAGCACAACTTCTCAGAAAAAGAGCTGGCAAACAAAGTTTTAACATGGGCAAAGCTAGGTTTTGCTTCTTACACTTGTTCTGAAGGATTGTAGATGCATTTTTGCTAACATAAATATAGGTGGTGAATAGATAGGCACCTTTCCATTTAGGAAAAACAGATAACTAGCTGAAACAGGTTGAACTAAGGTTAGTCAAGAAGAATCGCAGTCAGCACTGAGAATTATAACCTAGGCTTGTCTCTTGGATTTTAAGTGTGGTTTTGTGTGATAATGTCATATCCTTATTTTGGAAAGCATGACTATTATTTTCTGTACACAATTTTGTTCGTAGTTGGACTTTATGAAAAATATTGTATAAAATATCTCTCCTGTGTCACTTGAAATCTTTCTTAAGAATGCCTTGGAAGATAATAATTAGGAGAATGGCAGCCCAATGATAAAAATGCTGATTAGCTGGCCCTGTAACTTAGTAGTGTAAGAGCTGATGTTCAAGGTATTGCTTTAGAAATTCATATCACTGGCAGTATACATGCCACCTAAATAAGGGTCAAATGGAAAACAGGCTTAAAGACACTTCTGTCTTCAGAAACCCATGTACAGTTAAGCAGTTACATCAGCATTTATGCTGGTACTCAGCTGTATTTTTCTTTCTTTGTATTACCACCAAGAAGCCCATTATATATATAATTATGTAAATACTCCTTAGAGTAGTTCAGTTGGAAGGGACCTACAATGATCACCTAGTCCAAATATATATTCTTGATATAACTTTTCAGAAGAATTGTTGCTTCTTATTCCCAGGTTCCACTTTGTATGCCTGAATCATACTGAGGAATTTTAAACTCTAAGTTCGAAAGAAAGGGTTAAGATGTATCTATTATTTGCATTTGTGGAAAAGTGGCAAATATTTTAGTATCTTCACTTTGTATCTTTATCAAAGTATAGTTTGAAACAAATTGATCAGTATTTGTCACATTAAAGTAATGTGTTCCCCTCCGTCATAGCTCCCCAAAAGCATGAAACTTGAAACAGATGTCCTGATTCTTTATTTTGAATCAGAACTTCTCACTTCTATCGACCATGTCAGCTTAGAAAGTTCCAACACAGGTTTTGCGTGGGCAGCTCTTGCATTTAGACATGTAACCACAATTCATGAAGCCAGTATTCTCATTTACTTAACAAAAGACACAGCCAAGAATCCATCAATACTGTATGTATGACAGGCAGCTTTGAGCCATCCCATGCTTAGATATTTGCTTTGACATTTCCTAATAAAAATCTTTCCTATGAAAACTCCATGACATTTAAGAGGCCTAGGCTCAGAATTTTTTGCCAGGCCAACAAAACATTATGCCACAAGCATCACCCTAATCCCTGTCAAAAGTAAAAGACACCTTCCAGTCCCATCATCCTCCCACAGGCAAAAATCATCTGTTTGTACTCAAAAGGTTTTGTTGGTATACAGCAGCTCCAGGGCAGCAGCTGAGATTCAGTTCCACCATTTGGCTTAAACCAACTCTTGAATGGACTGAACTAAAAAAGCATTACTACAGTTACAGCTATGTTCTTTTTCTGGGGAGAATCTGATTAGGGATATGGGAGTTTTTTCACACTCATAACCGGCGTTAAGTTAGTGACACCTTTTTAGCCCACATGCATATCACAACCTTGTGGCTCTATAGATAAAGAAGGTTGTCCTGTCTCATTCGAAACTAGTAGCATTTCATTGGCTTGTCACTTCATTTTTATTCAAAATCAGTAGTATTTTAAGGTGGAAGAATAGTGAAATTGTAAGAGGCCTTGGAGGCCAGTGTCTGCCCCCTTGTATTGGTACTGCTATAATTCTTGGTGTTCTCACTTCAAGGCATTCTTTCCAATGCATGATCAGCTCTTGGGCCACCCCATCACCACATGGTTAGTGGGCTGGTCAGTCTTAGTGTAGATTTCTTAGTGCACTTTTGAAGAGTAGAAACCAGGTGAAAGTATGAGAGAACCAAACTGGAGAACCAATTGTGTTTCAAATCTTTTGGGGGATTTCAAGAATGTTCATGCTACTTCGGGGAGAGTTAGCTACTTTTATGTGCTGGCAAGTACCCACTTCCTCCAGGGAGGAGGGGTAGATGTTCATGGTTGTACGCAGTTCTCACTAGCTTCTGCACAGCCAGTAAGACACATGCAGCAGACATCAGGAGAGACTACAGCAGTCATGTGAACACAGCTGTGACCAACATGGGGATGCACTTGCAAAAAGTTTGAGAAATGTTGTGGTTCAATATTGAGAGTGGTGTACAACAGTGGGACAGAAAAAGCACTGAGCAGGAACATGAAAAAGAATTATTTTTTGTGCTAAGAACAGTGTAAAAAAGAATGAAACAATTTAATAGAGAGAGGAGGAAAGAGCTAGAAATCACGCTCAGAGGAAATGAAATATAAAAGCATACAAAATAGATGAGATAGAATGAGCAGCTCTTTCTCTTCTCTCGCTTCTCCAGCTGTCAAACCCTTTTTTTGCATCTCTTCCTGACACATACAAAAATCACTGCCTATGATCCTTTCTCCCCTCAGGACAAGAGCCTAGCTTTTGTCCATGAAAATCTGATTGCTCTCTAAACCTTTTTCTTTCGTTATTGAACAAATAATGTCTTGAACTATTAAATGTCTGTAAAACCTTTCCAGAGTCTCTCTCTCGGGCATCTTCATGTTTCAGAAAGACACTTCTTGTGTGCATACAAATTCATTTAACAGACTGTCAGACCTAAGGCTATAGGATGTTTTTGTTTGGCTGTTACCATCGCACCTGACACAGTGAAGACCTAATTTGGACCTTGATCCATTTACTGTTCAGAAAACTTATATCAGACCAGCATTTCTGCTGCAGTAACGGTTTCCTCTCTGTATATAAATTCATTGAAATTTTCTGTCTCACTGGGGACCACTGGAGACAGGGGTTCCAGAGATACATCCCTTCTAAAAAAAAAATGACAATTCATAAAATCAAAGTTATAAAAGCCTTGCACACTGAAATAATTTTTCTAATCACTTCCAGCCTACTCTCAGACCCCTAGTATTTATAATAGCTAATGAAAGTTAGCCATTAGCTCTTTGGGGAGCCAATATTTTCAGCAAAACATTACCGACTTCTTACAGCTTCAATCTACTGACTTGCTCCTGTTCAAGTTGTGAGCCAAAGAAACAAAATGCACATGTGAACAGGGGTCTGTAGTGTAGGGGTCCAAGAGAAGGAAGCAGAGGACAGTGGACAGAGTAGAATTCAGAAAGTAAGGGCTATATCCAGGGAAAGGGGGTTTAGGAGAAAAAGGATAAAAGAAAATGTTTGTATGAGACAACAATGCAAAAATGAGATAAATGATTATTGAACATAGATGGCAAAGCCAGAAATTATTATTATGATAATCTAATCTGACCTCTTAAATAACAGAGGTTATGGGATTTACCAGAATTAATTCCAGCAGAATTAAAAGAGTTTGCTAAGAAAGATATGCCAAGTCTTAATTGAAATTTCCAGGGAAAACCAACCACAATTTCATCAAGGTACTCACTAGTTAATTATCTTCACTGTTAAAAATTGGAGCCTTATTCTATCACTCTAAATTTGTCTTGCTTCAGCTTCCAGCCATTGAATTTTGTTACACTTTTGTCTACTATATTACAGAACCCTTGATCAAAGTTTTGTTTGCCAGGAGATACTTCCAGTATGCGAGACAGTCACTCACCCACACACGCAAACACGTACACCATCCCCCTTAAATTTATCCCTTTTATCTCTTTGATAAGCCGATTAAAACCCTCAAGGGGGCCTGTTTCCAAATCTTTTAATCATTCTCCTAGATTTTCTACAAACTTTCTCCAATTTCAAGTACCACCAAGAGCACCGCATTCCAGTAGTGTTTGCACCTATACCAAGATAATATTGCCCCCTAATTTTACACAAGATTTCCCTCTTTATACTTCTAACTCTCTCTTTTGGGAACTCACATTTAGCTTGTTATCCACCATGAACATTCAACTTCATTTCAGAGTTGTTGTTTGCCAGGATAAAATTTCCCAGCTTGTCAGCACAGGCTGCAAGTCTTTGCCTTTAACTGCATTAAAGTAGTGCACAGAAAAATCAAGATTGCCCTCACATTTTAGGAGTCTGCAAGAGGATAGTTAAGCACATACTCCATTCTTAACAATGCCTTCATAATTTTATCTTTCTTATTTTCTCATTTTTGCCTATAAGACCTTTCCCCACTGCATCTGGAGAAAATCGATGGAAAAATCTTTCCTGAACTGGAAAAAACAACCAGCAAACAAGAATAGCATGCATTTACTTCATCCCCATTACAAGGCCTCTTTTCATTATTCTTATATTTATGAAAAAATCCCATTGTGCTGGGTTTTATCTATTTCCATTTAAAGGATAGAAAACTGAAATGTGGCATAGATATTACAGTCACATGCCTGGAAAATAGGGGTAGAGCCAATGTCAGGTTATGTAGGGTTCGGCGTTCGGAAGATCTCGCGATGTCACGGAAAGTTAGAGGGTTAGTCGCAGCCTTATGATGTGTCTGTAATCCCGCCTACCCTTGTTAGTATAAAAGGAATTAACTGCACAATAAAAGGTGGAAGTTGGCGCTCACACTGTGTGTGTTATCTGTCTCTTTCCCTGGTCCAGGCCGACCAGTGATCTAATCGCGGCACCTTGATATGTGGCGAACGCTACAAGGTTAGGGGCCACATAAGGGCCCAGAGATTTTTCCACCTCAATCTTTAGTTCTTAAGTCCTACTCAAGAACACTTTTCCACCTTCTCCTCTTTGAAGACCTATTTTACTATCATGGCTCCAAGAAAGGATCAAATCAAGGAATTATTTTCTAACTAAGCAGAATGCAAAAGCAGTATTTAATATCATTGTATATTTGAATCTGCTTTACTTTTTTAGGCTGAAAATCTTGTGTGCAAAAGGAGACGAAATATATACACAGGCTA
This sequence comes from Haliaeetus leucocephalus, assembly GCF_000737465.1. NCBI lineage: Eukaryota > Metazoa > Chordata > Aves > Accipitriformes > Accipitridae > Haliaeetus > Haliaeetus leucocephalus. The sequence goes on from NW_010973325.1 coordinate 3,425,762, forward strand.
AAATGTTAGTGTTAGTTCAATCAATATTTTAACAGACTAACAGCACGGCTTAATACAGAAAAGTCTAATAATACCATTTAAATTGGTATTAAAAAAAAAAAAGAAAACCTTTCCTAGTATCTACTTTTTTTGTGGTGTGGTGTTCACCCTTCCTGTGTCCCTTTTTAACCTGAGGCTGATGGTTTCAGTCTTCCTAGAAAAAGTGGGGGGGGGATAGGAGGGGACGGCAACAAGCACACTGAGGTCTTTGCTGGGAGCAGTATGATGATCATGATGGACATTTCTTTCTCTCTGATCTTCCACTTGGGGCTACTTTTATGTGTTTTTTATCTCACAACCCCTGTTTTACTCTCAGGGGCTCTCATCTAAAGCCAGAGAGTGGCACAGTGGCCTCCCCCAGCCCCAGCTCTGCACCAGGGCTGCTGTTTGCCACCTGCTGAGTCCCTGCCTCGGCCAGGATGGTGCCATACTGGGAATCCCAGGGCAAAGCTGAAGAAAGGCAGCCCATAGGCACTGCTCATCTCAGCAACTGCCAAACCAGGCTGAACCCAGCTGCGAGCCTGGATGAGCCCTGAGACCCTGCACTGCCAGGGAGGCTAAAGGTTCACAGCTTTTTACTACTCATGGCAAAAATCATATTTACTGGGCTACAATTGCTTGCTGTCTCCTGAGAGCAGAGATGGTGTCTTCTCTGTTTAGATTATCCTTGACACTTTTCTAGATATTACCACAATCTGGGTAAATAATAATCAGTGGAAAACATATATGTTCTCCAAAGAAATGCCTACGATGCTGAGGGTGAAAGAAAAGGAAATAAATACTAATTAATTTGACACTAAAAGAAGTAGCATATAGCACTCAAAAATGTGTGATAAGAAAGCCATAGGATCCCCTCACAAAAGATATTTGGGAGAGAACGTTTTCCATAGGAAGAGCTATAGACTAATACATGTCTCTTATTTCTGACTTACATTATCACCAATAAGAAAGCACTTTGTTCTTGCTCCCCTTTTCTGAACTGACATTAAGCCTACAGTTCGCTTCTTCAAGCCACCAGTCCTAGTAAAGTCATGCCACAATAAATCAGATGCAACACAAGCTGTTGTGTAAAAGTGGTCTGGCTACACAATTTACATGCGATTGCTATTTGGTGGTAAAAATTTGATTTAGCCTGAAGCTATTTTTAGCCAATTCCATGTCATGATATGTCTTTGAGATTTTTTGCCAAATTCTTCCTATTGGTATGCCTGCTTAAAACTCATGAAAAGACAGAGGCCTTGGCAAAGCTGGCACAAAAAATAAGTGCAACGTTATCTGTTTACATTTCATTTATATTTCTTTACTTAATCATACCTTTTCTATCCAGAGTACAACTTTCATTCTGTAGTAGGCCTCAGTACATACCCAGGGTTTTTTTGTGGAAATAAAATGTGTGCAAGTCTGTACACACATATGCAGAAGCTCAGCACTTACATAATTTCAGTTCAGTAACACATAAAAGTCTCTGATCATTAAGTATGTAAACAATGAAATGCCTTAATGAGGATGTATAAACTCAGGTATTAGCATAATCATTAACTTAAATGCCCGTGTTACTGTACACTTCAAAAAAGAAATGTTATTGGCACCTTTTCTGAAAGCTAGACAGTAGTATTGCAGAAATATAGCTGAGAGGAGACCCAGTAAACTTCAGTTAAATAAGGCAGCTTAAACTTGTGGAGTGAAACATCAGAAATCAAACTTCATGTAAACATAGTGTCACATCCCAATTTCTCCCAGGTTCGCAGATTCCCAGGTCAAGGTTAAGGTGAAACGACACCAGGGATCCTCTAACTCACAAAACTGTCGCTCACAACAGGAGTTGGCATGAAACCACCTCAGTGACCCGCGTCACGCGCGCGAACCGCAGGTCACCCAGCAGGCCCCGCGAGCCCTGCTTCTCTGGGGACCAGCTGAGGGGAGAAGCCCCGGAGATCCCTCCCGCCGTGTCAGGAGGTTCAGAGCGGAGCCCCCCGCCTTCCAGACTCCTTCTCAGAGAGGAGCCCGGGGCGGCTGGACCCGCTCCCCGTCCCAGGCTCAGTTGGCGGGTTTATGTCTTAAAGGGAGAAAAAGGGAAAGAGAAAGATCTCACCGGTGCTGGGTCCAGCGCTGAGGGGCCCAGTCAGCCGAGGGGCCCACTTCTGGTGGGCACGAGTACCTGGGGCTTCATTTCGTGCCCTTTTATCATCCTCGCCCCTCCTTCGGGCGGGCACTCGAACTCATTAGGCTGATTTCCTTTGGGAAATGGCTGAGCAGGCTCGGGGGGCGTTTGGGGGGTTACGGGCCCTTCCCTGCCGACTGCCTTCTGCCCCCACAGCCTGAGCTCGGAGCAGCGTTATCAGGGCCGGGAGCTGTGCGCCCTCCGGCATCATGGCTTCCCTCCCCCTCCTGCTGCTGATCGATGGGTGCTGATTCACCTGGGGTTCCTTGCTGGGCGGGGTTCCTTGTTATGCAGAGTTCGTCCTTAGACAGAACTTGCCCCGCCACAATGTTTGAGACATTAACTCGTTCAGTCTCTCACACATAGTAAACCAACAGCCTTAAATTTACTTGATTAGGTGATGAACCCTTGGCTATCAAGGTTTCCAAAATATTGGTAACTTATTTTGAAGAAGGAGATAATTCGGTTGTTAAAAGTCAAACTTTCTATAATGTAATACTTTTTGATGCACATATTTAGTTTGTAAATAAATATTTTGGACAAGCTGGCTGTTTCCATTTGAAGGAGGACACGTGTCCCAAAATCCATGTACTACTCCTACTGTATTTGTTGATCCAGTAAAAGATGCTCTCTCTTCCTGCAGAGCTCACCTTGCTTATGTCCTTAAAGTGCCTCAGCTATAATAAAACTACCATTAAATTCTAATGGATACTTTCACTGTTCCTGTTGGTATCCTCATATTTTTTTTCTTCTAAAGAAAAGAGTAAAGAACTTCTAATCCTGAACTGAGAACTCCAGGCAGCCAATGCAATGTACTAACTGGGAAAATACTTTGAGCTGGTTCAGGGGGAACACAAAACACAGAAGCATGCTTGAACCTGTTTCTCCTCGTGCTCAGCAAACTGAGTGTAGTCTGTGATTAATTTCAGCTAATGCAAATTTATCGCCAACTATACACCCAATTCTCTCTGTGGTGGGTTAGCCCACCCCCTGTATAGAGGAATTAGGAGGACAGGGTTCTTCCTTCAGAGCCTGCTGAAGCAGTGGCCCCTTCCAGAGAAGTTAGTTCAATAAGTGATACAAAGGAGAATATGTCTCTCTATCTAGTCATGATGAGGTTTACCTGAGGACTGAGAGACTTAAGATGCTGGTCCTCGCTCCCAGGAATGCTTGTAGATTTTATCCAGTATCTATTTATTATACCTAGCAAAACAATCCTGAAAGCACTGGTACATTCCCCATTTGTCAGATGAATTTTTTAACCACTGAATAAAAGAAAGATGCTTTTCCTGTGTTCCAGTTTCTCTCTCAGTGCCGCCTTCTGGCAGCACCAACTAGAGCAGGAAATAGCCAACTAATAGGACCGTATTAGCCACAAAAATTAGATCTAGGCTGTTTTCTGATAACTTTTCATGCAGCTGTAAACAAGCCTTAATTTTTGGCATTTGCAATGATTCTGTTCACAAAATAAAACTTCGAATTCGATACTTTACAATTCTCAAAGTGTAAGATTTCACCCTGAAGATCTTAAATAGCTCACATCTTAGAAACTACTTTTTTTTCCTTATGTCTGTTATAACAGCCAATCTTGTCCAAGGCAACTCTGCTACCATTCACAGACATCACAAAAGAACTGGAGGAAATGTCTTTTCTGTATGGGGTCACAAATTTCCTAAGCCACAGGTTCTCTGACTTTCAGACACGGCAGCATCATTGAAAGCAGAGAGCAACTAATACATCTCCTTCACTGTAACTTCTATTTGCATGTGCTATCTCCCCTTCTACTTGTGATTATGCGATGTCTTTCTGGCAACTGCAGCGAGGGAAACAAATATAAAAGTATTTGTGTATTTTTAGTTGTCTAGAATGCAATGATTGTGCTGTCACTTTTGCTCCGCATTTTATCTCCCACGCCCATCTGTTCTGTTCCTCTGTTGCATCCCCTACATGCTTCTTTGCCACCTGATTCTCTCACCACCTTTTCCCTTCAATGAACCAGGAGCAAGCAGGAGAGACTGCCGTCTGACCTGGGAATTCTCCACCGACCACTATCAAACAGTGTGCAGGCCACAACCTAAGGACTCCAGCTCTTTTCTTACTTATCCCCCAGGTTATTTCAGACTTTACTGATTTGAACTTACAAGTTTTAGCAGACTTTTAATTTACCTCCAGACAGATATCTTTGTTTTGTAAACCTGGGGCATTTATGCTGAAAATCTGTTAATTGTTTACGTCTACTTCAGTCATCCATGAACAGCTTCAAAGGAGAAGGGCTCACGCCTCACTTTGATAGGATATTCCAGACCAGAGGAAAGTAATATTGTTAATGTGTCGTGGTTTTCCTTCTTCTTCTATGTTGTCCATGAATTTTAATTGGAGTCCTGAACCAAGGCTATTAAACCAGTTGCTCTGAGAATATCTGACTTTCAGATATTCTTATTCCTTAGATATTAGTCTCAACCTATTCCACATTTCCATAACTCTTACTAGTTTACACATGTATATGATCACCTTGAGTATCCAAAACAACCTGTCATAAATGAGTGCTCAAATGAAGAGCTCCCTTCTGTCCCCCATGAGCATGCCAAAACTGCAACTATTGTTATGTGAAATTAATTTTTCTTTACTGTTGAAGTCACTTTGAGTTTTTTATTATTATTTTTGTTGTTCTTGAACAATTTCTAGTACCGTGGATATAGGCATAAACTGTATTTATTGCTATCTCTTTATTGATATCTCAGTGTTTTGTTTTCTCTGTCAGATAAATGAATCACCTTTCCAATGAGATTAAATCTGTCTACAATTATAGTAAGCATTTGTTTGAAATGTTTTTTCCAAAAAAGCTCAGGCACTTTAAAATTTGTTGTTTAACATCTTGGTTGGTAAAATTAAAGAGAAAGTTTAGCTCTAGCTAAATAAATCCAGACATCTTTTCAGTCTGTATTCTCATAGGTGTAAGGATTTCAGTGCCACCATCAGATTTTCAGTGATATGCATGGAGAAACAGAATTTAAAATTTTTGTTTTCATTTTCATCAAAGGAGATGCACAAACTGGAGGGACATTGGCATATCATCAGGTGTTTTGTGAACAAAGTACTATTCTGTTTGTGCTTGATGCATGTTCTTTTTCCCTATCTTATCTTCTTCAACCAACAAAAAAAATAAAAATATTGACTCTTTACACTCCTTCAGTTTTGAGTTATGTTGGAGTAGCAATATACTGGTGATGTGTACTTGGAAAATAATTGGGGATTTGATTGCGACAATCACTCAAACACTGTCTGTGCCTCAGACAAAAATTTCGTTAGTAATTTCTAATGATTAGATTTAATGGTCTGGGTATTGAAATGACAGCACCGAGTATTTCAGGCAAGAAGACGGGAAAGGAGGGTGGAAGGATGACCTTAGTCGTGCAGAAAGAGCAACAGCAGATATTACTGGCTCATTTCTCTTTCTGCTGATAAGCAACATAAGTGAGAAACACGCCTCAAACTCTTTGCCTAGTTTAGGTGTGTGCACAAATGTGTTTATATGTTGCTGCATACACATATACTTACATAAGTTGTTGTAGCAAAAAAAGTCATTCCAAGTAAATCTGTCCATTTCTTTCCATATTATCTGTGTTTCCGGTAGAAAATCCTCAGAATATTTTTGTGTGGCTAATTTGAAAGACTGTTTTACTCTTTCACACTGAGTTACCCATGCAGTGTGGCATATGCTAACCTTTCCCTCTTGAGGCCTGATGTTACTGTTTTGGCATAGATAAGGGAAAAACACGTTTTACTAATCCTGCAGAGACCTCTGCACTTAGAAGCACTTTCATGATAGGTGAGGCATACAACAGCTTCTTCAAAGTAGTACTGCTAATTTGGTTTCTATTGGAGAAAGGTCTTTCTTGAATCTAGAGAACTCTGTTTTGAAGAATGAGCTAGCATATAACTGTCTTGCCATGGCTTCACCCTCTCTTGATTTTCTTTTTTCTTTTTTTCCAAAGGAAACAAGCAAATTCATCTTACTATCACCATTCATCCATTATACTACATTTACCACTTTCACCTTATTAAAATGGAAGTATTATTTTCCTGGGTGTGTAAGCACAGGACTGTGTCCTTAAAAAAATAATAATAATTAAAAAAAAAAAAAAGATACAGTGTTAATTTGATACACAGAAAGGACAATAAGAACAATAAAAGAGTTACAGAGCTTCAGCTGAAATGATGAGTTTCTCCTTTAACCTTGTGTGTCTTCACAGATAATAGGTTTTTAAGAACTCCAGTTTTTCAGTTATAGTTCCTAGAAATTTGTCCAGCAGGCCACAATGTTCAAGGCTACACTTAGCTGGAGTAAATATATCAAAGAAAAAGCAATACACTTTAAAAAGATGTATTATGTGCAGTATGTAACAGGAAAACGGTTTGCCTTTGAAAAGACATTCCAGGTTCTACCTACAACTGTTTATGTGAGTGTACTTGCAAGTGAGCCAACAGGCTGAAAGTCCAAAGGACCTGAGTTTATTGAAGGGGTTCATCTACGAAGGGGAGAACATGATTAGCTTCAGAACTGACCACACAGTTTCACAGATTTCTGTAAAACTGTGCAATGCACAAATTAGTAGCCAAGTGTACAGCAGAATGGCAGGTGGCTCTACCCACTTCAGCAAAATTAGGTGTTGCATTGAAAAGTCTTTGAAAATTTGCTCATGTAGTTTTAAGGGAATGTGTTTACTTGTTTGGTTTTGCAATCAGCTGAAGCTATAAGAAAGAAAAAATTATGTGGAATATTTTTTCCTACATTTCAGGTTTGTATTTTAGCAAGAGATAAGAATATGTGTATGTTTGCTTCACTGTATTTAATGTTTTAGTCCAGCTCTGGTTTGGCTGGCCTTGGGGAATAAGAAATAGGATCTGCTTTTGACAGAATAAGATTAGTGTGTTCTTTTGTTGCGCTCTGTGTGCTTGCATATTTAAACTTGAAACCTAAGTGATTGACAAAGTGAAAGGAATCTAAGATCCAGTCACAAAAGAAAATATTTAAAGCAGAAATTATTAGCACAAGGCAGTTTTTAAAATATGCTTTGGAAACTAGAAGAAAAAGATCCAATTCCTTTGGCTATCATTCACTTATATTTTCCCCAGCAACTTGGCAACACAGAGTATTTGCTTATTTAGTAGCGGTGGTCTTTGAAATTTACTTTGATCAGCTTTCTGAAACAGTTTTATATAGAGAGTTGTAAACTAAATTAGTGGTAGAACAGAAATTAGGAAAATGGGAATAGAACAGCTTTTAACGGATCTTCAGGCTATCAAAATCATAGAGAGCTGTATGTTACTCTGCTTGTTTAAAAATCTATTAATCCTATTGATTTTGGTCTGGATGACTCAACCGTATCACTGGATTGACTTTATTAAGTAATTTTCGTATGAATTCAGTGTCCCCTTTTAAAGCCATTATGATGAAGTTTACCAGAGGATCCTTGTAATTAAGGAATGCACTTTTCCTAGGCGCTACGGTTAGCAATTTCTTGTTCTACTCAAAGCAGTTTTCATGAGTATTCATAGCCTCACAGAGTGGACAAAGACCATTTGACATCTAGTAATTTCTCTTAAAGTTGATTTGGGAAGTCAGGATTATGACCCATGCCAAGGGAGAATCCTCAAATATGTATTAAACCGACTTTTGCATTGGCTCTGAAGGTGCAAGTGTCATAAAAGAGGTTCCTGTAAAAGGGTTAGGCTGCTGGGGGGAATGGGACATCAATTATAAAGAGACAATTGCTTTCTGCTAGTAATATATATGTATATTTGTGTGATATGAGGGACACTTTTACATATGTGTGTGAGCACATATACAATCTCACTGGAAAAGCAAATTCTATGGGGAATGCTTCATGGGGCATATTAAAGCTGTGTAAAGATGAGTTTTGAATAAATCTGAACCTGCTTGAGTCCTGCTCTCAGCAGAGTGCTGGGGCAGATAGCCGGAGCTCACTGTTACCCACCAGGACTGGAACCACCTCCAGAAGAGAGAGCTCGTCAAATGCAAAGCGTTCCTCCTCACCCTTCCCAGGAAAACGCAAATATGTCTGACCTAAAAGTAAGCTTCATTCTATTTTAACTAAAGTGTTACACCAGAGGAAACTTTGCTTACTGTACTTGCTCACTTCAGAAACCTATGAGATGTATCACCACAACTTAAACTCCAGGTTAAGTGGCCAATCTTTGGATTGCAACTGACGTGTAAAAGACTTTCTAAAGGAACAGGGACATGAAGAAAGAAAAGATGGCTGAAGTGTGTGACACTGGCACAGCTGTGTGATAGATGCATCTAGAATCCCAAGTGTGGAAAATCTACCATGGCAGATAACTACAGCAAGTTGCAAATAGCAGCAATTTTCTGCTTTGCGATACACTTAAAGGAGACTGGAGAGAGTTGGTTCATGTCTTTTTGTTAAGGTAATGAATGCCAACACAAAATTTAAAATGGGATAAGCCTGTATATTAGGTTCGGGAATGGCTACGTATCAGGGATGTGGGATTGTATTTTTTGCCCAGTTCCTTACGGAACTAAGACTTCTGTGATCCTACACGGAGTACATATGTTTATGTGAGTCCTTGTAGAAGATTTTAAACTAGCTAGCCAGATTCACCCACTTTTTTGCAGAGGGGTAGGTGTGTCACAGATAACTTACTTCTACCAATAGTGTAGATATTGACAGCTAGCATAGTGGAAAGAGTCTCTAGGTGCCCATATTAAGGAAAAGATAAAGTGTGAATTCAACCCTGATTAGATTTACGCTTGAGAGAGATGTTATAACTGCATCTAAGTGAGATAAAACTTCTTTTGGCATTTACTTTTTGTTAGACAAAACCAAACCCCACTCCAGTACAGATATCCACAAAAAAACACTCTATTGTATTACACTCCTCATTGATAAAGCTGCAGTGCTCTGAGAAGTAAATCAGTTTCACTGCCTTCCATTCTTGCAAAAATAGGAACTGAAATGTAAAATTTTCCTACCACGCAGCAGAGAAAGAAGTAGAAATTACATCTCTCATACTGCAGATGAGCAACATGCCTGTTAGGCTGAGTTGGCAGCCATGCCTTAGGTCTTCATAGAAATCCCGGGTAGGATTAAAATAAGAGTATAAGCAGTCAGGTTTGTCTAACTATATGCTAGCTATATGCAATGAGCGTATGCTTGAGGCATGGTCACAGAAATAAGATGGCTGAATTGGTAGACAGTCAGTCTTTGTTGTATCTGAAATTGGAGGATGACATCCTTGTGTGGCAGACCAAAGCTAATGATCTTGGTCTTCCAGGCATGAAAATTCCCAGAGCCCCAGGTCTTGGGAGTGGCATTAGGACAAAACAATGCTGCAGCAGTCCTTCTCCAGTCAAACAAACAGTGGATTTATCTCCGGAGATTGAAAGAGAATGTGTTCATGGTTTTTGCCTTTTTTTTTCCACTTTGTGCTGTGAATTCTAAACAGCAACATGAGTAGAGAAGTACCTTACTCTTTAGTTTCTCACTTACAGTTTCACACTTGGAAGATACTATGACAAGTTTGTACTTTGGCATGAAAGTGTCAGGCTCACAAAATTTACTATAAATATCTAGTAAATATATTTGGTAAAAACTGTTTGCTGTAAAGGCACAAAGGGAAAAAAAATGACAGAAAGTCTTCTGTGATTTTTAGGAGTTTATTTTCCTGCTATTTTCACAGGCATGCATTTGAAAGTTCAAACTGCCACTGAACGTAGCCAAACTGTCAATGCATGTGTCTAACATTACACAGCTCAAACTTGATGCTCTCGGGTAACTTGGGGCTCTAATTATATACTGACCTAAATTTTTTAAAAGTGATTTTAGATGTTCCTCTTGGGATGCACAATTTGAGCCTGTTTAAAGAGACCAAATCTTTATAGGTTCAAAATGCCTTTTGTATGTAATTATCTGGACCTTTTTAAGAAAATTAAAATTAGGAAGATTAAGGACTTACTCAGGCCTGGCATTTTGAAATTTGTACTGGCTGGAAGTCATCTCTAATTTCTTATAAATGTCATCTGGGGCAAAGTGCTAGAGGAAGTCTGGCACCAAAGGCAGTAATTGGGCTGAACTGCTAAAGGCAAGAAAGCAACTATGATTGCAAGGTGCTGAGAGTGACCTAAACCAGGAGGGATACACTGCTTTATAATATTTCCAACTGAAGGAATTTTACACATCTGGGTAGCGGCAAGGAATCCAACAAACCCCAAAATAATACTGATTCAATATCTCACAAAACCTGTAAACTCTAAATCAATTCCTTCATTTGGGGTTTTCATTCCCTGTGAAAACTGTAGCTATACTTATTGCTTCCTGCATTTAGTGCATATCAAATTTTAGTAAAAGCTGTGTTTTCCCAAAAATGTATTTTTCTCTGTTTGAATTGCACAGAAGCAATTTGAAGTACAACTTAAAACCAACCAAACAAAACACCTTTAGCCTGAAAAAGTACAGAGACTTACACCCTAACATAACTTGGAAAAAAAAAAATAGAGTAACTGAGGAAGAGTAGTTACAATGAAAACTGAAAATCAGACAGTCAGCCTATGCTTCTTTAATACTCACCCATTTTTTCTTATTTCTCCATTAAAAAAAAAGGAGGTATTTTATCAGTCACTTGGCATTGCCCTATTCAGCAGATAAATTGAATTGCGCATGTTAGCCAGTATTATTTGTTCGAATATGTATCTTCACTATGTTATTTGATCTTGGTATAATGTAATCACTTTTGATTACAGATATTGCTATCATCTGCTATGCTTGTAATTTATTAATCACCGTTTAATTCATTTCCTATTGTAATACATCAGCTGCTATCATGTGATACCTTGTAGTGCCATTTTCTATTAACCGGATTCGGTGTTGTGAGCTGAAATTTATCCTTTAAGGACCCCACCATTTGAAGTTATCTCTAAAGAGCTTTAGTTCTCTACAGAGTTGTGCTACAGATAATTCAACCTGCTCTACTTCATGTTTGTGATATTAATTATTGCTTATGAAAGATTTTTTAATTCACTTTGCTTATAGCAGTTTTGCTGTCAGCGATGGTCCTCTTAATGATTTTAGTACAGATTGGGTCCACATCCAGCTTACACGTATTCACAGGAATTACTGTAGCCGGGCCAAACTGCCTCAGTCAGCTTAAAGGAACTCAATAAAGTTACATTTACTGACAGAAGTGTTTGTGAGATCTGAGATTCAGCAAGTATTAACATTAATTAAAAAACACTATTAAGAATCTATATTGATTTCTCCTTTTCTCCTTCATGTTTTTAATTCTGGGGGTTGTTTTTTAACACATATCCTCCATATTACCATATTGCGCTTTTATTTAATAAGATTAATATTCATCTGGTTATATTTCACAGATACCTCTGGCTCCATCACAAACACACAGCCGGGGTTTTCTTTGTGTATGGCTATATCCCATACACACTCAGCTTAGGTTTTTCCATAGCTTTTGAAGAAACTTCAGATACTTGCTTTTAGAGACAATTTGTGCCTCTAGAGCAATAGGAAGAAGTTGGATTTGTCACGAAGATTTCATCCAATATTTCTCTAAGCTCTAAAGCCACAAAATTACCTTTTGCTCAGCAACAAGGCAGAAAGTCATCATATTGTCCTGAAGCAGCCAGTGACGTAGAGAGATTGCAACTTCCTCCATCGCTCCTCACTAGTCCGGAGAGTTACTGGGCACAGCACGGAGTAGCCCCCTCAAAATGTGAGTGTGAACATATTACCAGGTATACTGCGGCAGTAGAACCAAGGCCTCCACTCCTCCCCACTCAGCCGTATGTCAGGAACAAAAGGGGTCTTCACTCCCTGCTCTCTTACTGTGCCTTTTCCCAGGCAAAGTGCTGGTCAAAGCAATTTATGGTTGTGCTCTAAATCCACCCTTTCATGTTCGTCTGGTCCTGGTACACTCACTGGATCAACCAGCCTTCCTCATTGCTACCCCATCAGGGCCCCTCACGTCTTTAAAATAAGATCTATTCACCTCTCATCTGCATGTAATCTGTGAATCTCAATCTACGGTTTTATATTAATTGCTATTTAACACACTCAATAGCCATACTTAGTATTTCTGGTCCATGAAATAGGATCTTCCCATTCATTTTTAACTGTGCCTTTCCACATAGAAAATGCCTGTGAGTGGCTATTTCATATTTCTCTTTTGGTCTTTTTTGGAAAGAAACTTTTGGATGCTGTATTTGACAATTTCCCCTTGTACTTAGAGCAGAGAATAGATCATAGAATGGTTTGGACTGGAAGAGACCTTGAAGGTCATCTAGTTCCAACTCCCCCGGTACTTATTTGAATACTGGACACCAGTATATAGGTAATTCTTAATGAAACCATTGAAAGATGCATTTCCTACTAGAAAAGAGGATTTGGTCAAATGAACTGTAGGACAGGATGTTACCCAGAGAATTCTGCCTAAGTGCCTATTTTATATTGTCTATTATTCAAAAAGGAGGAGCAAGATATTTCCCTGATATACAATAATAAACAGTAGTTGTCTCTATATCCTGATAATACTTGTCTTTAGTAATACTAGAGCACTAGAAACACAGGAAATATACATTACCTTGTGGAAAACAATATATTTGTAAACTGAACTCTGAAGTTGTACGAGTGAAAGAAAAGAAGAGGGGTTTTTTTCCAAAGTTGTTTTCTGGAGAGCTTATTTGGGCTCTATGTACTTTAGGTATTTATAACAAGGAGCCTTATTTCACAAATATACACACCAGAATGAACTCTTATGTCCTTTGATATTACACAGTGTTATATGACCACTCACATGACCATACCGATGCAGGACTGCAAACTATACTTCCCGTTATAATATAATATTTATTATTCAGTGTAATATGATTACTCAAATGTCAGTTTCCTTAATTGTATGTATGCACCATATTAAATTTCATTAAACTATGTACACAGCAGGAAATAGCTTACACTGTAGTTCAATCAATTAATAGATTTAAAATAATTAATTTCTTTTTGGAAAAAAAATGATACTTTGGTCAATGCTGAAACATGCATATTTTAAAGCATGTACTTATATCCTTTGAAGCCAGCACAATATCTGCTTTGGTACTGCCCTCTAAATGTACAGTGAAGCATAGTCTTTTGCTGACTCAAGCTCAGCTGATATAGAATAACAATCCTGATCTACTCAAACAGAAAGCTTGTTGAACTAATTATTTTTTTACTAAATTTTGATTAAACCTCAATAAATACTGCACATTTCTAGATATAATTCAGAAGAGTGATTTGGTTTTTTTACAGTTCTAAAAATTGGTAACTGGTGGAATAATTTTGCTACAAATTATTAATGTATGTATCATTTATCAATATTATATATTTATATTCCAGCAATAATATGCTTGTGTTTCTTTACTTATAAACTTACAACATGTAGCTATAGGATGTTGTTATCTGAACACTTTAGTATGTCCGCTTCCTGGCAAGGGACATTTTTAAAAATTCACAGATCTTCTCATATCATCACTTTAGACAAACTAAAATGCTTGGAAACTATTAAACTTAAGTCTTTGTCTATGGAATACTTTATTTTTACTGATAAACTATCTAAAAGCAAATCCATTATTCCACACATGTAGTAGACTATAAATTTCCAAAGCATATGCAAAACTTCAAGATAATGTGTTTCCAATACTTGTGCTTATCATTGTCCCATTCATAGCTATGCATAATTCCCAAGGACAATAAAGGGTACCGAATATGTGTTTACCAAAGGGATATAAAGAAATGCCCAACTACTGTGCTGAGCCTTAAGAAACATTGATGTCTTAAATCATCTGCTACTGTAAAACTTAACACACAAATTCAATTTCAGCAAATGGACACAAAACATGGGATTTTCATTTGTAAGATGGCTACTTTACGCAATTCTGAAAAAGCACTACAAGTAAGCAAACATGTTATATAACTCCTTAATTTCTCAAGCAAGCTGAAATGGTTTAAATATAAATGATAATTACACTGACAGTTTTACAGAGCTATAAATCCGCATACAAATATTCATACTTCAGCATCCTTTGGATCTTACCAGGCAAGTATCAAGCCTTGCACTTGGGGTACTCTGGGGACCTGAGCTGAATGCCAAGAAGTCGTAACAAAACATTAAGTGCCAAAGGAACAATCAACAGATGTACAGCTAGTATAGCAAGAATTTGATCTTCTGTCCTCTACTGTTAATTCCCAGGGTGTTTTTTCTTTCTACCTGTTTCTTTCTACCTTAACACCTACCTGTTAAGTTTAGCATAGATTTACTCCAGAATTTTATTATGTTTAAACCAGTGGTGGCTGCTGTTATGATTAAAGTAGTATACTGTACTGCAGTAATCACAGCCCAGTGATAAATATGGAGTATGTCAGTGTGCCCATCTTCTGCTCCTTACTTGAGTGGAAAAGGACATGGGGATGCGGTAAGTAGGCATTCATCTGGTTTTGGCATAATTCTTTAACATTTCAGGAAGCTAAGAAATCAGGACTTGCTATGATATACAGTTTGAGGCTGGTGCCAAGACTTGCTGGCCAAGAAAAGTGCTTTGAATACAGAAAAAGATTAAAATAATCAGTAACTGCAAAGTATTCTTTCTTACTGTATTAATAATTTGGTTTAAGCCAAGGAAGCATGTGTTTTACAGCAATCTCAGACACAGAGAAAAAAAAATTACTACATTAGAGAGCTTCTTTTTAGTTGGGCCACATGTTGAATCTGTCCACTGGCTGTGAACAGAGTAAATATTATGAGCCAGTTTGGGCTCAGAAAGCAGAGAAGCATTATTCTAGCTCTCTATTCCCAAGACCAGTGCTGACAAGGTATGTTTCATTCATGAGCCATGTTAACTACCAGTCTGCCAGCCTTGCGCTGCCCCTGTGAAGAAAAGCACCATTGTCTCTGCTCCTCCTCTTCCAGCAGAGCTCAGCTGGAGTCAGATGAAGCTGAGAAAGTGGAATCAGCCATTTGGAGTAGAGGAGAGGAACTGGAAAGAAGATGAAAGGGATGAGGTTCAGCCACAAAATGGTAGAAAAATACAAAACTACAATGTCTTACCATGAAGGGCAGGACTTGTCCACATGGGACACTTTTTTTAATAAACTTCCAATGAACTTTTAAAGCTGATCAGTTAACAGAAGGAAATTGATGCAAATATCCTTGTTCAAAATCACAGATGTTTAATGAAATTTAGTTTTATTTACTTAATGGGTGAACTTACACACTTATGAATTAGTATCTTCTGTTCCCCAAACTTGCCTGTCTGTGGCTTCAGTGATAAGCACATTTTATATTGACTATGGCCCTTGCCTGTATTAGTAGGTCTTTGTTACAAGTGCCAGTCCACAGCCAGAGCTCATGGGCATCTTTTTCTGGGATGGGAATCAAAATGGGTTGCTCTTCCTATAAACAAAGCACTACTATATACTTGCAGTCTGAAATACACTCCTGATCAAGGACCAAAATCCTTTAGGAAAGACCTGTGCAGGTACATGAAGGAACATAGCTCCTCTAAAGGCTACAGTAAATCTGATAACAAAATGACTGCAGACTCTTCTCCCAGATACCATTCTTCATCCTTTATAGGAGTAATAAACATAATTACACAGGTCCCTAGCTAAATACATTATGAAAATATTATGGAAAAGTAATTCAGCTAAGTCAACAGAGTTCACCTAAGGGAAGAAAAGTTCACCCTCTCAAAGAAACCAAATATTCATGAATACATTTAGTTTTCAAAAGTCTTGACAATCCAAATAGGTTTAATAATTAAATAAACTGTGTCACATGTCCCAGTAATATCTCTAACCTTTTATTATTAAGCTAGAGTCTGGGATTTATGAAGTCTTTCTTAATCTTCCCTCTGGGATCATACTTGCCACACACTGTAGGTTATGCATAAATTAAGTCTTTTATTTATTTTTATATGTCTGCTATTTCTTTCCTTATAAAAAACCTTTAAACCTACAATTGTTCTCCTCACCTGACAAAGAAAACTGAAATACATATTTAACTGAAATATATATTTAACTTACCAAAAACATCTAACATTTTTAACAAAGCTTTCAACATCTGTGCAGTGTTAGAAGATGGGACAACAAGACCTGAACAAGTTGTTTGGAACAAGGCAGTCTGACACTCCTTAAATATAAGGTCTGCAACCAATGTTTCCTGCTTTTCTCACTGTGTGAGACACATTCACCTCCATCTACCACAATGAAGCTAGACAGATGCATAAATCTAGTAAACCCACAGTAAGTTGTAGAAGCAATCATGCACACCCAAGAACATCTGCTGGATTTCATCTTTGCCAAGCAAGGTCCCTCCCACCCCTCGAGTCTTGGTACAGCCTAGCTCCACATTACCTCTTTAAAAAAGCTTAATTTTTCCCTTGGTGAGACTGGTGTGTACTGAACAAATGTGTGACCATAGAAAACCCTTAAAACTCAAAAAAACGTTTTGTTGACCATAACATTTCAATTAACAATTAATCTATATTCTACTCATTACTGCTGTGGAGGGAAGTCCCTGAAGACTAAAATTTTTTTTAAGTGCTTTGGCACTTAGGGTTTTTTCCAAAGCAGTGAACTGTTTCTCAGTTGTTCAGATACAGACCTTAGTGTTTACACCATAATGCAGATCCTGATGGCAAAACAGCAGTTGGCAAGATAATATCCAATTAATATTGCTCTTCCCCCCCAAAAAAAGTTCATAATTCCTAGTTCTGCTGCTTTGTGTGTGTGTGTGTGTATGTGTGTGTGTGTGTGTGTGTGTTCAAAATTTCCTCCTATTGGCCTTTTGTTAAAAAAAAGTGCCTTCACAGATGGGATATTTCATTGTCATTCTTTGTGATTATTAATGTAACTTTTATCATAAAGGAGGGTTCATTCAGGCAACTTAATTGTACAAGGCCTATACCATACCTGGTGTATGGGTAGAAACACATATGGAAGGGAGTAAGAAAGTGAGTATGCACACAGTGACCCCCATGTTTTTGATATATAGCCCTAGCTTCTGGTAAACTGAAGTTTAGGGACTTTCAGAGCAACAAACTGTATGTGAAACTCTCTTCTCAGTGTCCCTCCATACCCTTATCTTCCATGATCTTTCTGACCTCCTTTTGCACCTATCCTCTGGTAATGAGTTCTGGGGTTCAATGATACACAGTGTGGAATAGCACTTCTTTCTGTTTTACACCAGCTGGCTGATCTTTTGTTTTCTACTCTTGCGTTCTTTTGTTGTGAGAAGAAAAAGAATGAGGAGTGATTATTCACTCTTCTGTATTGTTCATATTAATGAGCATATTCATGTGAATGTGCATAAAGATAAATGTTAACCATGCCTTCCCATTTTTTACAAACTGAAGAATATTAATCTATTCAATCTCTCCTTTTGTAGAAGCAGCATCACTCCCAGAATCAGCGAGTTTTGTTCAGTTACAGTTTTATTGTAATTGTACTGTTTACTGTATGGTTTAACTGAGTTTACTCATTTACAGTTTTACTATATTCTGGGTGAGCGGTAGAAAAGGAGGGTAGAATCAAAATGCATGCAGTGTCAAAAATACAAACGTAGCGTGGATTAGTTCAATGACACAACTGGTTTTATTGTTGTTTTTTGTTCTTTCTTCCTTTTCTTTGTATCCCTCCATCTTACCAAAAAAGAGACAGTTTTCTTGTTCAAAAGAAAATGTCTATTCATGTGACACACAGACTTCAGTTAGGTCCTGCTCAAAAAACAGAAAAATGAGGATACACTTTTACCCCTCTTTCTCTACCTTTTCCTATGCTTACTTACCTTACAGTCTTTCTCATTAAAACCAAAACCAAAACAAACAAAAAAAAAACCAAACCCAGAAACCAAGCAACTTTCAACTGATTCCAGGTATGTTTATCACAGTGTGAGGAACTATATTGATCCCAAGTTTTTCACAATATATTCCTTTCACTAGATTTATATGTAGGTGATGTGTGGGGAGGATAAATATTTTACTAATAGGAAAGTGAGCACCATTTTCCTTTTGCAAGTTACATGACATCTGGTCATCTGCTATCTTTCATTAAAGAAGAAAATGAGGTTGATCTAAATAAAGGTTAATAAAAAAAACCTTTCAGAGTTCAGCCAGTTACTTTTCCTGCCATTAACTGATCTTCCACTTCATCCTTATCAGAGGCTTTCCATACATTTATACATCACTCCTTCCCTGTTCTTTCTTGCAGAATTTTTTTAACCAAAACACCTACCACTAAAACTGAACATAGCTATGGTGACTTGGGGGTCTCCTTCAGTATCAATACTCTTCTGTTCCTGTAACAGAGTATTCCATTTTCAGTAAGCAGAGAGCCATTTAGAGGAACTATTGCCTCTCTGATCCATGACTTTATGCCTTTGCACATGTGGCTCAGAGTATATTGGCTTTTATTGCCAGCATATCACATTACAACACATATCTAATATGTTGCTCACCAACTCTCTTCCAATGTTACCACTTCTGTGGTTTTTTTCCCTCACATTGATCCATACTGCTCTAGCTTTAACGTATTAGTATGCCTTTTTCTGAATAGTGGCTTGTTTTGTTATTTCCTGCCTGCATTTCTCCCTAGGGCCTTTGCATTATGCTTCTGTCCTCACTAGTATTTGTGACTCTTCCTAATTTAGTATCATTTGTGCATTTCATTAACATGCTGTTTATTCTTTCTTCCAGATTGCTAATGAAGATGTTAAATAGGAACAATCCTGAAATTGCACCCTTCATTACCCTACTAGATATTTTTCCCCTAGTCACTATCATAATCTTTTGTTTATAGTCTTTCAGCCAGTTTTAACCCACATGCTCCTATAAAAACCATTTCAATTCATTTTCCACTTACGACTGCAAAAACCACTGCAGTGAAAGTTTCAAGAACGCATGGATACAACCTTGATCCTCTGAAAGTCATGAGAACTGCTGAAAAAAACTACAGGTAACCAAGAATTTTCTGGCTATCACCATTGCATGTTAAAAAAGAGAAGGTTTTAGGAATCAAAATGATGGTGGTGTCTGGGACTACATCTATTGTCTTGTTCTGTTCTTCTCACTTACTGTCATATGTGCAGTTACATTCAAAGCCATTATTAATACATTTTCTGAATTGTATGACAAAAGCTACATCTTCAGTGCAGTAGATTTCTTACATATTCACATGTAGATACATAATAGAATTAATACTTTCTATTTTAATTTTATTCATTATCACATACTGTAGATCAGTAGCTAGATATCAACTTGTTAAAAATAGTATTTAGCTTTCTCATTGCATGGAAGCATAGCAGGTGTTAAAAAATGTTCCCGTTTGTTAGCTAATACTTTGCCACTCATAACCATGTAAGCTGGGCGAGAGAAACAGATGTACTGTAGTTTGAAGCTTTGTGAGGAGAAGATTTTTGCACAGATTTCAGTTCACATCCCAGACTAAAACAAACTTAATTGTGCTCACTGGGTCAAATTGTTCCCTTGTTTACAGTGAAGGACCTTCATTGATTTCAAGCTCAATGTAACAGCAATGTTTAGGTTAGTGTACAATGCTGGCATGTACAGGATCCGTTATGAAAACAGAGTATCTCAAATTTATAACACATTGATGTTGGACTTTAAAAGGGACTTTTTGTTAGTTTGTTTTAATACAGTCTTTTGGCTTTACATGATTGCTTCTGTACAATTAAGCAGTCCATCTATTAAAATAAAAGAAAAAAAGTCCCACTTAAAAATGATCTTTGGCACTGCAAAAGGCCATATATTAGAGAACTAATTGGTATAGCTTTTACACTTTACAATTGGCTTTTTTTTCCCCCACATTGATTTCTTTTTTCTTCTGGATACAACAGAATCACTGTCTTCATTCTGCTACAGCCTTTTTATGACTGCAACAGTTCAGTTCACATAGACCTAGAGAATACTTCATGTAAGCTTAGAAGGTGTGAATGACTGCAAGTTTCCTCAGGACCTTTGCTAGTATTTCTTCATAGCATAACTTTTCTAAGTGACTCTGATGCTGTTTTTCAGATCTCAGAGTCTGTCTGCTGAAGTTGTTGTGGCAGATGTGTGCCACAGACATAGCCAAGCTAGCTTCACACTAGCTAGCTCAGCTAAAAATCTAGCTTTGAGCAGCAGAGAGGGTCAGCATGAAGACTGAAATGCTATCTTTGCTGATGTCCCTGCTGACACAGCTCACCAGGTAAGAATACTCAACGCAGCTAACGTAGAGCTCCCATATTTGTCTATGCCATTTTACAGTCACAGCAGTGTTAGCTGAACCCTAGGGAGGAAACTGGGTTTCAGAAGAAGTCCGTCTTGTGGCTAAATCATCTGGTAGATCCTAGTTTAATTTCTAACTTGGCCCTTTACATCCTTGAGCAGCTCATGGGAACAAAGATCCTAATGTTTTGGGGTGCAGTTCCTCCTGTTTTCAGTGCCAGAGAGCTTCCTGCATATCTCTGAGCACGTGCTGCTGTGTCTTTCCAGGTTGCAGTCCAAACTCCACAGACATCAGGAAATCCCAGGTTTGGGGCAGAGGCTCTGTTTCTAATGCACAAAATGAGGGTGAAAGTGCTTGCCTTCTCCTGTCTTTTGGCTGTTTCACCTGCTTAGACTGTAAACTCTTTAGTGCAAGGACTGCACCTTACACTGCATTACTTGAGTGACTGTTCTACGTTCTCAGAGCTCTTGCTGTTACCATGATACAAATAAACGGGAATACTGAATTATTTTGGTGATCCTTCTTATCAGGTTATCACATTCAAGTGGTGGAATCCCTGGAACAATGTCCAAAACATGACACCATAAATGAATCAAGTATGTATATGTTATTATAATTTTTTTATTATTATTACTATTGAACTTTTTACCAGAAGAGTTTACAAAGGCAACACATTTCCCACAGCTGATTCCAAAATAATTTCGTTTTTCCTCTGGTTGGATGCACAGACTTCTTTTCAGTCCAAAAGCCTCAGTTCCCAAGAGCACAGTGGTTCTCTTTTGATCGTATCCTCTGTGGAGTACAGCAGTATGTACCACACAGAGTGGCTTCTCAGCTCTGGTGTCCTTCCCCCCCAACTAGCAGTTGCAGGGAATTCTCAGCGCCTGAAGTTCTCCTCCCACTGCAGTCCACAGTGATGTGACATCCTGTTCTTCACTGCAGAGGTAAGAGGGAAGAAGAGCAGCTAGCTGGGCTCTATGGCATGGCAGGGAACGGTCTGACTTGCGATCCTTGCCCATCCTTTTCCCACACCAGCTGTTTTGAGCCAGTGCTAGAGGGGGGACATGCTGCAGTCTTCCAGCAGGTACCGTTGCCACTGTTGCATATGGTCCTTTGTGCCTTTGGAGGCGAAATGCCTTTGGGACTTGCTACAGATGTTAAGACCCTTCTGCACCATCTCTTTCAATGTATCGGAGACTCTAAAAAAGTTACAGTCTAGCCCTAAGTGCAGAGGGCAATGAGGACACATATCTAGAGTAAAAATTAACTCCAAGTTCATGCAAAGATGTCTTTCCAAAGGAAATCATTGTAATAATATTTTAAACTGTTTGCTTTATTTTTTTCAAACACAGGGCTTTATTTGAGTCTCAAGAGGGGAACATTGCACTAACCTGGCAAAGCTCTATCATAATGAAATGGCGTAAGTTTCAGTTCTACACTATTATATATCTGTCCGTACATAGAGACGTATTGTGTATCTATGCATACACCTGCATATATTTGTGTGTGCATATGTGTATGTAAAACATGTAACTTAGGTCTCTGCTAGCCTGGGAATCTCCCTATCACACTCCATCTCACAATGCAGTCATGTCCTATAATGTCATTCTCTGAAATAATCTGCCTTGGATGCACTACTTCCAGCAATAATTGCCAGGCAGATGGCAGTGGTAAATTAGGCAGTATTATTGGTAATAAAAGTTAGAAGCTTCAGATTTTCTGAATGGCATATTCATATAAAGACTTTCAGAAACAACATCTTTAATGACAGAACAAACATCCAATTTCATCTTGCCTCCATTTCCTGGAATATTTCTCCAGTATTTGTTCTGTCTTGTTCTGTCTTTTGTTAGTGACTGCTGTGGTTGTGTTGTTTTTAAATACCACCTCCTTCCAAATAACTACTCTCTGTTTACTTATCACCACCAGCTCTCTCACCAGTTGCTGTCAATACCTATGCCTTGCATAGGGAAAGCACGCAAAGTTCCACACTTTAACACAATATAAAAGCATTTGCAAAATAATGTACGCAGCAATGCTTCTGGTTGCTATTACTTCCACTGCAAATAATGCCATCTGCTTATCATTATGCCCCAGTGCATGCTATCTTACATGTGGACAGAACTTGTAATGTGTTGTTGTCTCTGTAGTAAACAGCTTGAAAACTACGCCCTGGAATAATGTCATGAAGAATACCCTCTTGGCTTTTTCCAATTAATTTCTCGGCAACAATTTATAATAGAAAGCTGTAGTTAAAAGGCAACAAATACTGACTTGACCTTTTAAATTTAAATTCCCATGGTTTAGTTTTTCTGGAAGGAAGGAAGAGAGGTTCCAGAAAATAAAATGCAGCAGTAGCCAGTAATAAACCCAGAAGTTTCTCAAAAGAACACAAAATGTATGAGAAAATGTTAATAAGTTTGAACAGTTAATATTAGTATGAACGCCAGGTCACAATTCTGCAAAAGCATCACACATTTAGATGTTGCTTTTGTCTATTATTGTTCTTCAAACTGCACACAAACTGTGATTTAAATCTCACAGCACATGTTGTTTATGTTTCCATACTTAGGGAAGTTTCATTCAGTTTGGGATTCCAGTCCAATTATCTTTGTACTATGTAATATTCAAAATACCTTAAGATTGTGTGTGTGTTTTCTGGCCACACAGTCTATAAATAAGGCATGTTTATGGACTTTTGTACCTGTCCTTTCATCTGTGGTAATCTGGCATTCAACAGCAGACCTTCGACTTCTATCTGAAATTCTGTTGCAAAAAGAGACAGGGAAAGAGGCAGATCTCCAAAGACCATTTTCAAGAGAGAGGATCCTCCTGCCTTTCGAATGAAGAAAGGGTTGGGATGGGTTTTTTCTATTCTTTTCAATGAAAAATAAAGGGGGGATTGAATGAAAAAAAAAGGGGGATTTAATGAAAAAAAGGGAATGAATGAAAAAAAAGGAATAAGAAAAAAAAAGGGTAAGCAACTTTCCTACCAATCCACTGTCCTTGTTCACCAACAATTACATTTCCACAGTTACAGACTCACTGTACAGGTAACAGTGATCATTTCTCACCAAGCTGTGAAGACAAGTTTGCTTTATCTGTTCAGGCAAGATTAAAGGTGTACAAGGAACTTAGATTAAATACTGAACTTCAGAGGTCTATCTCTGCTTTCTTTGGGAATGCTCCAATTTGATTCCCCTTGAGATGAGGCAATGGTCGATGGTTCCTGGTGAACATTCATCACAGGCTTCAGAATGAATCAAACATTTCTCACATGGTGTATTTTGTATTTAGAATGTCAGAAAACAGCCTGGAAGATTTCCTGCAGGCAACAATCAACCTGAACTGTATCTCTTTCTAATTTAGAATTTAAAACATTTGATTTTGATGTGCTCTGCAGTTTCTGTGTGATGAAAATATAGAAATTATTTCTTCTTCAATAAAAAAAGAGTTTCTCCTCTCTTGTAGACTTTCTGAACTGTATTGTCTTTTTGCTTCTGATGTGCTTTAAATGGTGCATTGGCTTTTTCATGTCCTAACTAGGCAGCAGGCAGTGATTTTTACATTAAACTGTATGATGAGATTTTTGTCTAGCAGTAAATGCAATGAATCACTGTCCCATATTCCTCTCACCCACAATAATTGGGTTTTACTAAATAAAATCTTTTTGAATATGTAATTTATCTATTTCTATCAAAATTAAATGGAACTAAAACTGAGCTTAATTAGCTCATACTCCAGAATGCAGCAAAATAGCTTTTTGATATGTGAAAAACTCTGAAGTACTCAAATACTTTTGTCTTCAGAAATGGGCAGGTTGTAGATAGAATTCAAGTCACATCTGGCCCAGCTGTTCAGACCAGAGCTTTACTCACTTGAAATCATGAGAACACCAAATTTAAGTCAGAATTCTCTTTACCAAGGAACTTCTGTTTTGTTCCAGCTTCTAATATAGTGGAGTGCTAAACCATGCCGGTGACTCGTAGATGCTGTTGCATTCTAAAGAAATCACAGGAATGCAAGCAGCTCTCTCTGACTGATTGCTTTTAGGCAAATTAGAACATTTCTCTGCTATCTGAGCTGAACAGAATACTGAAGACAATGACAGAGGGAACAAACTGTCAAACTTTTGCATCTACAGTCTTCCAGGGGAACAAGGTCATTCCGTTACTCAAGGTGTGTCTACAGAGACGAGCCAAGGCATGTGCCTGTTGCTGCCCATGCTTGTAGTTGGCTGGAGAGAGCCCAGCTCTGTCTAGAAGCCACAGAGGTGTACTAACATGGTGCAGGACGTCAGTTAATATGACAAAGTAACTTCAGCAGAGGTTACTTACTAGGTCACAGCTCCAGGGGAGGTGCTACCAGCTACAGCTCCCAGGCCAGAGCCGGCTCACATCCAGCTCGGTCCGAGTAGGGGCAGGCTGGACGCCCGATTGTCCACACCCATCCAGGGAGACATTCATGTCGCGCAATGAAGACACAGACATCATGTCAATGGAATAAAACAGTGTCACTGTGGCATCAGTGTGTCTTGCTTTGAAAATAAACTCCCTTGACTTTGCTTTGGTATTTGTGCAGCAGCAGGAAGCCATTGTGCTATGCTGGTGTTGATAAGCACAATTGCATGCCACTGGCATGCAATGCTTACTGCATGGACAATACAAAAACACAAGCACCCCCACTGCAGTTGCACTTTGTGAAAGTAATTAAGGCAATGTATACAAATGCAGACACTAG
The DNA here is from genome assembly GCF_000737465.1 of Haliaeetus leucocephalus. Taxonomy (NCBI): domain Eukaryota; kingdom Metazoa; phylum Chordata; class Aves; order Accipitriformes; family Accipitridae; genus Haliaeetus; species Haliaeetus leucocephalus. The sequence continues at coordinate 3,451,013 of NW_010973325.1, forward strand.
ATTCAGTTATCCTAAATACAGAATAAGGGACTGCAATAACAGATACCATTGAAAAGAAGTGAGGATCTACAAAGAATTAATAAAGTTTTTCAAGAGTCTAAGTATGTATTTAGGGAACTGACTTTGAGTGCACACAGTAATTAGTTTTAGATAGCTTTCACTACAAGCAATAAAAGCAATGCTGAGGAACGAAAGAGAAAGGTGTTCTTCTCTCCTTTCCAACCGACTGGAAACTTGGCACAGTAATGGGGAGACCCTGCAGGAGCCTTGTCCCCATCTCCTTCCCACACAGACTCTGCACAGTCTCCACAGCACCAAACCCATTAATATTAATCACCTGAAGCGTATTAAAGACATGAACACTTCCTAAAGACTTACAGTCCAGACATCTCCTGCTCCTTGACTAAAGCTCTGATCAAGCGTCAATAAAATTTTGAAACTGGAAATATGTAAGCCACTAGTAAGAACTCAGCAAAGGGTCTTAATAAAGACTATCACAGCAATGGGCATTAACAAAAACTATAGTATGAAAAGAAGAGGCTTCCATTCCACTTCAGAAATATGTCTCATATTTAGGATACAATACAAAGCTTAAAAGAAAACTCTTTATGGACCATAAGAGTAATATTTCTTTGTTTTTAAATGTGAATATTGGGAAGATTCACTGAAGGACAGTTGTAAAAGAGTCCATTTTGCTGGTGTAGAAGACATGCACACATTATTATGAATCAGAGCACCACAGCAAGAAAAAAATATCTGAGTAAATTATCACTATCAGCTGATACCTTGTGTAACAGAATTTGCAACCTCCTACTCATAAACCAAAGGTCCCTGACACTTGGAACACAAAAAAAGCATTTTTCTAAGACATATCAGTGGCATCACTTGGGGGTTAGAGAAATACTTGGGAGTAGAGTACTAATACTTTGCACACCAGTCAGACAAAAGACAATGTTTTAAGGTTAGAAAAGGTTTTCTCCGTTTATGTGCTGTTGTATTTTAACCATTCCTTTACACAGGAAGCAATGGAAGATGATTAGAAATGCTGTTTCTATAGTACTTCCCATCAAGCAGAAGGCTAATGAGTGTCAGGGAAGGTCTTTTGATTATAGTACTAACCAACTCCTGTTGCAACTTCTGAATTTGGATAACTTTAAGATGTTTATTTGAACAGATTCCCCAAGACTCTAGCAGCTTCCAGCTAAATATTAACTGGAGAATTATCAAAACTTTCAGTACACAGAACAAGTTAGGGATATTATATCCACAATAGCTAAGCCGTACACCTGCAGACCAACCAGCACTTTAAGATGTCTTGCAAAACTGAATTCACAGAAGTCTACAAATTAGCAAAGTTTCACATCAAATTGTGAAGAACTTGGGTTGCTGAGAAAAGTATCCTGAAAGCAGCTGAATCATCACTAATGCTGACTGCATATCGAGGAAACTGTTTTGTATTTGGTCTAGCTAGCTATGCTATACCATGTTACCAAATGCAGGTGTGAATAATCAGGCAAAACAGACTGAATGCAAGAAATGAATTATTACATATTATGTGCTAAGGATAGGATTTTCAAAATAGACTTACCATTAACTTGACCCTTATTTCAATGGCGAAAAGCCAGAAGACTTTTTTACTAGTTTGAGTGGGAATAGAATTACGGCAATACTGAGTGCTTTCAACCATTTATTATCCTACGGTAGCCTAAAATTATCCAGTCAATTATTCTGCATTTACTATCCGACTGGATACACTCGGGCTTCTAACCTGAACAAGTCAGAAATGCTCCAGACTAACACGTGGTTCCATAGATAAACTATCATGTAATATCTTACAGGCACCCTGACACAGAAGAAATCTGATTTCTGCATTCAGTAGGTCTTTCTCCCACTGCTCTTTTGAGCATCATGGAAGTGTCCTGATTCATCCTTTGTTGAATGATACGGTAACACTAAGTCTTCTTCCCCTTGCTCAGCAGAGGGCAAGATATTCCTGTGTCCATACCAGTAGTTATTCATGCTGTTCATTTGGCTGGCAGACTGGAAAATGCCAGCATCTTAATGAAAAACAAATGGAACCTAGAAGAACATGCAGTGTCAGAAAGAAGAAAATATTGCCTTAATCATAATTAAGAAGTTTTATGTTCATGGTCAATAGTATCAAACAGGGCAGGCCCATCCAGTAAAATTAATAAAGATAAATGGGCAGACTCCATCAAAACAAGATGACACCTTGCTATGTAACAGGAATGGGTTTAGTGCTATGGTTGAAAGTGTGCTCATAATAGAAGCTCTCAAAGAAAGAAACAGAATTTATGAAGTTTTCAGTGAGACATTTGGTCTCTTGAAGGCCTTGTGGGTTGCTATGATTTTGGTGGATTTGAGCTATTATACCATCTGGGGCTCTCCTCAAATCATTTACTTCATCCTACCTGCTTGCTGAACTTCCTATTTCACCTTGTCTTTCAGAACACAAACCCAATGAAACAGGTCCTGTCATATTAATATATTTGTTTAGCACATGCTTCCCAAGGGTCCTGTACTGAAAGTCACGTAGGCAACAATGCTAGCTACACTTTGTATCACATTCTCCTATGCTCAACCCCAGGAATGTTTCCTAACAAACCTGGAACTAAATCACTGAGACTTTAATGTAAAGCATTAATATCTACCCAAAAGACTGAAACAAAAAAACATGTATCTGGCAGAGTACAAGAGCTCTGCTTTTCATGAGAAGCACTCTCTATCTTACAGCAAACTGGATTTACCAAAAAAAAATACATTGAAATATTTTTAATGGCAAACCCAACATGAACCGGCATGGTAAATCGCTAATCTTAATAGGAAATCTGAAGCCTTTAAGCAAGAGCAGTTAAAAAATAGTTCCCTTGGATGGTGATGTTGTGCAAGCCTTTAGGGAGCCAGTAAGACACAGAGGTGGGTATCTCCATAAACTAAATTTTGCCTAGGGAAGCCACTAGCTCTCCATGGGCTCCATCTGCAGTCAGCAGAGAAGAGAAGTGCTCTCAAAATGGCAATTCAGAACCAGAGCCCAGTTTAACCACTCTGAATTGTCCTCCTGTGGGATTTTTTCTCTTCCCAATGACAGTAGAGCTTTGAGAGGAATATTATTAGCCTTAGGTAAAGTGAGAATACTCAGCTGAACAAGAAGCAATAGGTAATCCCCATCAATTCAGTTAATAAACTTGGAGCTCAGTTTCCCCAATTTCACACCTGTGTTAATTCCATTAAATAACTTGAGCAGCAAAGAAGAAGAGGATCCTAAGTCTGCAGTAGATTTGTAGTTTTCCATTCCAAAACCTGTTTTATATTCTCCCAACTGTAGGGATATTTTTTACATCTGCTGTGGAAATCAGAATTTAAAATGAGCCTTTACTGCTTTGGGTAAATCAAAATGAATAAAATGATACAATGGTCTTCTTTAAAACAATATGACTCTACGCTAGCCCCCCCAAAATGCTTATAGAACTTTTTAAATTTTTCAGCTTATTTCTAATTCATGGAATGTACCTTAATTTCTGCAAGTAGCAAGCCAACACCACACAAGTCTACAATGCTGCAGGAATTTCTCCTGTATTTAAGACACAAGGTAGATTTGTCAGTAGCAGTTCAGCACCAAAAAGATTGTTTCCTGACTGAGAAGCCAGACTCAGATAAATCAGAGTGCCTGGAAAAAAATCTTTAGATGCTCTTTGCAGACAGCACCAAGCAGTAGATATTTTGAAAAGTGGGGAGTCTGCCGCTGGAAAAAAGCCTCCCAAGGCAGAATTGCCAACCTGTAACAAGTCAGCTGTTTCCTTTTTCCTCTAAACAGGACAGCTTGAATTTCGTGTGTACAAGGTATGCTTTACTTCTTGATACGCATGGATTCATGCGAATAACTCCTATTAACGTTAATGGCAGTTAAATGCATCAGTCCTTGAGTATTACTATTAAAATACACCTTCTTACTTGTACCCTTGATTAGCATTAATATGAGGCTAGCTGGAGTTTCAGAATGGTCTTCAGCAGTAAATTGTTAGTAATTTTAAGTGTCAATAATCATTATTCACCTTCTCTAAAATACAGTTGTTAGGAGATAGGGAGTTTTCATTCCTCAGCAAGAGTCATAAAGCAGTGCTAGTCCTGAACACGGTCTCTGCTACAGCTCTTCAAAACATGGGCTGCTGTTATGTCGATGAGTCACTTCATCAAAACCCTTTCAGCATTGCCAGGAGCCTCCTTGAGCTGGCTTAGCAAACCTCATAGGTATGGAAAAGATGGCGTGGCAAAGTTTAGGTGCCCCAAAACTGGTAACACTAAGAAGGAATTACCAAAGATGAAGTTTGCACAAAACAACCACCAGCACAATTAAACAGTAACCATGGAATTACCAGGGGATTTGCTCCTTTTCTTTTTCTTTTCTTTTTTTTTTTTTTTTTTTTGAGAAAATGAGGAGTCAGCTTGAAAACAAGTTTAAAAGAACCATGATAATTTGTAACAGGAAAGAAGAGACCTTGGGGAGGGAAGGCAGAGCCACAGGCACTCAGGTTGGGCACTGCCTGCAGCTGCCCTGCCAGCATCACCACCTCTGCCTGGGAGAGGCAGAGCCCTCTTCTGTGGGATGGGTGCTGGGACCAGCCTGCACCCCACTCATGGGGGTGAGATACGGGGAGACCCACCCCAGGGGGTGCAGAGGGGACCTTGCAGGGGCTTTTTCACCAATGCATGTGTGCTGGGGCTTTCAGGAGCAGGGTGGGTGGAGGTAGGACTGGAATGTGTGCATGTGTCTTTGTGGGATTAAAACTTTTGGGGATCAGTTACAGAAAGGTGTTTAGAAATTTTAAGTGCTTCTTAACATTTTAGAAGTGACTAATACTGTGGTTTATCTGTGATATTGTTGATATTGATCCTGAATGCATAGTTCATTGTTCTCCAGTTAATCACATACTGTCAATAAATGAATAAACTGCTTCAAATCTGATTTGATTTAAACCACATGAGTTGTGCAGGGTTTTCTCTGTAACAGTAATTAGTGGATAAATATACCAAAAGTCAGGCACAGACCCAGTTTTACACCCAGGTCAAATCCCACTGATGTCTGTGAGTACTCAGTTTGTGATCCACCCTAAATGAAAAGTGTGTTCAACCTGAGCAAACATTAACACAGAGAGATAATCATATACAGTGCAACCACAGCTCTGCTACCAAGTTGTGGTTCAGACACTGAGTGACTTGCAATGGTGATAATAAGAATAATGTTGAGCTGCATCAAGCAAGTTGTGAAATGTAAAATATACATTTTCGAAAATATTGATTATTTCTTTTCTCCCACTTCCAGCGAAAAGCAAGAAAGGAACCCATTTCAAACATTACAATATCAGAATAATTGTATATGGAGTATAGTGGAAGATTTGATACAAAGTTGTAAGCCGGTGTGCTTCATTAAGCTTAGAACTCTTTTTATGCAGTAATTCAGTAAAGCGCTCCTTGCTTTGCACCTGTTTCTCCTCAGTCGCCAGTGTTCCACAGGGTGAGGTGTCACCACTTGGATGGACACCAGTGCAAAGACACACAAGTATATGATGAGTGGTCTTTCTGTTGCAAAAGCCAGATCTGAACATAGGTAGATGCTGGAATAAATTTCCAGCTCCCATTTTTTCAGGTGAGTGGTTTGAGCCAGTTCTCCATGTAAGTTAGCCCAAAGGGTATGAAAAACAGAATAAGTGGGGAATAGACAATCCTGTACTTTGTTGTGTCACATCTTCCTGTTCCTCCCGAGCCTGAGCAACGCAGGGGAGGAGCTTGGAAATTGCTTTCCCTCCCTATGCTTCTGTATTAGTAAAAATATGAATATATATCTTTTTCCTTCTAAGCGCGAGAGGTAAAGGCATACTAAATTTGTAGAAGTTGCCTAGGGTGCTCTGCCCCTCAGGATGTCCAATTTCCATCACTTTGGCTGCAGCACCTGTGCTGGAAGAAGCACTGCCTGGAGCCTTTCAAACGGTGCAGCAATCACTCCCCATATGCACGCTTTCACATTGGTAGTGGTGGGCTTCTACTTATTGTGGCTTATAGGCAACACAGGATCTCTGCGACCACCAGAAGCACCAGGCTTTCCTTCCCAGCCTGGGCATGGAGGGCAGTGCTTTGTACTCTTTCCACAGCAACAAACTCCCACCAAAAGCTAGTACCTGGATGTATCTGGGGATACAAGCCCCAGCTCCTCTGTGTAAAATGTTGCCAAAAACATTGCAAAAATTGGTAGTGCTCAAGAATTTACCAATGTGATTGTCATTAAGCAATTATGATTACTAAGCCATCTAACTGTAATGTGAGAAAACCACATTATACTCTCTCCTCTCCTTCCATTCTTCCCCACTTCCCTTATGTGACACAAAAGAAGGCTTAGTACACTGGCTCTGTGACTTTGCTTTGTCAGAGCCTTGTTTTTCTTGTAAGTTATCGTCTGTTCCATTGTAAAATTCTCCTGTTTCCTTACAAATTCAAGTAGGTGCATCACCTGCTTCTGTGATTTTGCAAAGCACATGACTTCGTTTTCCAAAAAGGAAGCAGACATTAAAAAGGGCTTTTTTTCTTTAAATAAAATGTATTAGAAGTTACAAAGGGAAAACATCATTTTTTATTATTTTTTCAGATGTAGCCCAGAGACATTTTTTTCTCTTCATAAAGTAGAAAATTGAATTATTCTATCTGAGTGCTCTCTCTTTCCTTCTCTCATACTCTCAACTTTCTACAAGCCACAGAGAAGTCATTAAAAATACATGGAGTCTACAAAAGGAAAAAAAAAAAAAAAAAAAAAGCTTTTTTAAAGCTAAGAGAAAGGTTTCAAAAAAACATTGCCTATACTTTTTTCCCTTCTCCTTTTTTCTTTTCTTTTTTTTTTTTTTTTTTTCCCTTCGAGCCAGGGAAACTCATCCAGTAATAGAATCTGGAAACAGAACACAAATCCCATCTGAGAGGCAGAAAACGTAATGATATTAAAGTCTGGTGTTTATGATGCCTCTCAGTTAGTGAATGGTGGCAGTGGCAACTCTACAGCAACAAATGACATGCAAGAAACTATTCATTAATGAAGGGCTGCTGCAGAGTGTGATATATAAATGCCCTTATTTGCAATAAATATTTAAACATTTTATTTAAAAAAAGAAAAGAAACACAAATCAGAGGCTCCATTACCATGATTTGTTTTTAAAGAAGCTAAAATTATGTATCATTAAGCTGGAAAACTAAAACACTGAGAGGAAATTCTTTTCTCTTCTGCTTTTTCTTCTTCTATTTTTCTATGTGGCAATACTTCTTACCACTTCGCATTTTCCATAAGCTGTGATTCTTAGCATATATGTACATAATCACATCTGAAAAAAAGGCGTACTAGTGCCTACGATGCAAGTACCAGAGTAGTGAAATTCTCTGTTGTTTAAATCCCCATAACTTAATTGATTTCCACAGAGTTACATCACTTTGCTCCTGCTGAGAATCTGGCCTCATAGTTTTAATCATGTACAAGCAGAGCAAAAATTAACTGCGCACTCCGAGAAATTAAAAAGAAAAAGTTTTAATGGGGTTCTCCATCTTTGTAGCCTCACTGATAGTCACCCTGACCTTAGATGAACAGAAGGAACTGCAGGAACTGAACCAGGAGATTCTGATATCCATTTTTTTGAGACACAACAGGGCAACAAAACAGAGTTGATGTCCAATAGTTCTTCAGCTAAGGATGTGCTAAAGTGCAAAAGCAAAACTTAGTGAGTCATTGGTCTGGAAAATACAGACAAAAGGAATAAGAGAAAGAAGACGTGATCCCAGGATGGGGTCTGCTTTTTATCCACTGTGTGTCTACAAACACAGCCATACAAAATTTGTGCCACCTACAGACATTACAACATATTTTTGACCATTCAGTGCAGTTATCAGCCCTGATAGTTAAATTCCACACATTTCTGCACACATCTTTTAAATGAGCCTTAATCAGTTTAAGTGACAAGATTGAAGAGCTTTTGATCAGTTCAGTATTTGAGTTGCAAAGATGACATTAGACTCCTTCCTTCAAAGCCTTCACTTGATATGTTACAGGTACCACAAAGAAATCGGCAATTAAAACCAAAACTCATACTTTCAATATGCAAAGGGGGAAAACCTAAATACCATCTGAACTGCACTGTTTTCTTGAAAAATGAAAACTAAGAGGCTGCAGGTTTGCTTGCTTTGCTCTTTGATGTTGTGTGTCTTCTTTAAAAAATTAAAAAACCTTGCATGTTATCCTCTGAACAAACTTGAGTACTAGCTTCAAACCCACTTTATTTTCCCAAGAGCAGATATGATTATATGAATAAATCCAGTTGTGAGCTTAATAAGCTTTGGCAGGAAAGGGACTGGAGGAAGGTGAGCAATGGAACAAGCCAAGAAAAATACCCAAATTAACCTTCAACCTCCTCAGTAACATCTAAAGCTGATAAAGGAAAGTTTGTGAGTTAATTTCACGAGGATGTAGCTCTCCATTAGTGTAAGTAGCAAGTGGGAAATTACAAAGTAATAGAAAATATATTGTGGAAAGAAGAGAACATTTTAGGCATTGCACGAAAGCTCTAATTGCTTGACCTCTCCTCTTAGCTGTAGTTTGTAGCTCAGCTTTTCTGCCATTTAGTCAAAATAATCATACATTCTTGGGGGGGACATCCCATGGGACTGCAATCATCAGAGCAAAGCCGGAGTCAGCTTGTCCATCCCCAATTGTCATTTTAAAGGGATGTTATTGTGAGAAGACTTGACCTAACCACATTAACACCCGCATTCCTGGAACGTTGAGGGACCACCTCCAAAAGAAGGACAAGGTGGAAGACAGAAGGAGAGAAACCAAAATTGCTGCAATTAAAAACTGTTTGGCAATGACATCAAGAAAAATGCAGTCTTTGATGTGCTTCTCAGAGAAGAATTAATGCCCAGAAATGGCTCTTTGGGCCACTGCTGTTCTAATAATAATGCATGCTTGCACTATAGGATAATCTCATCTATTGTTTCTGATTGAATTTGTAATAAAGAGAGATTACCTAAGGAAAATTACTTGGAGATTCTGCCTATCTGCAATTAGACATGCTCATGTTTGGAAATAGACACTATCATTTACCAACAGCAGTTCTGAGGGTAGTTTGCATTAAAATGTTTCTCACATCTACTGTATGCAATCTTTGTCAAATGAGGCCAGGAAGAAAAATATACATGAACTTAGTGAAATAAAAAAAAAAATAACAAATGGTGTATTCTGTCTGCTTGTCAGCTGCTTTATATCCACTAGCACTTGTTTTTGAATCCTATACACAAAATAATCTCCTTCAAATCAGTAGCTACAAGTACATGAAAGTAAGAATCCAAACTTTCCAAAAGATCTTACAATGAAAAAAAAAATGGCATGAGGAATAATCTAACATTGGATTTGGAGAAATACTCAAAAACAGTAAAATATATTGGATATATAAGTTATATTTTGGTCTGGAAGCTGCACTTCAGTTGAAGGAACATTGGATTTTCTGGCAACACATCCAGAATTTTCTTTTCTGATACATACTTGGAAAAATGCCGAGTAGGCCATTTGTGTGGTCACTCAGTATTTCAGGTTTCCCCTACTGAGTAAAGTCTTTAGTCTTTTCAACACCTCAGTGGCTTGCAAGGTTGGTGAGAGGGTCTTCTTGGGTTAAATCAATCTGAATTCTCTGTACAGATTAGAAACTTATGGTCCTCTAGAAATCTAAGTGCATGCTGTGTAGCGGGAGAATTACAGTGAAAAAAAAGTATTCAGAACTTGGCCTTTTTTTTATTTACCCATGGACAAGTGAATAGCCTTACTCACAAATTCTACATGAATCATACATATGCATAGAAGTACATGCTAAAAAGCAGAAAGTTTGGTCCTGCACTCCTAGTTCAGTGTGGACTTCCTAAGGAAAATCCTGCAGCTTCCCTGCAGAAAAGTCAAAGCAGCATCTTTCTAGTGAAATTAATGGTACGGGCAGAGCGGGATATAAGAGGCTATGTGACATCTGATATAGTCAGAACAACTCTTACTGTGATGTTTGAGTACCCGATGATATTTGACATGGTTTTGCTGATTATATGTTCTCAGATAGATACATTTTACTCCATTTTGCAGGTGAAAATCTGAAATATAAAAAAATTCAGTGTCTTATTCAATGTAAGAGATCTGGGCTGAGACTGAGGATGGCTTTGATCCACACAGCCATCCATTTTAACAAACCATGCACTTAGATTAGGTTACTACCTTGAACAGTTGCATCCTGAGGCATAAAATATCGGGGGGGGGGGATTAAAAACCAGCTATAGACCCTTTAGGAGCAGTGACTACAATGCCATTTCTTCTTACAAAGACACTTGCAGGAGTAACAAGCCAGGCTTTCCAGGGCTCTGTTGCAGACAGAATAGGCACCAGGGTCATGACCTCACAATGTTTCTTGCCCCAAGCAATTGGTGCTTTTGCCTATGTCTAATGTATTTCCAGGCCATTGGTATGAATAAATGAGAAATTTTCCCTCTATAGATTTCTAAAATTGCTTACTGCTCATACTTGCACCCTTTACTATCTGCATACTCATCTGTTTTGAACTGTTTGAAGGAGATAAATATTTACTGCCTCCTCTGTTTCTGTGATCATGAAAAAACTTTGGCATGGAAGAGAATTTGAAAGATAAAATCAGATTTGAAAATAGAAAAGCTATCCAAGATATTTTTCTTAAGCTACTGAGATATTTGCTTGCTGCTTTTATGGAACCCATGAAATCTGCCTTTCCTTTTTATGTAATGAAAATCACTGTCAAAATTCAAATATGCAACCAAGGCCGCCTTTTCCTGATCTTCCTCCCTTAACTCTCCTACTTGATGAGCTGAGATGGCATTTATCAGAATGAACATGTTGGTTTGGCTTTTGGACCAGTTTTGGTCTCTCCTTTCTCCCTATTCACTTCTCCCTATTGTGGTCAGATCCTTCCATGCTTCAGGAGCTAACTTTAGTCTGACAATATAATGAAGACTTTAAGCTGTTTAATTTGCTTACCATAAAATGTTCCCACTAAGTCAGTAGGACTCATTTACCATTATTTAGATGTCTGGGGATGGTTTAGATCTAAAAGCAGTTTCTCTCTCCTAACAGCTAACCAGCATCTCACCCACAAATGCCTGTTACTCTTTTGGCATCTAAATCTGTAAGTTCCTTTACAACCAGGATACCCCATCACACATGTACAATACACACACCCCTGACAATGCAGGTGTGTCTTACCCATGTGCATTTTGCTTAGCTCCCACTTCTCAGAAACCTAAACTCGCCCTCCCATCCCCTTAGCCCTAGTTATGCGTGGTTCATGAAGAGCTGACTTAGCAATTTACCACAAAATCTCCAGAATTATCCGTGGGGTTTGATTATCAGCTCCATACACACATCCCAGCCTTAGGGTTAGCAACAAGTATGAGCAGGTGATTATTAGGAGCAGGATTCTTCCCAGAATGTTATGATGCCATAAGTGCAGAGTAGCAAGTAGGATAGAGAAGACAGAGATCAATGCCATCAGAGCTTATAGTGCGTTTTTTTTCTTAATGACAGAGACAAGTTTGAGAACTATACTTAACCTGAGTAGGTCTTGGGCAAAGGGTTAGGAAAAGATCCAGCCATGATGGAGAGCATCCAGTGCGTTCATCTGGAGGTACTTCACCTCATCTCAGCCAGTGGGAGAGCTAAAAGATGAAGACCAGGTGGGAAAAAACCCAACCCTCAAGCAGGTTGCAAAGCCTGCCATTGTCATTGACTGAGGTGCATGGGCAGGGAGGGCTCTGCCCAGAACATTCTTCTGCCTCTTGTTGGATCCATGGGTTTGCATGGGCTTCTCCTGACAAAGGGAGCAGAAGGAGCCCTGGGAGCCCAGGCAGCCTGGGAGCGCCGGAGTAAGCAATTTAAGCATTACTGCTTTCGTTAGTTGGAGCTGGTAGGGACCAAAGGCAGCACCTCTCCAGCCTTTTAGGCAGAAGAGGCCCACATCAGATCTGCCATAGTGATGGTCTCATCTGACAGTTCAGGAGCACTAGGACATACTGTGCAGTAGAAATGAGATGGTAGGGAAATAAGTAGTTTTTAGGCTTTGTTTTTCTTGGCAGATACGTGACAGCCTGCTAGGTAGGCCAGGTCCCAGACTATTGCAATAATAGACAGGCGCTTTTGGAGGATGGATGAGATGAAGATGCAATTGTCCTTTTCCCACAGTTCACCCACCTATATCAGTACTGACTTCCGCCCTCTTCCAATATGCACCTGCAATGTCAGCAGGTACCTTATGATAATGTGTTCGATTTCCAGTGGCTGTGCCTTTGAACTTCTTGCCTTCTTCTGTATCAAGGTGATTATTGTTGCCATAGCTACAATAGACTATGCACTGTGAAACCTTTGATAGACGTAACCACATGAAGCTGTGGTGTTACCATCACATCCTCAGTGTATTCAGAAATCCCAGGGGTGCTCCAATAGTGTTTCACAAGCCAGGCTCCTTCCCCAGGGAAGAATAACCCTTGCAAAGAAGGGAAACCTGAGACGGGGGACAGCTGGGTGGGTGCTTTTCCAAACATCCTTGGAGCTTCCCCCTCTTCCTTTCCCACCTGACACATGCCAAGGACACATCAGGAGATCCCACAGAAATCTGCAGCAGCTAGGTGAATCTGAATTTCCCAGAAAATTACACTACAATCTCTGCTTTTACTAAGCAGTGTGCTTGCACTGCAATAAGTGCTGAGCTTAGGGCCATTTTTTCTGCCTTCTGTTGCAGCCTTGCACCTACATTCATTGAAGCTTCTTGAGTGACAGTGACAACAAAACCAAGTTGGAAAATTTGATTTGTCAGTGGGTTGAACAGTTTGCTGTAATGCCATTCCTGTGATGTGTGATATCGGCATGCAACGACGAAACAGGGAAGGCTGTAAGTGAATAAGCACTCAGTCTTTGTCCCAGAAAGAAACAAACAGCTCTCAACATACTGAGTAAAAAACAATTCCTCGTGTTATGATCTCTGTCTCTATCACTCAGCTCATTTGATCCAAATCAGAACCTCTCCAGGGGTTCTGCCATATGCTTGCAAATGTACTGGTTTTTGTATTAAAAGCTATCATTCTCTATTGACAAAACCACATAGTAACATAACAAGAATCTCATATGAATTTGTGAAGCCTAGAAATCATCACAATGTAAGGCACTATAACATCAATATTTATAAGCACTCAAACCACTCTTGCAAGTATGCTTCCACTCTGCTTACTTCAACCATCTCTTTCCCCTGGAGCAAGGCAGCTCTTCCCTCTGTTGCATCAATTTCACAAGCTGTAAACAATGGGAATTACATTCCTTCCCCATCTCAGTAAAGGTCTTAAAGATCTACAAAGGAAAAGATTTGTATTAATGGAGGCTGTTACTACCACATGAAAATATTGAAAGAAATTGCTTCTCATTTTTGTTGGTTCCATTCCTGTCAGAACACCAGATATTTGGCATCCCACACAGTATCGGAGAATATATCTTTTGTTTTTCCATAGCAGAAGCTATAAGCCCTAATTGATTCCTGGTCCCAGTGAATAACATCAGGACGGGTAAGTGTAGGAAACAATAAGAGCGTACTGTAGCTGAGACCAATACAGCTTGCTTCTGAACTCCACAACCAATCTCTCTGGCTACATACGCTGATAAATAGACAGTACTGCCCCTCAGCTACATGCCATTAGCTACGCTTTTCCTCAAAGTGTCAGAAAGTAAGTGGTATACCTAGCACTATCTCAGAAACAACAAGGATGTTTTGTCATTCTGCTGGGCTAGGGACACTTGTCTGGCATCTGTATTAGTTACAAATGCTATTAGTAGCTCATTTAGCTTGGTTATTATTCTTCACACGAGTCAGCAGTAGCTTTGCAAGTAAGTGCAAAAGCAACAACAAAATGAATTCTGAATTTGAAATGTACCACTCTCAAAAAATAAACCAGCCTGAAAAGAAAATAAATGGGTTTACTGCAAACAAAATAAATATACTAAAGTAACAGTACTGGGCTTAAAGTACTATAGTATGACATCAAAACCCTGAATTGTGCTTTCAAAAACCTGGTAAATGTTATTTTCAGATGTTAATCTTTTAAAACTACTTTGGCATTTTTCCCACAAACAAAAGTGTGACTATAATAGCCAAGTTCCAGACACTGTGTTCTTTTTTTTTTTTTCCAGGTTAGTACAATCTTCTCAAGGCATCTAAGGCATAGTCATTAATTTCACAATAAGATAACTGAAAAGAAATTCAACTCACCTTCATAAAATAAGAAAAAGAGTTCAAAGATCAGAAATGTGATGGCAAGTCCTTCAAAGGATGCATATACAAGGCTGTATATACTAGTAGCTTACTAGAAACTCAGCTTCCCCTCCTTTCCCCGTTCTCTTTGATCTCAAGCTAAACATCAGAACCCAGCTTTTAAAAAGACTTGAAGTGCCTTTCATTTTCTCTTGGCTGCCTGAGGAGCAACAACTCCCTCATCTTACATGAAAGAATTTATTTCTCCCTAAAAATAACTTTAGTTTCAAATGCCCCCTGCACAGAGGTTGAAATAATTTATCCTCAACTCTGTGAAGACAAAAGAAGGTAATTGCATGGGTAAGCCATTACCTACAGCAGGGAAAAAGGCAGAGAAGGCATTACAGATCTAGCTGGACCAGTAATGGAACATTTCCTGCTTGTCACTTCTGCAAGAGAGAAGCACAGTTCATATGTGGCAACCTTTGGGCCCCTCACATATGGATAATTAACACTAGCCATGCTGGCCGAGCTGTTATTAGGTATAATCTAGTGATTCTTATCCTTCAGGTGTTTTCGGGGGGGGGTTCCCCCCTTCCTGTAAATGCTGAGAGCACTGGGACTTTTTGCTCATTTGAACTATTAATTTTCTTTGCTCCTCAGCTAACATTGCTCAGGGTCAGGTACATAGCATAAGTTTTTGCTTTCAATATGGTTAATTTACGTTAACAGGCAAGGTCTGGAGACCAGAATACATTTCCACTGCTCACAGAAGCATTTGTCTTCACTCATTCTTCTCTGTGTCATGAGACAAGTCTGGTCGGAGAACACCTACAGGTGATGAACAAACCTCCAAGCTCAAATTCAGACCAATTAACCAGCCAAGATTCAGAACCTGAGGTGCAATAGAGCTGCTTTGTGGGTTTCAGGACTGAAGATGCATGAGAGCTTTCCCCACTAATGTTTGGCCAGGTAGACCAAGAGAACACCACCTCACCAATTGGTCATATTTTCCATTATATCAGCATGGCTTGTTGTGCAGTGACAACAGACCTCCCGCCCAAAAAAATGCTTATGTCCAAAACATGACAGAGCTTTCGATTGCAATTTCAAATTTTTTGGTATATGTTTCTTTAAAAGGTCTCTTCACTCACAAATCAACAGGCTTGAATGCAGAGGCTTGAGGTGGCTCGAGGTAGTGAAACTTCTTGCTTGCTAGCAAACAATAAGACAGAACTCATTAATAGTTACATGATACAATTTTAAAATATTTAAAACTGAGAGAGATCCAGATTTTGTCATGATTGATGCTACAAATATGAGGCTATGCAAAATGTTTTGACATTTCTAGCTTGAGCCCCTTTACACATCCTGTGTGCTTTCTCTCAGAGGTGCATTTTGGCATGAAAGGTTCTCTTCCCAGCCAGGAGCCAGATGGACCTCTCCATGAGCCTTCACACTGCAAATAAAGTTTGGCCCTGAAAAGACTAATGATTGTAATAGGGATGCTGTTGCAGCAACAGATAATAAAACAAAGATACATGTTCGTTTTAAGCTGCGTTTTTATTAGAGGCTTAGGCTGTCCTTTTACTTCCATAAGAAAAGTATTTTACATAAACAGGTAATATGGTTTAAATGTGCCAGTGTTAGATTCTGTGTCCAGGGACTTGCTAAACCATTGTCTGTGTAGCAACATTGCAAAGAGCAGGCTCAAGCATGAGAGAAAACTCACTTGGAAACTCTTATGACCTGGCCCTGGCTTGACCTTGGTCTTCTTGTAGCATCAGCCTGTAACATCTGCACTGCTGAAGGAAACACAAGCTCCAGCACAAGAAACATCCCACAGTGGGAAGAACATGAAACCCTTTAGGCTGTGGATTTTTTGCCAGCTGACCTAGCTGGCACAATTTTGAATGTTAGCAGTAGACTAAGTGCTGGTCTAAGACTGAAGAGTAGAACAGACTGGCACCATGGGGGAGATGGGGGGATTAGAAGGACCCCAGGCAAGCTTTAGGTAGCACTACTTTGAAGCTGATGGTGATCCATGTATCTACAGAGACCCAGCCAGGAAACCGAAGACCTTAACTTTCTTCCACCTACTGCAAATTAAAGACAGCAACTCCTACCCAATCTTAGAAGACTGTCACTTGAGCCTAACAAGAAAGCAGCCACAAATACAAAGTATTTTCATTTTTCTGTAGCATTTAAGATTCTTTATTTTCATCTGCAACAGATATATAGAGAGGACACTGATAAGACTACTACATTGAATGTAATTCAGTGTAAGTAGTTTACTATGAACATACAGTTTGATCTTCAGAAAAAAACTTTAATATCATTATCATTCATTTTAGCATTTATGATGAGAAATTTTTAGGTATGCAGGTCCCACATCATGAAAAGTATAATTTATAATAGCTTTTCTCAAACATAGGGAGGCAATCTTTAAAAAAAAAGTTTTCAACTCACATTCATTACAACCACTTCACTGTATTTATTTGTCTGATTTTCTCTTTGTAATGTCACCATGAAGAAATGACCAGTTGCCATGCCTTAAACAAAAGCATTCTTCATTATCATACAGGAACCCGTTCAAGCAGATGATGAAGGTCTTCGTTCATTACACACAATATGTTTATGATGGATTCCATCTAGCATGGGCATACGCACAGTAGCAAATTTTCTTGATACTGGTGGCTTTAACAATCATTTTAACAACATCAGAAAACTCTTTAGAGTACTCAATTATTTTTTTTTCACTTTTAATTGCTTTAGCTGCCCCTTTCTTTTAAAAACAATGACACATATGAATGTAAATGTAAAGGTTTTAATATGTCTCTCTGCTTTGAAGTATAGAAATCATTTGTATCACAGAGTCCTATGGCTAGTTTTAGGCCTACATGAAAGCAACTTAATACCACTGAAGTCAACTGTGTGATCACATCAGGAGAGGATACGGTCCTTCTAGATGCAGGATGGGGCTCTTCCAGAAAGACGGGCAGCTTGTGCAAATTGGCTTCTTATTGAGCAGATACCTGTGGCGTCAGTAGCTTGTTTGCCCAGGCTCTGCACAAGGGAGCTCTGCGAGGGAGGAGAAGTACGAGGACGGGAGGGAACCTCCTCAGCTCCCGCCACTGGAAAGCAAAGCTGCAACTGCTGTCCCAGCCTGTGGTGGCCACAGTCCCAGCTGTGTTTGATCCTGCCTGTTTACAACCCCTTTTTAAGCTATGCTAGCCTTAGGAGCTNAACTGGGGGTTTCAACAGAGATGGTGCGGTCCCTGCAGAGTCCTGGCAATTTGTCCTTTTGATATTTGGCAGCTGACGGACCATGAGGGCTCAGAAGAGTCACAGGGATTGCTGGAAGGGCCAAATTGCAGTCTACTCTGGAAAAGCAAGCAGCTTCTTTCCTACTGTTCACTCCCCTGTCCCCCTGCCATCCCCAGGCCATTAAGGTACTAACAACATGTGAGGAGAGAATTTCAACTCACTGGTGCCGGTATCATGCCAAACTTGAATACCTGTATAAAAAACACTTCGATTAAGAATTTTACAACCTGTATGCAATATGACAGGAGGGTTTGCATCATAGCATCTCCTGGATTATGAAAAGAGAATTTGCCTGAGTGATTACCTCTGTATTTCCCATTGGCACCTGAAAGAAATATCATTTGATTTTGCAGAGAAGAGGCAGCAGTTTCTTCTGAAGTACCATCTTGCATGGGTGCGGACCAGTTGGCACTAAGTCTATTTTGACTGGTTTGAAGCCAGTTCCTGAGGTGTAACAGGGGTGCACAGATCATCGTAGGAGAAGAAAGCAGAATGAAAAGCAAACTGCTTCGCAGATGTATAGAAAAGCAGTCCGGCAGAGGCGTCAAGTGCCAAAGTGACTGAGGCTGTGAACTAACCTGTCTTGGGAAAAAAGAAACAGATATCTCTTGGAGGAATGTGGAAAAGAAAACAAACCCAGAACATGAAATACTCCTGGAATAAGACTGAAGAAAATACTCTGAGCTAGAAAATACTGGGAGCAGAACTGCATTTGTTTCTCATTGTAGCCTTGGACAGAAACCCATTTTTCTCTGTCATTTTGAAGAGGTAGGGGAAGAATTGCATGGAAGCAGTCCTGAAAAGACAAAGGCTCTTCCCTATTAAGATTTTTAGTTAATCTTGAGAGACAACAATACTTTTAACTAACAAAAGCCATGTAGCTGAGGGTCTGATGAATAAAAATGCTACCTTTCTTGGTAGTGGAACACTTCTAAGTGGAACAAACATTCTGTTTTGAGGAATGTAAGTTTACAAAGAAATACCAATGGTATATGTAGAAATCTTGTTTCCTGGCTGCATGGCTGCTGCGTGAGTTCCAGATAATCTTAGTACTCCTGGTGTGACAAGTTTGTTCTCAAGAACTCAAACATGCCCAAGTATCCATGAAGACATGGCGGTACTGGGAGCAGTGATGTAAACATGAAGAGGAGGCTTTGTTTTTATTGCTTGTCATGGCACAGATCAAGTAACCTGGAATAATTGGTATTTAGTCTCCCTTCTTCCCCTCCTTTTCTTTAAAAGGTTGCAAGGATTTTAGTATTTCATAAACTCAGCAGTTTTAAAACTCCAACTTGATATGTATCCTGAATACATTGCATGTGACTGTAATGGCCTCAGCAGATGAGATCATTCCTCATGACAAGCAAAATTCAGGTGCTCCTCTGCATACTACGTATTGATCAGCTGTCTCTGGCTTCTCTGATAACAAGTAATAGTGACTTAAGTAGGAGAGGTGGCAAGAGACTCTTTGGGAGCTACTGCAGTGTAGTTTTCAGTAATTTTTCTCTCTCCAGTAGTCTGTCTTGAGGATTTTGATAACGCTGTGCCTCCTCCTTCTTCTCTCTTAGTCTGCCAAGAGAATTAATAAATGGAGCAAATACCTGGCTGTTGGATTCCTTTCATGGTTTCTTAGGGGGGGGAGGGATCCCTTACCTTAGAAATTCACCCAGCTAGCTGAATTTTCATAAAGCTTTCACCCCTCCCAAACAAAGAAAGAAAATCCCTTCTCTAATAATAGTCTTTTCCATGTGAAAATGTTAAAAACTTTTGGTTTGCTCTATCAGTGAAGGGTCTTGATCTCTGGCATAATTGATGTGGTATCCTCCGCCTTTTCCTTTGAAATGACAGCCTTTGGATACTGTGGAATGGAAACAAGAGTGAAATGTCTGGTCCTGGAACTACAAATTAAGTAGGTGCTGGTACCAGTTGCCAGATGTGGTAAAACTACATTTGCCTTTTAACAGGGGCAGTGGCTAGTAATCATTTCTAAATATCTTATCTACAGGTGTTCTTTATTGTGTATCTATTGTCAGCACTATTACATGATAGTGAATTTGGGCACATCTTCCAGCCACTTAGGAAAACACCATTGCTTATTTAGGAGGCTTATCTTGCCATGATGAGGAAAGCATGGTGAGATAAGGGTGGAACAGCATCTTTTAAATCTAGCCAGACTGGGCTTCATTTCATAATTCTGTGACAAGGAGGGATGTAACAGGATGCTAAACCCTGTAAACAAGGCTGCTGGGATGTAGGCTTTCCAGTTTAGGTGACCAGTCTTTAAAGTGGGAAGGCAAGTTTCAAGCTGGTAAGATCCATCCCCAAACCAGGCACAGTCCCTCCCCTGCAACATATCTGAGGGAGTGGACAAACACCACTTGAAACGAGGCAGCTTCCGAGAGCACATTCCTCTCAGGGGGCTTTGATTGCAGAACAGTTCAAATATGGGACTGCCTAATACATTATTTTTATTACTGTCTCCAAAAGCAACAACTTCAACTTATTTATTTGCTCTGCACTTCCCTTACACTTAGAAGACTTCCAGGGCATAGATAGCCAACATGTGTATGTACAAAGCTAAGTAAATAATACTATTAGGCAAATGCTAGAATGGCTTCCTGGGCCACTAGCCACTGTGCCCTTTGGCAGCTAACTGCAGCTGGCTCTTCTGTAGGCATAAACAGCATTAAAATTGCAGACAGACAGCTGAAACTGTTGAAGAATATAATAGCTTTAAAAAGCAGTCCCTAAAAAGTGTTTTGCTTGATTTTCAGAAGTGTAGATACAAGAGATTATTTGAAATCTGCATTGTGAGCTATATGACTTCTAGTTATGATGAATCATCTCTGTGGGTTGTTGTGGTATTTATAAACATACTGTTTCTGTCACTTTCAAACTCATACTAATATTTAATAATTGTATCTGTGCTTGTAGCCCACAGTAAACATTAGGTAATTTGTATCCTTAACCCTCTTTCATTAGAGCTGTGTAAATCTTATTATCTTGTGTATGCCTTGAACTAAAATAAGTATAGATAGTTAACACCATGGCACAGTCAACACAAAATAGCTAGTTAAAACTGTGACAGCATGACATGTGTTTCAGTCCTTCTAGATGAATTGTTTGGAATAACTTGCTGTAAAATCCACTGAAGATCTCTCCAAGGAAGAAAAAAAAACCAAAACCAAACAAGCAAACAAACAAACAAAAAAACAACTGGAGAATTTCTACTTAGAAAAACGTGGCAACAGAAAAAAAGGTATCTAGTGTTTTTCCAAAATACAATACTTTGTCGATAATCAGCATGAGAAACTGGAACATCTTGGAACTTCTGGCTTTAAGCCCCAGACTGAATTTGAGACAAATGATTGTGTTCACTAAGCAGTCACTATACCTAGCTGAATGTTTGCATCCAGTGTGTGCTTGTCCTACTTAAAAATGTCAGTTAGAAAGAAGATGGATGATTAGCCTACCCTGTTTATATTTCACCATTAAAGGCACAAAAGGAACATGCGTTAATCACTGACCTGATACAAAGTCTGGCATTGCATCCTGAAAGAGAAAATCATTATTTTAATTGGAACTAATGGCTTGTGGCCATGATAACCCATGGTGAGGCACAATATTAATGTCACTTTGTCTGGTGACAGAATATCTTATGCCCATTTACTCACAGTCTGCCACAGTGTCCGCTGATGCAAATTGACACTGTCTTCAGGCCAGATCCACAAAAAAGCCTTTGTTGCCTTTCATCCCTAAAAGAGAGATTTAAAGTTTTTTACCTAATGTCACCTGAAAGTGACAAATCCAAGTACAAGCCAGAACTTCTCTTGTCAGCACTTAATCAGGAGCCAGTAATTACCTCCAAGCATTTACTCCTCTTTCGTATTCTATACCAAGTGTGTTCCTGTTAGTATCAAGAATAAGTAGATGGATGTTTCACCCAGGAAAATGTACATCAAAGCATGAAAAGGGAGGAAAAGAATTTCACTCCTGCCAGTGTGACTTGCACTAAGTGCAATTAGATGTTGTCTAATAAAATAACATTAGCATATCCAAAGAGAGAAAATACTGGTTTTACTTAGAGATATGTAAAGACTATCTTCTGAAAAATTTAGAAGTTGTTGGCTCTTATGGATTGTTTTTTTGTTTTTTCTGGAATTTGCAGAATTCTAAAACAGCGGTTGTATTAACCCTTTACAGCTATCATGGTTTCTTATGGTAAAAACTGTTACCTGAACCAACATCTGAACTGGAATCTTTATTATAATCTTTTTCTTTTTGAGATAGAAGAGGGTGGTGGATGTTGTAAGTATTTATTTTCTAGTCTTGATCAGAGGAGTTGAGGACATGAGGAATAATATCTCCATGTCATAGCAAAAAAGTTCATAATTAGTGACACTGGGTTTGACCAAAAGCCTTTCAGAGCCATCACTTCAAATTCTTCCTACAGCAGTTCAGACCTCAAGATCAGAGCACCCAAATCATAATGGTACAGTACAACTAGGGACATTGGACCAGTGGATTGATTAGTCTTCTCCCAAGAGCTGCTTTAACTCCTGCAAACTTTTTTTTTTTTTTAACAAATCTGAGAGCCAGATCGTAGGCCTAGACTAAGCAACTCATTTTAAATTCACTGTTCTATAGGATATTTTTGTAGTTAGGTGCAACTCTCAGCAACTAAATTGCACAATTAGTGTATTATAGCCACCAGAGATGAGGAAAAGGCTGAGGTACTTAATGCCTTCTTTGCCTCAGTCTTTAACAGGGAGACCAGTTATCCTCAGGGTACTCCCCCCCCTGAGCTGGAAGGTAAAGATGAAGAGCAGAACATACCCCCCTTAATCCAGGAGGAAATAATTAGTGACCTACTATGTCATCTGGACACTCACAAATCTATGGGACCAGATGGGGTCCATCCAAGAGTACTGAGGGAGCTGGCAGAGGTGCTTGCCAAGCCACTCTCCATCATCTATTGGCAATCCTGGTCAACAGGGGAGGTCCCAGAGCACTGGAGGCTTGCCAGTGTGATGCCTATTTACAAGAGGGGTCAGAGGGAGGATCCAGGGAACTACAGGCCTGTCAGCCTGACCTTGGTACTGGGGAAGATTATGGAACGGTTTGTCTTGAGAGCACTCACATGGCAAGTCCAGGATAAGAAGGGGATCAGGCCAAGTAAGCATGGGTTTACGAAAGGCAGGTCCTGCTCGACTAACCTGATATCCTTCTATGACCAGGTGACCTGCCTAGTGGATGAGGGAAAGGCTGTGGATGTCATCTACCTTGACTTCAGCAAGGCCTTTGACACTGTCTCTCATGGCATACTCCTTGAGAAGCTGGTGTCTCATGGCTTGGACAAGTGTACTCTTCACTGGGTGAAAAACTGGCTGGATGGACGAGCCCAGAGAGTTGTGGTAAATAGGGTGAAATCCAGTTGGTGGCGGGTCACAAGTGGTGTTCCTCAGGGCTCAGTGTTGGGCCCCATTCTGTTTAATATCTTTATCAATGATCTAGACAAGGGGATCGAGTGCACCCTCAGTAAGTTTGCAGATGACACCAAGTTGGGAGGGAGGGTTGACCTGCTTGAGGGTAGGAAGGCTCTACAGGGGGATCTGGACAGGCTGGATCGATGGACTGAGGCCAATTGTATGAAGTTCAACAAGGCCAAGTGCCGGGTCCTGCACTTCGGTCACAACAACCCCATGCAGCGCTACAGGCTTGGGGAAGAGTGGCTGGAAAGCTGCCCAGCAGAAAAAGACCTGGGGGTGCTGGTTGACAGCCAGCTGAATATGAGCCAGCAGTGTGCCCAGGTGGCCAAGAAGGCCAACGGCATCCTGGCCTGTATCAGAAATAGTGTGGCCAGCAGGAGCAGGGAGGTGATTGTCCCCCTGCACTAGGCACTGGTGAGGCCGCACCTCAAGTACTGTGTTCAGTTTTGGGCCCCTCACTACAAGAAAGACATTGAGTTGCTGGAGCGTGTTCAGAGAAGGGCAACCAAGTTGGTGAGGGGCCTGGAGCACAAGTCTTATGAGGAGTGGCTGAAGGAACTGGGGCTGTTTAGTCTAGAGAAGAGGAGGCTGAGGGGAGACCTTATCACTCTCTACAACTACCTGAAAGGAGGTTGTAGTAAGGTGGGTGCTGATCTCTTCTGTCAGGTGGCTGGAGATAGAATGAGAGGAAATGGCCTCAAGTTGAGGTAAGGGAGGTTTAGGTTAGATATTAGGAAAATTTTTTTTACTGAGAGCGTTGTCAGACATTGGAACAGGCTGCCCAGGGAAGTGGTTGAGTCACCATCCCTGGAGGTATTCAAAAAGTGAGTAGACGAGGTACTTCAGGACATGGTTTAGTGGGCATGGTTGATGGTTGAACTTGATGATCTTGAAGGTCTTTTCCAACCTAAATGATTCTATGATCCTAAAACCTAAAATTTTTCTTCCATTCTTCAGTTTCTTACCTAAACAATTGCCAAATGCTGAGTTACGCACGCAAAGATAACCAAAGAATACAAGACTTCTGAGCTGTGTCATAGTATATTTGACCACTAGTGAGCTATAAAAGGCTAATTTCCACAGTAGTACATAATAAACTTAATTGACTTTTATTGATACCATAATATAAAAAGGATATTTCACATCATAACTTCAAACTCATCAGCTCCTGTTGACATCATACTGTAAACTGATGCTTTCATATCTCAGCATAAATCCCAGTGATGTCTAACTTTTTTCTTCAACCTTTTCTATTGACGCTTTGTGGTAAATGATCTGTGTCTCATCATAATCTACCATATCATAATCTTCTGCATGTGCACTGATCAGCATCAAATTAATCATTACAATTGTTTTTGCCTCCCATTTTTCTTTTTTATTTAAAAATACAATGGCAGTATTTCTCATGTGTCTTGCAAATGACGTTTCCATACACTCCATTTAAGATTCTTTCCAATTGAAATCCATTTTTCCCCTTCCTGTCCTGTGAAAACAAATCTGCATATACATTGTTGTATTTGAAACACATGTGACCAATTATTCCAATGAGAATTGAGAATTGTATTTAAGCTAGCGCAATAATCCAAAATTTCTGCAAACCTATTCCAAAGTGTTCTTCCTTTTTTTTTAATCTTGAAAATGGAAGGTCCATCTTAGATTGATTTTCCAGTAGTGAACCATGACATGCAAAATCCAGTCTTTAGCTCAAAGGACACCCTGAGTTCAATGAGGCTTGGGTTCTTAATTAAAGATTATCCTTTCCTGGAACCCCTTAAACTTTAAGTATTCCCAAGTAACAACTTTTCATAGTAGCTGTCCAGCCTATTATTCTTAGCTCTTCCTGTTCCCAAGTGTCCTACAAAGAATTTGCTTCTGAAACTGGATCTCCTTGCTCCTACCCCATTAGTGCCTCAAACAGTCATATATCACCCTGGAATGTGACCAGGGGCAGTGGGAGAAGAAATTCAGTATATCAACTTCACACAGTAGTCTGAAAAATGACTCTGTAGACTGCTTGCAGGAGAAATTACAATAGATCCTGTAAATATTTCTCTAGTGTATAATTCTCTGCTTAGGCAAGTTTTCACTTTGGATCGAATTGTGGTCCATGAGAGGGCATTACTACTAAACAAAAAATAAACCTTAAGAAATTATGATGCTTTGTGAAATAGTGGAGGCATGGGGGAAGTTATTGACTATTCCAAAACGAATGCAGGAACAGTCTGTGTTATATTCATTCACCTTCCCAGAGATCATTGTTGGATGACAGCTTTGCTAACAGGGCATTTCTAGGCAGAGGCATGGTCTGCCCTAATAGAGCCATTATGAAAATAAATTATTCTCTTTATCCCCTCTCAACTGAAATAAGGGCTTATGAAGCTGCATTTTGAGATAGTCTGCAGCGGTACATATGGTCTCCTTCTTGATTTGTTTCAAAGACAAATAACTCTGAGAAGTTCCATTTAAAAAGTAATAAAGATCATACTAGGCTTAAATCTAGGGTATGCTAAGCTAACTGGTTTAAAGAAAAAAAGATGAGAGAAGTTCTTTTTTCTGTCCTCTTTTATCATTAAATAAATTAGGGTGAAGTGTGATTTTTATGAAAGCTTGAAAATACCATCATGTTCCTTAGGAGTCTTACTCATTTTCTTAGAAAGTAAAAAGCAAACATACGATTCTGAGAGCTGTGAAAGTCCAGCTACGCTTAATTTTGATAACTGCTAAAAAAAGCAGAATTGGGGAGATTATTCTTATGGAAAAGCTTCCTTAAGGAGCGCGTGCCCTTTCTCTCTACTTTATATACTACAATTCACATATGCATACATTTTTGTGTGTGCTGTCTAGCAACAATAGCTGTACCTTCTGAGGCTCAAAAAGACAGCCTTTAAAATCATAGAAGTTTTTATAAAAGCCTTTCATGTCGATAAATATTGAAATGCTTGTAGCCCTAAACTACTCAATTATTTCTTAGCTGTCTGCAGTTCGGCCATGGCCCTTGTCCCTGTAGGTGTATTGTCTGTACATCCTGCAGCTGCTTTTCAGCCTCAGACTGAGAGAGCTGAACAACCCTATTCATTAACACATCAAAAATGTATATCCCCTGCTGTGGAGAAAGGGCAACTCATGTGGGGCCTGTCTAAAAATGCATGCTGTTATAAGATGCGTGTTAGCACTCTAGCCTTCTAAACATATTCTGCTGAATGTTGGAGAAATAACAGAGCATAAATACAGAAGGCTAGTCCTAATGGAAAAGATGATCAATCTAGCC
Organism: Haliaeetus leucocephalus; assembly: GCF_000737465.1. NCBI lineage: Eukaryota > Metazoa > Chordata > Aves > Accipitriformes > Accipitridae > Haliaeetus > Haliaeetus leucocephalus. Next base: position 3,477,436 of record NW_010973325.1, read on the forward strand.
AAAAGCCAGGAAGGATTCTCAAGAAGGAATCCACAAACCTATTAATATGAAACATTATTTAATTCACTATTAAACATTACTTAATTTACTATTTAATTCACTAGTGAGTGGAAGGGGGACCTAACTGTTGGGAACAGAGATAAGGTGTTGGCATGAAGATGACAAGGATGCCAATCAATTTGGGGGAAAATGTCCTGTCACAGATTTGACCAGTACAGTTATGTCAACTTAGGGAAGACTTAACAAGTGGAAATTTCACACTTGTTTCAGTTCAGTCACTGGCTAAGCATCTTGACAAGACATGAAAAGAAAGACAGTCACATGCTATTTCGGGAGCGCTGTGTAGGCAAATGGCCATACCAGCTAGATTTCCAGCTGAAAAGTTTGGAAAGAGGAGATCTGGATGCATCAGTAGCAAACCGGATGATACCCAAACGTGCTCATTCCTTATAAAAAAATCTTAAATGCAAAAATGCAACTTCAGGACAATGAAGAAGGAAGTGCTATCTCCAATAAGATGCTCTTGTAAAACAAAGTAATCTTCCTGATCTTAAACTTTTAATTCCATTCATATATTTTGATAATCTGGAGGATAGAAATTGACAAACTTGACCATTGTTATCCCAGACCTCTAAGCTGTCCTAATGATTTGGCATCCTCACCAAGACTCCTGTCCATATGTTAAGTAGTTCTTGCTCTTCCAATTTGCTATATACAAAGAAATTGTACCACTGCAGAAACATAAACCAGAGGGGACAAGTAACTAATTCCCATATAACAGCGTAACATTTTTAAAACCAATGAGATTGTGATGAGGAGAGTAAAAATCTAATTGGTCCTACATATGGAAGGTAATTCAAAACTGGGATTGTTCCTATTCCTTTTATCTGTTTTCCTTCTCGTTTTACCAATCCTTTATTTTTTAAGGAGAGCAAAGCAGATAAAGACATGAAATACATGCAGTTAACAGGATGAGGTATCTTAGACCTTCGTACATAATCAACTCCTATTAGCAGAACAATGTTTTCATTTTTCTCTTCATTTCCTAGTTCCGAACAGTTTGGTTTGTTTGGATTTAATGCTACTGAGCATTAAACCACCTCTTTATTTTTATAACTGGAATGGTTATTGTCAGCTCAGAGTCTGCCCCCTTCTTTGTTGGAATTAGATCTTTAATTCAGTCAATTGAACCATATGGTAACAACTGCAAGATGCTGTGACTCTACTTCTCAGAAGGAGGTTTAGCCTCTTCATCTTTGCTCCTGGGACACACAGCAATAGTCAAACAAATTTCAGGGGGTCCTATCCCAGCAGTGCAGATCAGGTAAAATTCCTTTCCATTAACAAATACTAAGAGAAATAAGAAGTGAACAACATGGATTCATTTACAAATGTTCTCCACACTTCACAGTATTGAAAGTGGGCCATCATGAAAATATGCAGCCTGTAACAGCACTCTAATAACAATGCACTAGCACCCTGTTTGTCACTTGCAACATCTTGATTATTCAACCAAAAAATTCATTAAAACATGTGGAGAAAAAATCACAAATGCCCCAAAATAAGAATATGAATTAGAAGACAAATCAGCTGAAAGCATTTTGGTGCTACATAGAAGGAGCCAGAGCAAATAGTCTAAAATTATAGAAAATGCAAATCAGTCTGAATTTGGAAAATTATCATATTAATATAACTTTTTGAACCACACTAAAGTACACAGCTTGGAGAAATGTAACTGAATTTATTTGGGGCTGTTTAGACATAGTTTAGCTGCTTACTGTGCTTTCTGACTATGAGGAAGAAAAGGGAGGGACACTGCCCAATATTGATGCCCATTTAAAACTTCCTCAGTAGATAAAAATTATTGCTCTGGGCTATAAAAGCTGGCTTTAGGATAATAAAAAGATTAGCTATGGAAATGCAGGAAGCCATAGAATTTTCTCTGCATGGTAAACTACATTTTACTGAACCAAGGGTTTTGATATAGGATTTCTGATATTGAAGGAAAAATAAAGCAAATCATTAATCTGACTGTTCTCAGCTAAACTTAATTAAAAGTTGAACACTTCTTTTATCAATTTCTTATTTCTTTCACCCACCTCTTAAAGAAATGTTATTCTTGGGCTTAGAGTAAAATAAGAAATTTTCATATAATGTTAAAGACTTTGCCATCACCAAAGATAATGGTTTGTTTGCCTAAGGGGAAAATGGAATGAATTGTAAGTAATACAAAACATTCTTTCTAATTTCTTTTTTCTCTATGGTATTTCCTTAACTGTAATCAGATGTAGTTTTAGCCCTATGGGGCTGCAGTTGAGAACAGGAGCTATTTTAACCCCCAGTTGTCCCTGGAAAGGTCCTCTTTTACAGAAACATTCTCTACATTTGATGTGTTCCTCAAGACTTTCAGTTTTATTACCAGCCTGGGGAAATAAAAAATAAAAAATAAAAAATAGGCAATCTTGTTTCTGGTGCTTGCAAAATTTCTGCTTCAACCATGCCAAGATTATCAATATCCATCAGTCAGAGTGGAGATTTTTCAAAAAAATGGCTTTCAAATGTACTCTCATTTGCTCAAACTAAAATATACATTTCCCATTAAATTAATAAATCAAGGTGATTGAAGAATATCATGAATAAAATAACAAAGGAAATCAAACAGGCATGTCATGAAATGCAAACATGTCTCCAGTTCAAATACTGCTGATCTAATACATCATGACAATGTACCCTTACTTATTTTCTACTGTGAGAAAATGAACCTGCTGCCAATATGACTTTTTCTGATTTTAAACAGAATTCTTATTTTTCTTTCCCAGAATTTTAAGGAAGAAGTAAAAAGAGTTACCATGTCACTGAACTTATACAAGCCCTCTTGCCAGAAACAGAGGAGTGCTAAAGCTTTCAATACCAGCATGTGAAATACCATTGAAAATGGTAGGCTGTTTTTCTACCTCTCATGCTTTCTAAATCTTGTCCCTTTCCTTTATCTCCTTAAGAAACAAAACCCTCTAAATCCACTGATCCAGTTCTGCAGCATTTCAGGCCCCATGCAGGTTTCCTTATAAGGTTCTAGAGGGTAGAGGTTTTGGGGAAAACCTGTGCAAAAAAACAAATAGATCTCAAATCATAGATGTCCCAGCAAAACACACTCAGCAAACAGGTGGCATGCACAAAATTGCTTTTCTTCATGGTGGGATACCAAGGCTTTCTATAGATGTCTATATAGTAGAGCCTGTTGTGATAGGGCAAGGGGTAATGGTTTTAAACTGAAAGACAGTAAATTTAGATTAGATGTAAGGAATAAGTTCTTCACTGTGAGAGTGGTGAGGCACTGGCACAGGTTGCCCAGAGAGGCTGTGGATGCCCCATCCCTGGAAGCGTTCAAGGCCAGGTTGGATGGGGCTTTGAGCAACCTGGTCTAGTGGAAGGTGTCCCTGCCCATGGCAGGGGCTTGGAACTAGGTGATCTTTAAGTTCCCTTCCAACCCAAATTATTCTGATTCTGTGATATCTGCTGGAAAAAGAGGTGATGCCATGGTGTGAGAGACTGAACAAGTTAATGTCTCAAACATTGTGGCGGGCCAAGTTCTGTCTAAGGACGAACTCTGCATAACAAGGAACCCTGCCCAGCAAGGAACCCCAGGTGAGAAGCACCCATCGATCAGCAACAGGAGGGGGAGGGAGGCTGTGCCGGAGGGCGCTGTGGAGGGTGCCCAGCTCCCGGCCCCGATAACGCTGCTCCAATGCGCTGAGAGGGGCAGCTCACCCTATGTGGGCAGAGCTCGGTCTGCAGGGAAGGGGCCGTGACTCCCCAAACGACCCCCGAGCCCGCTCAGCCATTTCCCAAAGGAAATCAGCCTAATGAGTTCGGGTGCCCGCCCGAAGGAGGGGCGAGGATGATAAAAGGGCACGAAATGAAGCCCCAGGTACTCGTGCCCACCAGAAGTGGGCCCCTCGGCTGACTGGGCCCCTCAGCGCTAGACCCAGCACTGGTGAGATCTTTCTATTTCCATTTTTCTCCCTTTAAGACATAAACCCGCCGGCCGAGCCTGGGACGGGGAGCGGGTCCAGCCTCCCCGGGCTCCTCTCTGAGAAGGAGTCTGGAACGCAGGGGGCTCCACTCTGAACCTCCTGACACAGCGGGAGGGATCTCCTCCTTCCCTGAATTGATGTATAGGGTTACCGTGGGTTACCTGGTTTACTGAGGTAGTCTCATGCCAGTTCCTGTTGTGAGAAACCTTGCCACCTGCTGTCATACCTTCCGAGTTCAGTTTGCTCCTCCCGCCACGAACAAAACGTTCAACTGATCATTGGTGTCGTTTCACATTAATTTAGCCCAAGGGACTTCCGAATTCAATGTGTCTGTCCCGCCCGGGTCGTGACACATAGTTCTGTAGTCCCAAATCTGTGGGACAAACAAGAGCCCACAGAAAATGTTGGGTACTGTTTGTGGCCAGTGAATACATGTTTTCTTTGCCTTTGGAGAAATGTTAGCAAGGCAGAAGAGGAACATGTGCACTGTGCCCAAGCAGAGAGGAAGGTCAAGTGGATCAAAACATAATTTAACTACTGCTTTTCTGTCTTTTCTTCTCTCAAGCAGTAGAGCACAAGCTCCTGTTCAGCTTTGAAGATCCACCTAGGCTTTGGGTATTTGACTTGTTCTCTTGAAAAAAAAGCATATGATTTAGCAAGGGTGAGAAATTTGGGAAGTCAGGGATTGAACTCTTGTTCTCTTAAGCTGTCAGTTTCCCTGAAGAAAATTGAGGAAATATTGGTACTGCCTCAACAAACCAATTAAGACCCTGCAGTGGGTTGACAAAGTCCTTAACATATGCAGCCCTTTTAATACACTGTGCATTTATCAATATATGGGGAGGGATGGAGGAAGTGGTAGCAAAATGTCAGCCATAGTAACACCTACTAGAGCTCTCACTTCTAGGAACAGCTAAAAATGGAGGAGTCTGGGAAACAGCAATAGTGATGAAAAGGCTTTGAGTGAAAACTTCAACATACTGTAACATTTTAATGCAACTATAAGCAGAAAATAACTTTTTTCTCACTCACCAAAGTAACACCTCTCTTTGTCAATGGAATAGTTGATAAATCAGTTAAAATAAAATGTAAATTGAGTTTTCCATCTGGCCACTGTGACACCAAATAATTCAAGCCAAATAATGTGTTGCCTTTAAGGAAATCATTCTACCAAACAAAACTGTACAACCTACGTTTTTTTAATTTTCCTCGTAGCTCAGTTTAAAACTCAAGATAACCACTAGCCTTATAGAACAAAGCTAAGTAAGCAAGTACATTTTTAAGCAAACTCTTTCCACTTTTGCTTTAGACTCCCTGTAAAAGTCATATGGTTATATTCTTCTCAGTTTAGCCAATGGTAAGAAATTAAATCAAGTAAATTTCAATGTGTCTTATATAAAGCCATGATTCTCTCATTTAGCAATCACCATTGTTATCCAATTCTAAAATGATTCCTAAGCTAAGTGGATTTATACAAATCTAACATCATCTTGCACTAGCTTTTTTTCTGGTTTTGGTTTGGGGTTTTTTTTTTGGGGGGGGGGAGGGGGTAAGCTTCTAGTTTCTTTAAATTTGGTAAATTCCACATGAACTTTCCTGTATATTTGTCACTCTTACTTCAGTAGTCAATGAAATTTTCTTCAACCACACTTTGATGGACAAGGCAATCCACTTTGTCATCTAACCCTTATATCAAAGTGACAGAAGATTCCGCAGTTTAACACCTGAAGAAATTTTCATTACTTCTACAAGATTTAGATAACACTTCCATTAACAATGCTTAGATCAATGTTTCAAAGCATACAGTTCTAAAACTTCCCTTTGGGCTCCTATTTATGTATTTTTAAAGAAAGACAAACATTTCAGATGAATAAATGTAATGTGAACAAAAGTTCACCTTTTACAGAAAGCACTTTTAATGTCTAAACGAGATATTTGTTAATGATACAGCAATAACAATTGCCACATTGTCTATTATACAGAAGGTATTTGTTTTGTACTGAGATGAAGTGATTTTATTTCTGAACACAAAACTCCCCCCCAGAAAAACATACACAGGTAAAATGTCCCCCTAGCACTAAAAAATGCAGAAATTCTTTTCGCAGTTTCACTAATAAAAGTGATTGGTAAAATGCTTTGTTGTTTCTTAAAAGGCATGGCTAAAGAAGAAATTGAATTTGAAATATAATGTGACATACCTTACTGAGGAGGAAAAGCCAAGAAAAGTAAACCGAGATTAAGTATCTGAGTCTCTCCTAGTGGACTTCAGGCTCTCTTTGAAGTGTGGTGATTGTTGTAGGGAAAGACAGAGGGACTGGAGGATCTGATTCAAGAGCATAACACTCCCAAAATAAACAAAAGAGTTAAAATGCAGCTCAGCCTTGTATATGCTTACCTACTACTCTTCTCAACATTGTTTTGTAGCAATCCTCTACAAAGATCATATATACACCAATACCACTAGGGAAGAGTACAGTAATACAGTCTTTCATTGGATTATATGTCTTTATGACTATAAATTAATTAAATAACTGGTATTACTGTAAGTCTGACTTTTAGGGAAGAAGGTGTGAAGATGGAGAAACGAGAAGGGAGGGACACAACAAAGTACTGGTCACCAAGTTGTGCCCCCTTCAAAAAAAAAAGGGGGCGTTAACTGTAACGTGCTATGTTATCTTCTGACTTCAAATGTCTGACCTTTTTTCATTATGTGTGGGTGTCATGAGTCCTCATATACTTAATAAGTGTTTAGCTGACCTGAGCAGGGAATTGATAAATCCATTACCCTCAGACTAACAAAGTCCACCTTGGTTTTGGTTTGTTGGGTTTTTTTAATCGGAGAACAGAATATATCAGTGCCGAACAAATCAGATGCTAGGCATCTTCAGTGCTTTAACACATTTTGTTCCAGGCCATCATGACTAATACTACAATCCTGTATTTATAACTCATTTATGAAGTTAGCTGGAGGCAACATGCTGGTTGCTAAACTTTCAGTGTGGGGAGAGAAGGAAAGGTTAACTGACAGAGTTATACCAGTCTGCTCCAGTCAAAGTACAGTTGTGGAAACCATCTGACTATTGTTACGAATACTGATTAATTAGGTTAATTCTGCTCAGTTCCCGGGAGACAAGAACTGGAATCTCAAATCCAAAAATCACAGCTTGTATTGACTGCCAGTACTGATAGCAGTATCAGCAGACAGATGAAAACTGCCTATGTAGGATATGAAAGCAACTCTTAACATCTCCTGCTATTCACAGGAACAGCTTGTTGACAAGAAATACTGCACTATTCCTTGGTCCACCCTTGATTGACACAGGGATGAGGACAGCTTTCAAACATGACTGTTTTGCACCGTTATAGGATTCACACCTTCCAGTGCAAACTGAATATAGGTAAACTATGAATTTCAGTAATATCTTCCTAACATGGAACTGCCCTAGTAAGCCACCCTATTGAGATTTTACTAAAAGTGAGCATGACACAAGACACCAAAGGCCCTTGATTTCCTGTACCAGAACACCAGTTAGCACACAGCAACTTTTGAGACCGAAAATCTGAATTGCTAGTGTGTAACACTAAAACAAGAGGGCTTAGAATAAAACCTGCATAACATATTGTTGCAGCATGGGGCTCTGCCTTCACTCTTCCTCTGGGTTCAGTAAGTCTTAGCGTCATGGGACTGTTTGCATATTGCCTCTGGGCTTCTCTCCTACTCCAGAAGTTGCCCATTTTCTCCTGGGAAAAAAAATAATCCATCTTTTCACCTCTGAGGGCTATCTACACACTTTCCCCCTGTTCTTTATTGAAGTCTTTCAGTTTATTTGCATTACAGTCTCCAGCTTACCATCCTTCATGTTCTCTTTAGAGGGCAGAATAAAGTAATCAGAAATCAGGTTTCTGCTTCAACCATGTTCAGTTGTTTTGGGGAAGGGACCTACTTTGTCTCCTTTGGGAGAGCTCCACCTGGCCCAGACTGCAGCAAACAGAATGCGGCAAAAAGGCAACCCTTTCACAGCTGTGACCGCTAACAGGACTTACAGTACCCACATATCATGCTGCAGACTGGTGTTGTGATATCAGTTTTATTTACCATTTAATCCTTGCAATTGAAATACATGCCCTCCTCTTGTACCGTTTTCCTCTCTAGCTGAGAACAACTCTCTTCTGTCACAGAGAAATGTGAGAAGTATTTTGCTTTCAAACCTAGGAAGAGAGACAGGACTCAATTCATTTAACTAATTAGAGTTGTGTGCATTGCCCTTTGAGCAGGTTGCAATATGAGTACGTTGCAGGCTGTAGGTACGTGAGCAATTGAGAGTCGTTCAGCATTGGTACATGCTCTCATAGTGAAATGGCAAGTTACTGTCTTTAACCATCATCTGCGTGACTTCCCCACTGGCAAATTTAGTAAAATAAATATATAGCATTTCTCAAATATTAGGCCTTTTCTGGGGGGACTAAAAAGCCTGCCTACAAAAAGTAACTCTGAAGTAGAATGTAGGAAACACCACCACCTTTGATTTGTTTAATAACTTAATGGCATACAGTTAAACGGGTTATGCAGTATGTTGTAAAAGGATCTAATATTGCCTTAGAATCCCTTGTGTATTTTTTAAGGAACACCAAGTAAAATAATGCTGCTGCAAAGCCCCAAGCATACTATATCATGAGTCTGACACCACTTTAATAATATATTACACAAACATGGTTTTGGTCTAGCAGGATCAATGTGGAGGAGGTAGTTTATTAAGTGAAAAAAAGAAGATATAGAGGAAAATCAGAGTGAAAAACTATTGTGAAATGGATGTTTTCTACATTAGGATATGTCCAAACTATAATTTTCTCTGAATTCCTCAAAGTCTAAATAATTTAGTGTAAAGCTTGTGCTTTATGCAATGCTTTTGGCTTCACTCTCAAAAAAAAAAAAAAAAAAAAAAAAAAAGTCCCATTTCTTTAAGAAGGTCAGGTTTTTTAATTAATGAAGTGTTGTAGAGGTTGGACTGTGTACGTTCAGTTATCCTTGATAATCCTTCCTTTTTCTTCATGTACTATTAATATGTTAGCAATGGTTTTAAAGAATCAGTTTAGAAAAATGCATATTAAGTCCAGGTATAACTTGCAACTAAAGGACATATAGTTTACCTCTTCTTTATGGTATGCTTACATGCTACCCAGATGCTCTGTAACTTATTAATATCTTTTTAGCTTCCCAACTGAAGGCTTAAAATCCTTGCTTCCAAAGTATATATGGCTTCCTTTCCTTTCCAAAACAAGGTGCAGTGTAAGAATCCTATGCCAGTTTTCTTCTCGAATTGCTTGAGCATTTCCATATTAAGAACCCAATCTTTTGGGATGCCTTTGTGAAAGAGCTTACGTATAAGCAATTCTGTTATAAAAAGTATTTTTAAACTGTGTGTGCAGCTGACCCAGGTTCCATCATAATTGTGACAGAACTGTATTGAAGTCAGTGCTGTGTCACTTCCACCTGCTGCAGATTCACTCTGAAGTTGACAAGTTCTGTACCTACAAGCTGAATTTATACACTATATATGTCAGATGCGCTGCACTTCAGCTTCTTCCAGAAACAAAGCTGTAGGAAAGAGAAATGGCAATGCTTATTTAAAAAGAAACAGCAAGCAAGCAAGAGAAAGAAAAAGAAACAGGGAAGTATAAGATTCAAACATACTTTGTACCCTTGTGAATTAATGGGACAAATCTACATTGCATTTATCTGTGGCTATCTGGTCAAATGTACAAGTTGGATATGGTAAAACAGGGAGATGGGGGATTCTTTTAAAATTTGGGTCTGATATGCTCTCTCAAAACTTCAAACTGAAGATTTTTCTAATGCAAGACAGGTCTCTTCTTGGTCCAATAATGCCATTCCATAAAAACACTACAAAATATTATCTGACACTTCATTAGTTTGCTTCACTAGCTTTCCTGGAAATCACTTAGCAACAGAACTCCCCAAACACACACATGCATGTCATTAAATAAAGAGAAATGGCTTTCAGCTCTAAGAAGGTCATCAAAATCGTAATTAAAGTAAAATGCATTACTATGTTGAGCTCATTTGTAATTAAAAAACAGATTTATGAAAGATGCAGCTATTCATCTCAAACATTTATTTTATAACTCTTTTCCCATTTTCAATGGTCTCAAACAAGATCTGGAAACAAAGAAGCATTAAAGAGTAAACTAAGTAAGTATGAGGAAAACAGCAACATGGAGATATATGGAAATTAGCATTGTTTAATTCAAAGAAATAACAAAACCATATGCTGGCATCAAACAGACACTGCAAGTTAATAAGCAATGTTTATGATTCCACATTTGAGAGAGGTCAGTCTCAAAAGGAGCTTTCATAGGTTTAGTTTACTCAGCACTCAAAAATCTGAGTGAATAAGAAAATAGCTCTATTTAGAAACAAGCTCTAGATTAATAAATACAAAATGGATTATGGATTTAGGAAGTTGGTTTGTTTTTACTACCTTCACTTTCCCAATTCTGCCTCTGAACACATTAGCCAATTTGTGCAATTTCAAGTCTCCAGTCTAGCAAGAAAGAAGAGAGTTCTGTTTTCTTTCACCATGTTTCAATACTTTCAATTTTACACTGCAACCACTGAAAGAAGTTCCCTTTCTTAACAACGTTAACTATACTGAATGCTAAAAGAAAAAGTTGAAATTTTTCCTCTGAACTCTTTCTAGTCTGATCATTTTGAAGATACATTCAGGAAACATAGTACAATTTTGTTTCCTTTCCATTTTACCTGACGGGATGCACAAACTGAGGCAGATCCCATCAGAAGAAAGTCAGTGGTATGTTTCTGTTCACTTTGGTGACAGCTGTAGCCCAGTAAATATGACTTTCTGCTATCACTAGTAGAAGACTACAGGCTTTGCATTGGCTGGCCAGTGCAAGGTCTCAGGTCTCTTCCAGGCTGGTACAGCCTAAGCTGGATTTAGCTTGTTGCAATAATTATCAGGTGAATTCACTCCAAGTGTGATACCTTAACCTTCTGGAGTACCCTGTGTAGCAATAGTCCCACAGGCCTAGGGAGTCTGTGCATGACAAACAATAGCTCTTCCTCTCAAGAATAGTTGGGAATCAATGGAAAGGAAGCTGTCTGTTGTGAGAACATTTGTAGAAACAAATCTGAGACTGAAAGGAAAGAAACTCCCACCATAAACATTATGCTCCTTCATGCAAAGTCCTCAGGTTGCTGGTGACTTATTGTCACTACCACCCCTGTGGCAGTTGAGAAATGTTCGGCTGTTGACCTTAGGATTCAGAAGGACATTGGAAAAGTGAACATCACAACAAAGAAAAAGGTGGGATAGGAGTTGTTTGTGTAGCAATTTTAACTGCATTATTAATTAATTTTTTCTGTATTATTTTTTACTATTAGACTCTGAAAACATTACTGTAACTAAAAATAAATTCTTAGCTCCATATTTGATGTGTTCCTTTTTGCCCAGAACAAGATTTTGATTTAGATCATTATTATCTCTTGAATTTGTACATGACATCAGTTTGGTTTTATGTAAAACATCATGTAAAATTGGAACTTGGTTTTATGCAAAAGTGCTTAGAAGCCTTCAGGCATTCTTTCAAAGAAAACCATCTTGTTTTATTGCAATTATTTCATTGTACATTGCCCAAATCCCTGTGTTTTTTCTCTGTCAGAGATCTTTCCAGCTGTAGGCACTGTTGTACCTGATAAGGATTTGCTAATGCAATAGCTATATACAGCCTGGTTTAGGAAAGCCAAAGAGATGAGTGGTTACTATCCCTTTGGATTAAACACTTGTAGTCAATGTAACTGTTCTCTCAACTTCCAGATCACACTATGGTTCCAGTTAACTGGTTTGTTAAGGCAATATGACTAAACTGGTGTGGTAGAATTGCCTCTGTTGGTGAGGTATCTGCATTTTAAGTAAAATACTCTGGAAGTGTGACCTTCATTTTTCTTAGAAAACTCCTTGCTAAATACAAACTCTTAGTTTTGCTTCATTTGTACCAACTGCTTGACAAGTAGGTGTGACTTGGTAATTGGAAACTCTTGATCGCTAATGATTGTTGTGATGTATCTCTACAGCTTTTCTGTGATCCTCAGCAGTATAGAGAACATTAAGAATAGCCAAGCTGTTTATATCTAAGGAATTGCTCTGCAACAGTAGGATTTGTACAGTACAAGCATTTTTTTGCTGAAGGAAGAAAGAATTGAATTAATACAGAAGCCACATTAACTTAGATTTAACACATGTTTTGCATTTAGAAACGGCCAGCTAATGCTGTAGTAAGATCAATAGGATTGGCCTGCTTTGAATTTTTGCAACTTCCATGATGTAGTCCAAGCTGTTTATTACCTGCACTACAGTCTCTAGACTGTAGAAGCAATCTAATGTCTCTCTTAGATACTTGTTCATCTTCTTTGTGTGTTTGAAAGCATTATGTTAGATGTAGGGCCATTAATCTACAGTTTTAATTTCAGAGAAAAGTGTTGGACAGCCACTATTAGAATTATTTGAAGTAGATCCAAACTAGAGAATTAAAATACTTTTGTGAATGTACAATATTTGGATTTGTTGGGGGAGAATCTTTGTGCTACCTGATAACTGATGACATATTGGAGGTCAACCCCAGCAATTTGGTGATACCTCCTACACCTAACAACTCTAAAATTTGTGAATGACAAAGTTTGTTTCTTTGTTTGTTTGTTTAAAAAGGCTTAAAAATTATAATATCCAAAATAGTTTGGTGGAGTAATGACCATATCTGAATTGAGAAAATCACCTCTGCTTTACTTTGTCAAAGAAAGTCTACTGTGCACCACTTCAAGATGAAACATAAAACAAGACTTGGAAGTATATTTCTGTTGTCATTGTTACCTAGGATGGTGTAAAGGGGAGAGAGAAGAAAGCAATTGCATGTTCAAGGATGGCCTAAAAATAGGTACATTAAATATTGAGATAGGGTGCCTGAGCCTTCACGAGATCTGCTTGAACATCTTTGCACCTGGTGATGTGCTTCCGAAATGGACTTTCTCTTGCAAATAGGAGGTAATAATGCATAACACCTGCATCTGCCATGAAACAGAAGACCTTGCTAGAAGTTCAACCTCTAGGCAATGCAGTGAAAAAATGCATGAAATAGCTTTGTGTGAGGCCAGCTTGCATATGTACGGTTTTATTAGGTCCATTCCAAGCTAAAAAAATCAAATTCCTTAACCTGGAAACAGAGGAGCCGTGCTTATAGTGTCCTGGAGTAACAACTATAGCTGTGCATGGCATCTACTCCAGAATACTTTGTATTAATGACACAATTAATCAGCAACCCAAGTAAACTACCCCAAAATTAAGGAATGGCTGTAATACTAATTTAATCACATTATGATTACATGTTGTTATGAATTATTATTTGTACTAATAATACATACAGAATAATTTAATTATAACACTTCTATTTGCCCCTTTTCTTCAGAAATAGTGAATTTGGGAAGAGATCTTGTCCAAATTAAATGATTCAAAAAGCAGAAGTACTTCTGTACAAAATGACAATGTTTTAAAAATAATAATATTTCTATTATTTATTCTACAATTTTCTAAAAAGTACAGTTCAATTATTTAGAGTGTTCTGTTATTACTACCATCTCCCTAACATTACCCTGTAGACTTCTGTTTTATTCCAGGTGAAACCTGCACTTTATCCATAAGGTTTATAATTCAAAATATCCATAGTGTGATAAATGTTACTGTTTTCACAAACAGCTTCTCAAATTTCATTCCCATTATATGGAGGACAAGAAGGAAAAATAATCAAACATTTACTTAAAGAAAAGCTTTACATCCCAGTTTTTGTAGAAAAATGTGAACTACAAGCTTCGATTCTTAAATGCAGAGTAAAAATATTAAAGTTCATGTATTTTGTGCAACTTCTATTGCATTGCATTTAGTACACAGTGTTCTGTGTACCAAAAATAAAAGGATTCATTTTTAGAGCCTATTAAAATTGCAGTTCTAGTCTATAAAGGAACTTGCAAAAATAGCATCACAGGAATAAATTTTAAATATGTCTAGTAAATCTGAGCTGGATATCAAACTTTAAAAGACGGAGACAGAGAAGAAACCATTCGATTAACAGGCATATTTGTCTTCAGAAATGAATTTACATTCTCAGTGAAGTATCGAATGTTGTTTAGATTTTAATTTTCATTTTCAAGGACTATTATCCACTCCTTCAACTGACAGTCATCACCTGTCACTCTTGAAACAGTCTCTTTGCTTCCAAGGAGTCTTGCAGCTTCAGACCAGTCACATGAAAGTACAGTGCCTGGCACAAAGTCTAGCTCTCATTAGACTACCATCATCAGTTGTTTCTACCTCAGACTATCCACCTTGCTACTAATTCCCCAATATCCATTTTTAGAGATGATAAGATATGTGTCAAGAGGACATAAATGATAGGGTGACTAAGTAAAATCATTAAAGAAAAAAGTAAATGCTATGTATGCATCTAGATATTTATATGGTGTTCATTAAAGTCAGCCAGATTAGTTCTTTGTATCTCATGATACAAACCTTTTTGCTCAACATATGCAGTAACTTCCGTTTGGTCCTGACTTTGGCTTTGCTTAATCTCAGTTATGCCTTCTCTAAGTTCAGCTCTAAGACTGGGAGGTTCTGAGCCGTTGAAAGGCTTCAAGTTTTAAGCAGTTGTCAGATTTCTGAGAAGCTTTATATATATATATATATGAATCTAATATAAGTCATTTTGATGTTGTATGCATGTGCCTTTTGTTAAGACTGGGAGATTGATATTTTAGCACTTGCAGCATGTCTTGATCAAGTTTTTGTGAAATAGCTAAACACACGAAGTTCACCAAATTAAGGGTGTCCTTCGAGTGAAAATAAGTAACAGAGGCTCTGTAATTCTAAACAGATTTTCAGTCTTGCTAACTTGAACCTGATCAGAAGCATCTCTAAGGAGAATTTTTAATTTCTTTGGGGAAAAAAAGGACTCACTTCAAAAACAAGTGTTAAGTGTTTCCTCTTGCAAATATTGCCCTCAAGTGTTTATACTGCATCCTGGTCACAATTCCCAAGAAAGTATTCTCCTAAACACATTAAACTTCTCTGAATCAGCTTCCTATCCAATTACATGTCCCTTAGTTCTCCTGACTGGGAATGATGAACTGTTGTACTCTGGATACTGTCCATTGAAGGAAAATGGCTGTGTAAAGCAGGAAAATGACACCTAAAAATAAACTTCAGGAGGTGCTGGGGTAAAATCTGTCTATAGGGTTTGGGGTTGTTTCTTCTCCTCCCCCAAGCTTTGTAGATCAAAGCATTCAGGATGACAACAAATTAACATCAGAGCCTTTTAACTAACGGCTGTTCACAAGTATGAAAATAACTGTTTAGTTGGTGTCTCAGTTTTCTGTAGGGAACGTAGCTGATAAACCCTGCTTGAACATACCGAATTGTTTAGAGGGCCACATGGGCCATGGGTAACTAATCTACAACAGAAGCGGTAACTACAAACTATGAGATTTCACACAGAAAATACTAGAAGAAGAAGTAAAGTTAAAGGCAGGAGCAGGAGGGGGCTGCTCTCCAAAAGGAGGTGAGCAGGAAGCTGAGGACACTCCCAGGGCTGGCTGTGCCCCCCCCCCAGGGAGACACCTTCCCATCCTGCCAGGTCTAAACACAGCAGCAAAGCTGGGTCCTGGGATAGGGACTCCATGACAGACCCAGGCACAGCAAGCAGTGAGCCAGGTCCAGGGACCAACCAGGGGCTCCAGTCAGCAGCTAAAGAAAATGGAGGCTGGAGGCAAAGCAATAATGTGGGGAAAAGGGCCAGAGACAGGGCTGGGCACCAGTCTCTCTACAGCATTCTTCAGACCAGCCTTGGCTATCCCAGTCCCAGCTTAAGTGAGCCCCCCTGGGCCCAGCGACAAAGACACTAGCTGGGCCTGGTCAGGGCCAGTCAGGCCTGGTAGTGCCCCCAGGGCCCCGACGGTTGCTAGAGCCAAATTACAATGACCACTTGGTTTAAGAAAGAAAAGCCTGGTCTAACAGGGTGGTATCCAACTGCACCTTCCACTTCACAGAATTTGACAGAAATGTGAAGTCATCATTGCTTCTAGGATTTAGGTAAAATTAAAGCTAGAGCTGATGATGGAAAGACTGGAAAGGCTGAGAGAGCTGCAACTGCTCAGCCCAGAGAAGAGAAGGCTCAGGGGGATCTTATCAATGTATACAAATATGTGGAAGGAGGATGGACCCAGGCTCTTTGCAGTGGTGCCCAGTGACCAGAAAAAATTACCTGGCTTCTCGTATAAATAATAGCTCATAAATCATTCCCAAAAATTCTCGTAATACCTTTCTGGATGCCCTAGTGCCAATAGGCTTTTTACCTACCAATAGGTTCAGCTGAGTGCTGGCACATGATTACATGAGACAAATGAAGGGATGGTTAAGTAAAAGCCTTATTGTTGATAACAGAACAAGCTCTTAAACATCAGGAGTTCTTGTTCACCTTCATGCTTCCCAAATATTGCCTACTCATTCTAAAAAGGTAACTGAAGTTTAGATCCTCACCTGCAAAGTTCTGGTTGTTTCTTGCAGCCTTTTTATTATCATAACATGAAAAACAAGTACTATTAGTTTATAAAGAATGTTACTAGAAAAGTATAATTTTATACATACACACATATGCGGTGATATAAGACAATAATAATAATGGGAAATAGAGCTCAAAGATAGAAGCAATCTGTTATAGCATTTGATACTATCTCGTGAAATTTTCTGTGGCAGATTAAGCCAAATGGCTGTGGATAGAAACTCTGTCTGAACTGAAAACTGCTTGAAACAGTGGTGATTAATTAACAGTCGACTGAGTTAGGAGGGCAGGAGACTTGCAAGCTGACAAAGAACTTGGATAAACAAGCTGGATATCAGGGCAAAGTTCCTGGCTATGGGCTTGTTTTAGGCTATGAAGTTATTAAAATCCAAGATAGCGAATGCAAATATAAAGTAAGAAAAAATGAGGAACTGGATGATCTGAAAGGTATCATTCAACTTCTAGTGCTGTCGTCATTGCATTTTCATTTGCACTCCAGACTAAACTCACATTTTATGTAGATTTAGAATTAAGGTACTAGGCAAAATTTAAGAAATGTAACTGTTAAATGGGCAGCCTGAAGCAAACGGAAAGACAAGAACAGCCAAGTTTTACCTTTTTTGCACACAGGGCATGTCAAGGAGGGTAGCAAGGTGGCTAGGGGCAGGGTGTATGGTTACCACCTGGCCTATTTTGCCAGCTGAGGATAAGACAGTCTTCACTGTCATTTGCCTGCTTAAACAAATACAGCTTTAGTGACAAATCAACAACTTCTTCCATGTCTGCAGAATGTGCATCTTGGAGTCATTCACACACTGCTGCATTGAAATAGATCACATATGAAATGTCTATGCTGTGGATATGTGTTTTAAAATTGTCCTTTATGTCTGATGACAGGAATACAAGTTTCAGATTATTCTTTGGCTTTGGTGCTTTCTCTCCAGGCTGCTGTCTTTTGGGATAGTACTTTAAAAACTTGTCATACCACCTTGTATTTCTGTATGACTGCTACTAGCTCATTGTGTTTCTTGACCAAGCCCCCCTTTCTTACATTCAACATGCATTAAACATAATAAAAAATCAGGTGTCAGATTCAAGGAGTTGTTACAGCAGCACTTATACCTGAACTTGCTATGTGTGATCCATACCAAGTGCAGGGAGAAGAGACCTGCTGCATAGTAATTTTTAGATGGTTCTTTGAAAAAAATCTTGTTCATGTGGCCCAAATTCTCTCATGATAAAATAGATGTCTAAAAATGCATTAGCAGAGTGTTGGGATATTACATTTAAAATGTCATTGTCCTCAATCACTTTAAAAAAATGTTTAGGCATTTTAACTAACAGGCCTGATTAATGATGGCATCAAAAGAGGTTTCTGGGTTTTTTGCCCAGAATGCTGACTTCTTCTGGGACTGCCAGCTAAAATCTATTTCAAACAAGAGATGGGCCCAGCTGCACACCTTAGAGGAATGCTTTATTGTATGTGTCCCAGTCCTGCAATCGTTAGCTTGCTTTTGCTTGGTAGCAAGGTAGAATTCATCAGAACTGGGGTGGAGAAAGGGAGTTTCATAGATAACTCGAATGTGATGTGGGTATTTGGCCTTTTATTTTTAAAGGCAAGTAACTGCAAATTCTTTTTGAATAAGAGTAGAGCTTCAGTTGAACAGCAATCTTTATTGCAGAGATTTCCAGACTTTTAGACTACCATCCCTGATCCTTTGACATCTTTTACCAAGATGGACTAGAAACTAATGAAGAGACCTGAGGTCTATCAGGATTTGAACTTTAAATGAGATGTTTTCTGTTCCTACCCTTTTTCGCTATTGCAGTGAGACGAAAGAGTCATTATTGACAGGCTATTAAGATTTTTCTCATATGCAACCACTTTTGCATAAGATCACAGATGATGGCGCTCAAAATCCAAGCTTTCAGCCACATCTCTTGAAATTCAAACCAATTCCTTCACTTTGTCGCCATCCCTTTCATGTTGACACACAAGGTCTATTATCCGTTTTCCTCTGTGTGAATGACAAAATTGTGCAAGTCATCACTTTCATGGTAGTGTACATTTTCATGACCAAATGGCATGAAAATATAGGTCATTTACGCTACAGAGGTGGTGGGCAGGGAAGCCGCGGAGTTGGGAGCGATGTCTTGGAAAAGACTCTTCCACCATGTGATGACCAAAAACCTTCTTGTGGTGGTGAGTAGGGTAGCAGATATGAAGGGGGAGATATACAGAAAAGTACTTTGATTATTGTATATTATAGAAAGTGGAATTTGTAATTCCAGTGAGGACAGTGTCACAACTTATCTGACAAGCATAAAGATGATGCATTGGCCATAGCCAATAAAGCATTATGCATACCACAAAAAGATTCTGGTGACAAAGTATTAAGTGAAATGCCTAAGACTAAGACTGCCTTAGTAACATACCCTGCAATAATTACAGATCCAGGCCAGGTATCACTATGTGGTTGAAAAACTGGTATAGTAAAGGGAAGATAAGACTTGCTTGGAGTTGAGTAACTTGGACAAAGAAACAGAGATTTTGATTTTGTGGAGTATCTTGACATGCCAAGTGTCTTAGAGCTCTGACAGAAGGCAGGTAGTCATTGGTGCACTACAAGGAGACAGCAGGTATAATAAATGACAGAGTAAGCTGGGCCAATACAGAAGTGGTATCATTATCAAAACCTAAAGTCAAATGAGGTTAAGATCTGCCTCAACCAGCAATAATGAATCTATATAAAATGAAATGCCTTGCCTAAATCTGGAAGAGTGTGGAGATGGCTTGAAGATCCCATATTTGAAAGACAAAGAATATTTATGCCACCTATACTAACAGACTTTAGCAGGACCAGAAAAAGCCAGTACCATTAAACAGCAGAATAAAAGAGATATTACAAATATATATGTATATATATGTGTGTGTATATATCCTTAAAACAGAAAAGAGGAAGTCAAGTCTGATGAGGAAAATAGGAATTATCTTAAACAGCAGCAATTTAAAATTTAAAAAACATAATAAAAACAGTTTGGACTACAAGTTGCTAAGGGACTAAAAATACTAAGAAAAACATTTTCAAGCACATCAGAAGCAGAAAGTCTGCCAAGAAGCCAAGATTGATAGCTGTTCAAAGTGTTAAAGGTGCTCGTGGAGAAAATAAGGCCATATCAGGAAAACTAAATAATTATTTTTCTTCAGTATTCTCTACAGAAGTGGTCAAGGAGATTCCCATGGTAGACCTTTTCCACATGGGGTGCAAGCTGGAAGAGTTCTCAAATTGAAGAGACATTGCAAAGTTTTCAGAAGAAAAATAAATAAAGTTTTTAGTAATAGATTGCCTAGATTAGCTGGTACTAATCTGGTGTTTCTAAAGGAAAAGCTATAAGAAACAGCTAAAACACTAATCATGTTGTGTAACCAATATCATTTCTGAGTGAATGAGGCCCTGAGAGGAAATGGGGAAACTGCAGGCCAGCAAGGCTGGCTTCTACATTGGGTAATCTTGTTGCAAACCGTAATAAAGAGAACTGGATATGTGAACAGAAAGCAGATAATGGAGAAGCAGTGATGTGGCTTTGGAGGAAGTGTGGAATTGCAGATCAATGAAAGTTCTTTAATGAGCCTATAAAAACATGAAAAAAAGGTTATGGACTTGAGAGACTGTACTTATATATTGCATTTGGATATTGACAATTTATTAGGAAATCCTTCATCAAAGGACTTGTAGACCTAAGCTGACATGGGAAGAAAGGAAAGATTTTATTGTTGACTAATAATGAACTAACAGGTAGGAAACAAACAGTAGGAAAAGTGGTAAGTTGCCATGATTCAGAGAGCTTACTGTTGCCATCCTTTAGAGACCTCTATGTGCACAACATAAATGACAGTTTGCTGATTTTTTTACAAAATTATTCAGTTTAGTTTAAATTAAACTGACTACAATGAGTTTCAGGAGCACCTCATGATACTGTCATTGGCAATAAAATGTCAACTGAAATCCAGTGCTGATAAACACAAAGTTACACATATAAGGAAAACCAGCACAAAGTAAATACCTGTAAAGAATTAGCTGAATTAGACACTACTGCTAAGAGATTTAGGAGTTATTTTGAAATGTTCTGCTTGAATGAGAGCTCTGTGTCCGGCAGTGGTTTGAGGCAAATAGAATGTAGATATTTTTTGGTGGATAAATGGAGATCTAAATAACAACAAGCAAAAAAGTGTGTCGTATAAACAGCTTTAAATGCAAAGTAAAATTTTGCTGTGCTTCTTCCTTCTGTCCACCCCAACACCCTCTGTTCCAGCCCAAGGAAGAAAATGGTAGAAATGGTAAAAATCAAAAGGAAAACAATGACGCAAATATACGGACAGATAACTGTTTTAAATGAGTATTTAGGATTCTTTCCTTTAGAAAAGAGGGAGTGAAAAGGGGAAGTATATAACAGAGGTCATATTAAGTCATGCACAGTGTGGAAAAACTGAATGGAAGATAATTCTTCCCTACTTAACATGCTGCAAAAACTAGGAGCATTAAATGAAATTCTTAGACAGAAGTTTCAAAACAAACACAAGATTAGGAAAATATCTCCAGTGGATATTGAGATTATAGAATTTATTTTCACAAGATGTTACAGCTGTCTGAAGTACAAGTAGATTCAAAAGGCAAGTAGACTGATTTATAGAAGAGGACAGTTGACCACACAGAAGTGGATGAAAGGTCTAGCCTAGGAAATCCTTAAGCTGGAAATTTCTTATGGCTGGGATAATGTACCTACCTGTTATTTGTTCTAACACTAATCCCCACAGCATCCACAATGACCAGTGTCAGATACAGAGCTAAATGGACACATACCGTAATTGTGGGGCTTTTTTGTCTTAACGTAAATTGGTTGAGTCATAACACAGCTATTGATCAATAATAATAAAATTCTATTAGATTATCAGTAGAGATGCAGAACAGCATCCACCTGCATTGTAGAAAAGGCCAATACAGTTTTGAACTTCACACATTTCTAATTGCAGTCCTCCTTTCTTTCCATTGAACATTGTTTAAATTCTTTGTAATAGTTGGAGTGGAATAAGGTGCCTAGGTAAGCTATATAAATGGAGAGGACCTTGAAAAAATCACCTGTACTTCATATTGTTAGGCTGCCAACCAAGTCAAGTTTCCTGAATTGGTCATGTAACAAATGTGGTTGTGTCTACCATACAGTTTTATTATTCTTTGCCTCTTGTTGGCAATACTTGTTCCAGTAGTTGCAACGGAGGTCAGGACAGTGACAAACTGGACAGTAGAAATCTGCACATAAATGGGCTAAGAGTTTGCAAGGATCCTTCAAGCATGAAACAGTGTTTGCAAGAGAAAAATATTTCCTGCAGGGGATATGTCCCTTCACACTGAAGTAGGAACCGTCACGTCATGAAACAAAGTCTATAAATATGGCTCTTTTTGCATATTTTCAGTGTGGAAAATAAGTACCAGTGCAGAGTCCCCCATGTGATTTCTCCTTATGTGTTGCCAGTAGGCAGAGTGGTAATACTTGACTGCTGGGCTGCATCTGCACCATGAAATTGTCATGTTGTCAGCTAATGAATTACAGTCATTCAAGTCTTAGTCTATGCTACTTGTATTATAATACAATTGTACTTGAGTATAGGGAGTTTGTATGTCGATGGAAGTTAAGAGGAGCTAAATATAAAGAGGTCATATTAAGTCACTGAGAAGTATATAGTATACTAAGTACATACTAAGAAGTATATAGAAGTCATATTTCTCTATGTGATTTGTTTTATGATTTAAATCAACACTATATCGAGGACAAGCCTTGAGGCAGCAGCAAAAGACTCAGGTTTGGAACATGAATGTTGGCCACCATTTGATGCAAACTTGGTAGGGATGGCTCCTGTGTTAATTAATATATCCAGGTTAGGGAGCACTGAAGCTTGAGTACAACCATCATGAAGTATACAGAGGTGTAAAAAGGAAAAAAGAATGTGCTCTTTCCCCTTCTTTTAATACTAATGCATATTTAGAGTTGTTCAAAGACTCAGAAACATTAAGCAGCCTTTAGTCTGGTTGATTACAGAAAAAAAAAATCACAGGAGACATCAGTAACTCATGACAAAACTATGCAGTTTATGTAGTGCTAAGCATAGAATAAATCTCATAGCAATCCAATCAGTTCTATATTCAGGTAAGCATCCTAAGCAATCCTTTCTCAGAAAGTTGCTACAGCCTTTGAGCTGGAGTGTTCATCTGTACAAGGACATGATACTCATACTGAAAAAAAAAAAAAAAAAAAAAGCTGAAGAAGTATGGAGATTGAACTCTTAGAGGCTATCCTTGCAGATGAGAGCTGGTGCATATTGGTATGTTGGTATAAGAAAGCTTTTCCTTGCTGAAACTACTCTGAGACTAAAGAGAAAAAAATCAGTCTCCAGGACCATAAGGCTAGCATCTTTCACAAGTACTTACTTCAAGGCAAATCTTAAAAAAAAAAGAAAGAAAAAAAAAAGAACCTGTTCTTTCAACAGAGGCAGTAGCCTACATTCAAAAGAGACAGAGTAATATCTCAGTTCCATGGAAGCCAAAGTTGAAGATCCTACTGGCTTCACTGGAGCCACCATTTAATCCATGGAGTGTTTCAGAACATTCTTTTTTACTAGACTTAGAGCTAACATGCACAGGGTCCTGGCACCATCGGAAGATGTGCACATATAATTTACATTATCTTAAGCAAGACTAGTGTGGATATCTGAGATGTCAGTGCAGGTCTGTATGCATGGGATTAAAAAGAAAAGCTTAGGTTACAACCCTGAGCCTGAGAGATTTTCTTTGATTTGCTTTCCCATTCATGTGCTGATCAAATCTACCCCAGCCAACGTGGGAAATTTCACAAGCTTCTTTGCAGACAAAATGTATTTCACTGTATTTAGTATAACTCCCAGCTGCAACATAAAATTGGTGATATGCAGTCTGGAAAGAGCACTTAGTAAAGGCAACCATGGACTCCTCTCTGTGGAGACTTCTCTCATGTCTTTCCCAATTCTCAGTTAATGATTGGAGGAGGGATAATTATATAATTGCTATGTGATATAGGAAGTGTTTATTCCAGCTAATTTATTTTTTAAATAAAGTTAATAATTTACAACCAGTACATAGTCATTTCTCTTAAACTTGTTTAAGTAATCAGGAGGCAATTTGAAAAGAGCTCTCTTTGATGATACACATTGTTATGCACAATACTTGTAATTTTTGTTTGCAAATGATAAATTATTCAGTTTCTCACTGCAGTCATGCAGTTGCTTAATGTGTCAGTGAGATGGGAGTTTTATTTTTTGACTGGATCCCTAAAAGTAAGATGAGCCGAAGATGTCCAATACATTCAATGTGTGTTACTTATCCTTAGCCCTGAAAAGTGGGGGGGGGGGGGGGGGGGGAGGGGAAGGAAAAGAAA
>NW_010973325.1:3501582-3653759 GCF_000737465.1 Haliaeetus leucocephalus
GTGACTGGTAGGGGGGGGGGGGGGGGGCGAGAGAGAGAAGGAAAGTATACTAAGAGATATACTTATGAAACAAATATACAAAAGAATTCTGGAATTGTGATGTTGATGTTTGTTTTTCAGGTAAGTTATGAGTCTGAAGGAACTTTGTTCTTTGTATATGACAGGCAATATAGTTTATAATACAGTTTAAAGGTGATCACAGCTAACTATCATATATATTCTCCCTTTTAGACAAAGAAGAAGAAAAATGAGTTGCTCTGTAAAAGGTCCATTATCAGGTTTTTAAGCAGTCACAGCCTGGTAGCTGATTGATAAAGGTAGCTATTCAACTGTGTTGACCCCAACTGCTTCAGTGGAAAAATGAGTTGCGGTTTACATATTTGCATATGTGATGTTAAGATAATGAGTTCTTGCACGTGAAATGAGTTATGATAAAGAAAGAGATATGTTTGCAAATTGCAGGGACATGTTTATATCTGGAAGAGCTAAAAAGATGAGAGATGCTGGTTAAACTTCAGGTCCCTATCTTGTTTTATAACAAAGCCTGGCCATTTGGAGAAGTTGGGTAGAATACATAGATATTATATATACTTTTATGTGTATATGTGTGCCTCTCTGCCCTCCGCACCCCCCTCTCTATCCACCCCCATTTTAACACCTGAATCTCTGCTGACCAATCTTTGAGTGCTCTTTGCTGAGGCAGCATTGAAGCTTGTTTGAATGTTGTAACATTTTACGTATTTTTAAAAAGAAGTATCTCATTATTTTTTTCAACAACTAGAGTACCTCCCAGCCTAAGTACCTCACCAGTCCCTTCTAACTTTTTCCTGGCACTTGGGAACTATATCAGTTCTCTAAACTTTTCTCTTGTGGCACAGTAGCCTTGTCCTACCCATGTTATATGTCCTGCCTGCACAGAGAAAATCTTGATGCAACTGCAACAGATAAATCATACACTATAACAAAAGGACCTTTGGGTACTGTAGTTTATACAGGTTCTTGAAATGGAGTAAACTAAACCAACAAGAGCATTTTTAGAGCTGTGTAGCTGTTCTGTATCACAGAAAAACAGTTTGGAGAACATCCAGAACTGTTCTGCCAAAATAAAAATATCTTTTTTTTACCTTACTATGTTGGTCCCTGATACAATGAAATGTTGTATTTGTTTTTAAGAAGCATTTAGAAATGCATATGATAAATTACCCAGGAATTCTAAGGTTTATCATCTTATGGTACATCAGGTGCAAGAACAGTATGCTCAGTGTTTATGGGCTATTAACGATGTAAAGTTTGAATTAGGTTTTGATAAGGAACTGGCTTTTTCCAATCTTTTACTATACTGGGGTTTAAGATACAGTCATTCAATTACAGCTTATACATCATAGTTTTCGAAACATCTACTTTTGGAAAAGAGAGAAAATAAGAAAATAACATTTGGGAAATATTGGGGAAAGACTGGTGGTAAGCAATAAACAAAACAAAACAAAAAATGCTTCCAGTTTGCTTTAGCTTAATTTTACTTTGCCTTGAGGTAAATTTTAAAAAATACAATTTTAAAACAAAAATACTTTCCTGCTGGCAGACTATATTTTTCCTTGCACGTTTTTTCACTACTTTCCTCTTCAGGGCATGTAGCATGTGGGCTCAGTTGTCCAGCTCTTTACAAATGCTGCAAGCCATAGTAAAATGATGTTTTGTGTCAGGGTTGGAAAAAAAGAGTTTGCAGGAAAGCCGTGAAAATGACGTACTCTCTTGAAGTATAGCACATGGAATGAGATGGGCACTATGCACTGTGCATGAAATTTAGGTTTATTTGTTTCTGTACAAGTGGAAGAAGGATCACATTACCCATGAAGCAGCTACTGTGCAGCTCATATATCTACCAAAGTACAACTACTGAATGCAGAAAATTGAATATATAAATACACACTGGAAATACAGCCTTAAGCACAAAAACCCTCATCAGGCCATAAGTCTTATTTAACATTCATGTCCTAGCTAGTTCAGATAGGGCCATAACCTAAAGTCTTTATCAGGCAAAATTCTCATTGCCTATAAGTCAACAAGAGTTTTGCCAATTTAAGAAGCCTAGGATTTGTTCAGTAGTGAATAGCTTCCTTGGGAGGTTAGAAATGTATCTGTCTGCTGTGGATGAGACAATCTATAAAGCTACTTCATTACTTGTAACTGTTTCTTTTTCCCCGGTATTCTTCTTCTATGGAATATATTCTCTGATAATTACTACATCTTCTTTTGCTGCCATTTGCTATGCATGAAGCATAAAAAAAACCCTGAAAGCAGCACATGCAAAGATAAAGAAACCTGTGTTTTATCATCTAGTTGCACGAAGAAAAAGGAAAACTAAAACCGATGGATTTCTTCAAGTCTAGAAAGATCAGCTCAGCTTACCTATTACAATCTAAATTAGGAATGCCAGAGAGGTAAAACTTTAGATAGCGATTTATCCTTGCCTTTGACACATGAGGCACAATACTATAGTGTGAAGTACAAAAACTGATGAGGTTCTGAGGGTTGCAATGAGTGACACTGTGTTTACAGGGAGCTGGACAAAACAGAATTTTTCCAAGCTCTGGATTTGATGGACATTTTCAAAAACAGAATTGCATTTTGCTGACTGGTTTTGTGGGCGTTTTTTGAATATGTTTTATATCTGACATTTCCTACTGATTTAGAACACGTAAGTGCAGTATATTTAGTGTACTGGTAGCTGCTGGGCAGTTTCTCCAAGTATCTGCTTGTTTAAAATTCTTATCTGTTAAATTAAAATTTGAAACACATGTTGAAAGGTCCTGTTGTATCACAGGTTCTACATATCTTTTGAGTTTGTACCTTCCTGATTATTTTTGTCCATAGTTACTGAGGGCCTGTAGGCAAGACCAAAATAAATGTACAACCAGCTCTACATCCTAGTCTCCTCTCCCACCATATTCAACAGCATTCCAGAAAAAAATAACTTGATGAGTGTATAATCTTTCAAAATCCAAAATGTGTAAAAGGTATTTAACCTAGATAACATACACAACGGAAGTGATACTTAAAGGCAGTTTATGAGTTCCCTATTTTAACTACAAACTGGCACTTTGAAGTTGAAGGTGCTCTGTCAATCTGTCTTGTAGAAACTTGGCATTCTGTGACTGTCCTTGTGCAGTATTTCTCATTTGTACTACTGAAAATTCACGTTGATTTCCTGATTGGCTGGAAAGCCATGGAACTGTATCTCTGCTTAAGCTCAATGATTTATGGATGATATGCTAGCTCTTTTTTCTGTCCACCAGCCTAACCTCACAGCAGCTTACAAGCTGTAGTGCCACTAAGACAGTTGTTATTACTCTTTTTTTAAGCCCAGCAGTTGCACTTGCTCTTGATTCCTTATAACAGTCAATGGTGACAGTAACTATGATGTATACTTTCCCTTTGTACAGGAGACAGAATTCTGCAGCACTGTTCATCTATCTGATTCCCTTGTAGGCTTTTCACCTACTGCTGTAATTTATTTTTCAGAAAAATACCTCCTGAAAGTAAACATGGATATAGGAATATTGTATTGTACATGTGTGCTTATATGTATGCCCAGCTTTCTCTTTATACAACTTTGCTCTGTTCCTGAGGCTTTTTTCTCTGTATGTAGCATATATATGCTCTCTTCCATCACACCCCATTCTATAGGCTAGCCTAATTCATGCACTTTTCTACAACATTCCATTGTGACACTGGGTACTGAAAAATATTGCCAGATTATAAAGTAGAGTTTTCAAAAATCCTTTTTATTAAGAATATTATATTATCTGATTGCAAATCTTTGTGGATCCCCTATTCTGTTCTATTCTGTTTGGACTGTTAGTGTATATGACTTAAAACATTCTTCTTGTAGACCTTTCTGGCTCTGTCACTGCATTATTTTTTATTGTGACAGTTTATGATGAGTGGAAATTTTCAGGGTCTTACTTTTGACTTTTGGCGGGTTTTATGAACTGGAAACTTTCATGTGAAACATTAACAGAGACTAGAAATGGAGAATAAAGTAGATCTAAGTAAGATAGGAATGATTCTACCTATATTTGAATGTTTATATGATTCTCTGCCACCAGTCACAGCGCATTTACAGAGAATTTGCCATATCAAGGTGTTGAACAGAAGCAAAAAGTGATCATCACACTTGGAAAGTATCCAGGGGACAGGAATAGGGCCTGTTCCCTCCACCTTGCCTCATCTTGGAGAGTAGGAAGGAGTTGCTGATGAAGGGCAGGAGACATCTCCCTCCTCTTCTCCTCCCAGGCAATTAATTTGCAGATCTTGGTAGGAGGACCAACAGTTGCCTGATAGGGCAGGGTGGATCTGGAAAACCCTGTGTTTGTATGTGAAATTATGTTATCGGTTTCTGTGTGAATGATTGGCTACTGTTTCTCATTCTGACTTTTAGCTTCCTTTTTCTCCTTAAGTTTTTCAAATTCATGGTGGTTAGCCTTGGCTAACAGCCCAGCTCCCACCCAGCTGCTCACTCTCTCCCTTTCCTCAGCAGGACAAAGGGAGAAAAAAAAGGGGTGGGAAACCAAACAACAAGAAAGATTGTGGGTCAAGATAAAGACAGGGACAGCACTTGCCAATTACTACTCTGAGCAAAACAGACTTGACTTAGGGGAAATAAATTAATTTTCAGTTAAAGCAGATGCAGATAGTGAGAAACAAAGAAAAATGTTAAAACATCTCTCCTCCTGCCTCTCCTAGGCTCAAGGGCACTCTTTCACTCCCATATCCTTCCCATGCCCCAGCAGCGCAGGGAGGATGGGGGGTGGGAGACACTGCGGTCAGTACACAGTGGTTGCTTCTCTCTCTGCTGCTTCTTCCTTCTCACACTTTTCCTCTGCTCCAATGTGGCCTCTCCACAGGCTGCAGTTCCTTGAGGAAATATCCATCCTGTCTGGCATGGTCCTCTCCATAGGCTGCAGTGTGGCTCTCTGCTGTGGCACCTGGAGCACCTGATCCTCCTCCTTCTCACCTTGGTGTTGAAGAGCATATGAGTGGTCAGAAGAGAATAGTATGAAGAGAATAAAATGGTGAGATAACATAATGGGGACAGCAGAAAAGAAGGCAATGCACAACATGTAGTCTCACCCTCTTGAAAGCCTGGACAGAAACTCACGTCTTCACAGTGTCTGGAAAGTCTGTTCAGTAGACCTCCCTGCCCTCCACAGAAGATATCTCCTCTCCCTCTCTGCTCTCCTCCTTGCTCTCCATGAGCCCTGTTCCAAGTAAGGATGAAAGTAGTATTGTCCTTCTATCACAACAGTTTCATCTGAAGCATGCCCTCTACTTAATGTACAAGGGTACCTCTTCAATGCTAGCTGTACTAAGCTCATCCTATCTAGAAATTATTTCTTCATAGGATGCAATTTGGCAAAAAACAACAGGACATGTCTATCATTTAAAAAGTGCCCTTACCTAGGTTACAAAAAGTATAGACTTCCATCCTCTTAACAGCTTTCCATTTAGAAATTTATTTTTATAAATGATGTGGACAATTCCAGGGTTTTTCACAACTGTATATGAAAACAAATACACTTTTTCCCAATAACCTCTCTTTTAGAACATTATTCCTTTCCTATTTTATATCACAGCATCCTGAATATTTTTGCTGTAAACATTTGTGAGACAGTTGTGTTTCAGTCAGCCTTGCAGCTTTCTCATTTAGATCATGACAAAGTCTATTAATTTCCAGTGGAACTGACTCAATACTCTCAGGTTTCTTTGTAACCTTAAACTTTAAAACCCAACTTTCTCTTGTTCTCTTTGGATGTTTTTACCTCACAAGCAATTCTAACTTTTCAAAGGAAGTGAATGTTTAGTTGTTGCTCTAGTTTTTACCCACATTCTTAGCAGTTTTCTCATAGCATAGAGTTCTACACTATACTAAAGGACTCACTCTCTTGTTTTGTATATAGGTCTGTGCTAAACTGTATTTTCATATGGAAATCTTTTCTTAGCTTTTCTACAAAATACCACAGAAACATTAATACACTAGTTTTATGATGGAATTTTTCAACTTGTCAACCTCTAAAAAAAAGAATTTCAGAGTGTTTATAAAGACAGCATGATTCACAGAGAATGGCTTTTAAAGTCCATGAAATTCTTTAAATAGCTTAAAGACCTCCTACAGTTCTTGTTTTATTTGTGAACTGTAAGATACACCTTGTTCACTTCAACCAGCTTTTTGTTGTTGTTTTAGTCAGCAGACACATAGGGCATAAAACTAATAGCAGCCTTTTCTGTCTGATATACTTTACATAAAGACATTTCTTTAAATTTTCTACGTGTAGCTTATTATCATCTGAGCTTTTCAGCTAGTGGTGGAATTACGTATAAAACCAGCAGGAATCATAAGCAGAAAAAAATACCTGTTTTGTATATTTGTGAAAATAAAAGCTTTTTCTGTTAGTAAAATTGCTTTAGAGGTATGTATATTTCATTGTTGCTATTCTAATTTCTTTCCTCTATCATTTTTTTTTAATATAATCCTCTCTGTGCAGCACATTTGACTTTTAAATCTGCTTTTTGTCTGATTTTCTTCTTACCTTAATCTTACCTTAAACACATTACCATCTCTATCTGGTGTAAATGGGCCAAGGAAATGGAGTTGTATCTACGCCACCTGGGAATCTTCCCAGGTACTGTTTAATGTTGTTGTACAACTGTGAAAATGCAAGAATTTTTATCTTTTTCGTAAGTAACTTCCCTTTCTGCAACATGCACTTAGCATGTCTTTTAATATTCTGCACACTATTCTCAATACATTTCATATTCTTCATACTCTGCCTTTTTAAAGTCCAATATTTTTGTACTTCTGTCTTTATAAATATTCTCTTGAGTGCCTACAATTTGATGCTGTTCCTCTATGATCACAAGAATCAAATCTTCACCAACTTTTGTCTCATTTATCGCATATATCTTATTTTCTTGGGGATACATCCAAAGACTTGTCTGGCCTTCTTGATCACTCAGCAGATTTAAAAGGAAATAGCTCCATTTTACCTCCAGAAATAATTTTCCATAGTCATTTCACAATTTTTATTCTAGTCTACGCCAGGGTAATTGAAGTCTTCATGATTAATGATGTGTCTCTTTAAGAGAATCTGTTATGCATACAAACATTTCCTGACCTGTCTCTTTTCGCACAGGTTGGGATGTTTTTATCCATTTCTTTATAACACAGTTTGTACCTTCTCTATCACACGCTTCCATCCAGACCACTCCTGTTCTGATAAGCCATTCTGCATGCAGAATATAACTTCTCTGGTCTTAAAGGTATATTGTCCTTTCCTGCATATACCCTCCTGTTACTATGGTGTTTTCATAACTTATTTAGAGTCCTGAGCCAGCTCTCAGTTAACCTACAGTAATTAAGTTATTTTTATCTAAACACATACGGTTGCAGCTCTGCAGTCTTCTTTCTTTATATAACCCCAAAGAATTTATGTAAAACAAAGCCTTTCTTGACTCATTTTTCTGAAGAAAGTCTTCTTAGCACTTTCAACAGCCTGCACTCTGTTACCTTCATTATGACATTTTAGAATAATTTGTACTCCTTTTATTTTTACTGTGAGCCATGAAGCCGTTAGCCTGAGGATGTGCATGTATAGGTTGGGATCATTGTAGCTGCAAGGGGCTCACCAGCTTGAACTTCTTACAGAGTGAGGGACTGCCAGATCATTAGTACGATCCTTGACTAGTGAGGATGCATTCAGTATCTAGTAAAGAATTCAAAAAATACAGTCTGTACAGAAAAACAAAACCAAAACCCACTGTTGCGGGAAAAGTGGATGTTAAATCTTCTTTTTATAGAATAGTAATTAGAAGTCTTAAAACAAAGTGTATTTTAAATAAAAGGCTTGGGAATTATTTGTTGTTCTTGTTTTCTTCTCTAGCTGACAATTTTTTTTGCCTCTGTTCCTTTAGCCTTCTCCTGTTTCATATAAAAGAAAAAAAAAAGTACATAATGCTTTTTGTTTGATCTCATTGTTTCATCAGCCATAGAATTTTTTTACAGTTCTTGGCAAGAGTCAGGAATAAAAGTGACATATCTTATGTCAAAGATGAAAATGGTGTGACATCATGCAGACATTACGGGCTTGGGAAGTTGACAAGGAGGATAATAAGTGGAGGGAGAGGGATCAAGTTCAAAACTTGTGTAGCCTCCTGGGGCTGTTATTTTTAATTGACTGAGGTCTTTGAGTAACCAGTTACTAACAAAATCTCAGTATTTCATCACTAAGCCCTGCCTTTAATTTGCAATTAATCTGTGAGTACCATTTCCCTTTCTTTAGTAACTGTAGAAGATACCGGTGTAAATGTCATTAAAGTCTGTAGGATTTTTCCCACTCTGGATAACTTTTTACAGCTACTAACTTCCTCTGTCTTGTGCTTTAAATAAATTTGTATACTCTTTCTTTGTGGGCTTCTATCCTCAGCCCTTAAATAAATAAATAAATAAATAAAACACTGTCTGTCCTATTGCCCATGCCCTTTCAGCAGAACGTACTGTCTATTAAGATGAACCGTTCCTATATTGCTGAATGGCCATATTCACCAGTCCATGAATTTGTAATTTAGCGTGTTTACTGCAGTCCTGGGATGTGTACCGCTTAAAATGTTCACCAGGGACTTTGTCATTTAGCTGTGTCATATTATTATACTGTGTAATGAAACACAACCACATAATGCATGTAAATAACAGTGTCAGCTCCCTGCCAAAATATAAAGGGAATATAAAATGTAACTTCTATCATAATCCCAGATAAAACAGCATAGTAATCTTCTGGAGAAATGAAAAAGTTGGCTTGGTGAAATTCTTCGTCTTCTTTTTCAGTTAAATATAAATGAAAGGAGTAGGATCTTCATTTCATTATACTTACCAAGCTTTTTTCTCTACTAGGATTATTTTTTTTAATATGGCCCTTACATATCTGTATCAGCTGTAAAATACACACTTCTATACCTATCCATCTTCTTTCTGGCTCCTTTTCTCCAGTTGCCCTCTTTCTGTCTTCCTTTGCTGCAATCTTGACAACAAATATTTGTAATTTTCTTTCTTTTCCACTAGTTTGCCCATAGCACTTAGAGTGACCTAGGCTAAAGTAGAAGATCTGCCCCCAAATATATGCGTGCACACAGCTGCAATTCATTTCCAGGCTCAAAATTCTGAAGCTCAAGAAATCTTTCGCATTCATTTATATCCACTTGTTTAGCTGTATTTCTTTCTCTCTCTCTTGCAGATTCTCTCATATTGCACATGGAAGCTCTCTCCAGTGTTTGTAAATGAACAGATACTAAACTGTTTTAAAGCACCATTTCATACACACGCGCGCACACACACAAAGAAATTACAATAATTAAGAGCAAAAATAAAGGTCTATCACGTAATCAGTTGGACAAACATATTTAAAAGCCAACACAGAAAACCAGAGCACATTGCAAATATGCTGAAAGGAAGCAGAGAGAAACGCAAACACACTTGAAATTACATTAGACACATTGAAAAGAAGAGTATACACACTTTTTGAGATAGGGTAGAAAGCGAAACACTCTGTAACAAGTAGCAGTTCCAGAAGAAATCAAAGAAAGATGCAGAATGCTGTTTAAAAATTGAAATGAGAAGAGACAGAAAAGATAGGCTAATTTCCTATTAGCAAGGTTTCTGGGGAGAAAGTACAAAGGAACAGCAGTGTCCTTTTGAGTGAAAATAATACATTTCCTTTTTTATTCATCGATTTGTGTCTTTAGTTGCTTACTTAATTTTTCAAGTACAGGAGAATGAATACCATACAATATGTTCTAACATTGGCTCAAATTTCAAAAAACATTTTCTTTCACGTTGTTTGTTCTTTTTGTGGTTGCCAAGAAAATCTGCATGGCTTCTGCTTAAGCTGAAAATATTTTTTTATGTTGTGCATTCAAATACTCACACCACAGTTGACATAAACTGTACATTCTATTTTCCACGTCAGGGGATCCTCTTTCCACACCACCCTAGTGTGGATGCCTAAAATGGGGCTATTAGAAAAGCAGAGCTTTGACTTCCTCTTCACAAGCAGATCATGCAGGTGGTAAAAAGAAAGTAAGTCTGAAGCCTGAAATCCAGCTGTAAAAATCCTGCATTAACTTACTGGTTTTAGAAATTACATGTGACATAAAATGCTTGTGGTCAAGGCAGATGCTAACAATTTGAAATACACTTTCTGGTCTTTGGCCTCCCCAGTCATAAGTCTTTTCACAAGGGAAACTAAAACAAAAAACAATCAAACACAGATTTTGCATATGAAGAACTGCAACTAATAATACAGGTCCAACTTCAAATCTTGGTTGTAAAATACTTGTAGTCTTTTCCTCACAGTATAATCATTGTAGAAAAGGGGGAAAAAACCCACCTCTGAGTAAAATCAAGCAGGTAAATTCAAGAATATTTCCACAGGCAATTGTTGATCCAAAGAGACAGAATTCCTTAGTTAAAAAATTTGTTGTCAGTAATCTTCTCAGCTCTCATCATACTGACAGTATAGCTTTTATGAGTTGAATGAATTGTCCAATGTGATGGATTGTCTCAAGAGCATTCTGAGCAATGGATTAATCCTAGTCTAGTTGCTTTTATATCTGCCCATTTTCTTCTTCTCTGCCTTGATGTTTTATCTGCTTGTAGTCAAACAAATTAAATCTGCCCAATAATATAATCTGTCCAATAATCTGTTCAATAAATTAAATCTTTCTGTCCCTAGACCATTTGGAGGAATGGGAGAAATAATTACACTTTGTTTAATGTAAAATATAGCTGGACACATATATTCAGATATTTTATTTTTTGTGTCCAAAACATACTTCTAATCCCTAGAAGCATTTAGCAAGCAGGCTGATTAAATTAGGGACATAATCAATCATCTAACTATTATTTAGGCTGATAGCAAACAATACATCTCCCAGCACTGTATTTCAGAGCATAGGAAATACCAATTAATAGCAAACCTAATATTGCGACAGCCAGTTAACCAGTCACTGTTCAATCTGGTGAAATCACGTAAATCAAATGGAGGTAAGGACACATATCAGAACTCAACATGGGCTATGTTATATTTTCTTACACTTTTATATATTTATCACCTGCTTTTAAGAAGTTAGCTGGTCAAATTTTTCACTGCAAGCAATTTGAAAGTTGAACTTGGTCTTTTACTTGAATTGCCCGTGAACAATTGTAACTCGAGTATCACATTCAAACATTGCCTCAGAAGCTTTCAGGCATGGACACTTCAGCACATGGATTGCTCTCAGTTTCAGCTGTCTGTTGTGGACAGACTCCTGTTATTCCAGCATGCAGCAGGTCACCTGCACTTCTTCCAAGCTGGACAAACAAGTACTGCACTTCTTATGCTTGATGGCACTAGCATTTTACAAGGGAGTAACAGGAGTCTCATCCTTGTAGCAGCAAGCACAAGTTCATCTCACTGCTAAGTACTCTGCTTGGGCTTATGGACAAACCATTTTGTGCACTTCCTTCAGCAGCTGGCCGTTGCAGTTCAGTGGACTGAAGAAATAAAGACCACAAACACAGCGCTATACTGCTAGGCCAACCAGCAGATGCTCAGTGTGTCCTCGCTAAGTTTTAAAACTCAGCAGGGATCACAAAGGAGATATCCCTTGAGGATTCTAGATGGAGCAGTTTCTATTAGGGACTCGTCTGTGATATGGCATCACCTTTATTTTCGGTAGTCGCTCAGTATAAACTAAGAGACCTGACGTTGTTTTGGGGCTGGAATAATGCAGGAGTAGGGATCTCCACAAACAAGCAGGCTTTCTTTCAGAAGGAGTCCAAATGAGGGAGAAATAATTGGATAACAGTAATAGCAGGCTGGAGTCTAAAAGCTGACACTGTTTGGCAGGATAAAAGGAGGGGGATCCAGGCGGTAGAACTAGAGAAAGGAGCACCCCTGTGGACTCCCTGCCCTGCTGGGAGACCCTCTGCAGCACCTAAGGAATAGGTAGGGTTAGGCCAGGCAGCAGCAGGGCATGAAGTGACTCGCTGACAAGTCCACCGCAGCAGCAGACCATGGTGTCCGCAGGCAGGCAGGCACCCCACCGTGATCAGGATAGAAAACTGGCAGGCAGTTCTCCAATTTTCAACAAAAGAATATATGCTACTATCTTCCTGAGCAAATTCTTTCACTTAATTCATTGTTCTGTGAGGACTACCACAGTCTGACAGAACAGTAGTCTCAATATTATTTGTGACCATTCTTTGACAAACAGAAAGAAAAACACAGAAGCCGTTAGTCCACAACGTTGTCTGCAGTGATTTTGACTGTTTGGGTTGTTGGGTTTTTTCTCTTGCTTTTGGTTATCCACACCTGATTTCATCTATTATGTAGCAAAGACAATTTCAGTTGCTTCACAATTACAGTTTTAAATTTCTTCCTTTTATATGCCAAATACTCACTATTTTCCATTCCCTTCAAGAGCATTTTTTTCATTAGACAAGTCCACAACTCCTATTAGAGGAAAATTCTTGTCCATATAAGTGGAAAAATAAATTCAAGCAATTTCAAAAGGTTCTGTAATTGAGACTAAAATTCCTGTTTAATTGATCATTGCAGTCACTTAATGAATATTCACTGAAAGTGACTTATCTGAATTGATTAGTATACGTGTAGGTGAATATTGCCATTAAAAATATTTACAGTGTATATCCAGATTTCTGCATTTATGGGTCTGGAGCGGACCTGGTTTATTTACACCACAAAAAAACATAATGCCCTTGCATGGCACACATATTTCATCAATGACTGAAATCTTCAGTGTTGTGGCAAATGAAGTTTCAAAACCATGTTGTTAAAAAATATGTTTTAAATTACAGTGCTGACAAATGTAATCTAAAGCTAAGTCTGATAACCTGCCACTTCAAGCTGTCCTTGTAATGATATTTGAAATATAATCAATAGTATTGACTTTGAGGTGATTTTCATAGGTGTAAGGGCCAGTTAAATAAAAGTTGGAGGAAAAATCCCTTTGTCATTTTCAAGCTAGTTTTATTATGAACCTGTTCATATTTTCAAGCTTCCATTTAATAACAAATTCCTAACACAGACCATTATTTGCTAGTTGAAAGCCATAGGCCAGAAAAAAATATTAGTTAATAATACATTTTCTACTCTTCCACAGCACAAAACCTGGTATTAAAACTCCTCTCTGTCTGATATTTGCTATAAAGGTCTGAATAAGCATTTTCAGTCCTCAGAAAAATACGGGTTGAATTAGGTTCAAGACAAAGGATGAGTAAACGCATAGTTTTGCTTTATCTAAGCCAAGTCTAACTGTTCTGATGCCTGTACTCTATTTTTCACTCAGGGATAGACTGTCACAGCCCTTTTTAATCTTTCCTGCTGGGTGTAGCAGCCTTTATGCAATCCGAAGGAAGAAAATACACTGCAGGGAGGAAGAGCTTCACAGACGGACTGGAAGTCCACCCTCATGCTCAGGGCTAAAATGCCAGCTACTGATCTGCTGCCTCTGAAACATTTTTCCTCGTAATTATCCCATCCATTTCTGATTAAAAAAATCCAGGCTGCAATGCATAAAACACACCAAGAAATGCTGCAACTGAAGCTTTAGGAACAATATGAAAAGCAGCTTCTACATGTCTGAGTTAAAAACGTGGGTAATGGGATGAGCTATGCTCTCAGCCTTGCTTGATCCAACTCAGGGTTGCCTGGCTGGGTGTGAAAGGATGATTGAAGTGCGGAGAGCAAGGCGGCAGCAAGTACAGGTGAGCTACAGCCACCTCCTGCGCTGGTGCTAGGGCAGTGCCACGGTATCCATCCCTTGCAGGGCAAATTATAAATTAGTAACTCCTTCTTCAATGATCCAGTAAAACTATTTGATAATTCCTTCTTTCTGACTCTCTCTCTAAGCAAACACCTAGTGGCTGATAAAAGCACAATTCTGTGCTTTGCTTCAGTTTCTAATCATTCATGAAGAGACCTCAGACTGACAGAAACATTAGTTTGCAGATGATTTCTTTTTCTGTAGCTCCAGAAAAAAAACCCTAAACCAAACAAAACTACAATTCTAATCACCCTAAACACCATTCCTGTAAGGAAAACATGATAAGGGAAACTGAGTCACCAAAAGACTCTGGAGAAGTCCTCCACTGGCAGTGAACACTTACATCAACTGTTGTGGTTGTTTACATTTAAAAAAAGAATTGCTTTGGAAACAACTGTGAAAACAGTTCTGTTCTCTGTCATGTATTTTGGCTTGTCTGGGACTTGTTTTGTTTTTAATTCAGTAGATCCTGACTACATATCCCCACCTGTAGTTCTAATCAGTGGTTACAAATATTGCAATTAGCTGCTGTGGAAATTATTATGTTGTCACAAACAGAGGATTAGAACTTCATACGAGGAAAATCATCAAGAGCAGATGAATGCTTGAGAAAAAAAAAAAGATCTGGGTCTCATGCTAAGATTCTTAATAACAAAATAGAAGACCTATAGTAGCAAAGAGGAACACAAGAAAAGTACTACTTCTTGCCTTTAATGCAATTTTCCCCTAAAGGTTATTAAAATCCATTGATTGTGAAATGTCTGTTCTCAGGAAAAGATTTAAACTGATTAAAATGCACAGTGTATTGGGGATTAAACCTTTATCCCATGACAAAGTTCCTCTCAATGAAACATAAGTCACTGGATTCTGAAATTCTAAGAAAAGGATTTACTTTGAAAACTCTTTAATTTTATCAACACCAATGCAAGAAATACGGGACCAGTCCTGCTCTGATTTAACAGCTCTTGGCCAGAAATAGTGTAAAAACTACTCTTCCCTAAAAGCAATGGTTTCCACATTTTTCTAGATTCAAACCCTACTTTTGTAGGGCTAACAGCCCTATATATTGGTGCAAATGGCTATGTCCTGTCATGTTCTCAGGTAGCAGCTACATCCCATCTCTGGCATTGTGACCCCTCACTACCAATTCTGAAGAGAATAATCAATTCTCCTGTCAAAGCTAGATTTAAGTGACTCCTCAAAACTATTCTAATATTATTTACAGTTAGAAATCATTCTGATTATATGAAATACATTTTCTGAAAGTATTCATTTTCAAGACAACCTGTTCTTTACTTGGGTCAATGAAATTCTGTTAAAGCACTAGCAGAATTGCAGAAAATTCACTTGTTCTTGTTGTTTAATGCCTGCCATACAGGCAAAGGTAATTGTTATCTCTTGCAGACACTTAACAGCAAAATGGCTGGTTCAATAAAGCATTCTGCATTCTGAGATTTGAAGATGATATTTTGTGAGGAACACCTTGATAATAGTTTTCATTATTTTCTTTAAGGTCCCACATGTATCGTTAACTCTGGCCCTCAGCATACACATATTTGTCTCAGATCAGACAGGGCATTTTTATCAGATCAAGATGGACAATGGGTATTTCTAGTCTCTTGATCTATTAAATTTTTCTCAAATGCTATATAAAAGAGCCCTGCTTATCAGGACAGCATGTACAGACTTTTTTTTTAAGTAGGGGAAATAAATTGCATATGGTCACTTTCATCCAATACTGATCATCTTTAAATTACAGGGATTACAATACATTTAAACTAAATACAGATATTTTCTTGAAAAGGCCAAAGTCGCCCTATGTATTTGAGCATAGTAGCATTTAATATTTCTTAATAAATAAGCAACAGTTCTGACTATGTGGTAGTAGTGTAAACCAGTACACACTTTGGAGAGATCCTCAACTAAATTTTGTTATTACTTTATTGTGCTCCAGCCCTCTTCTACTAAGTCTTCCAGATTGTTTAGATTCTCAGTGTCTGTTACCTCATACCTTTGAGACCCTGGGTGGGCATGCTTTCAACATAAGAACATATTCATTTTTCCTGATACTGTTCAAATTTGGTCTTCTAATATGTTATTTGCATGTGTATCTAGTTTACACATACATTTAATAGAAATAGGCACAAACAATAAACACCAAGGTTTATTTGTTTAATCGTACCTGTGCTTTTCTCCTGCCATTGGGAGTCTGGATGAGTCTAGCAGCACATTTTTTACTGCCTGCTAATGTTCAGCTTAAAATGAATGAATGCCTCATTGCAACCTTTTTATCTTTTGCTGAAACATTGCCATTCTGTCTATGAAAACCTATCTGACCTCATACCATTAGGACTTTGGGTACATTGCACATACTCTGTCATTGCTTGGATATTCCTTTCATAGTATCTTAGCACCTCCTCCCACTGTTCCAGATTGCAAAACTGGCTTTTCAGCCTCAGTTCCATACTCAAGGCTTGTATTTTCCCATACCATTTAAAAAAAAAAAAAAAAAAAAAACTCTTCATCAATTTAATGTTCCTGTGGAATGCAGGAATCTTCAAATATTTCTAGCAATTTTACAGTCAGTCTATTCTACATGAGTGAAGTGGAAGCTATTAAACACATCGAGAGCTTCAGAGCCAGCTATTGTTAGAAAGAAGACTACCTTCTGAATCTCTGCCTTTTGCTGACATCCATTGCTAGCAAAAGCAGAGTGAAGTGCTGTTTAAAACTCTTCTATTTCCAGGGAGTTTCAACTCTCAGGCAGCTTTTAACTGCCCGTTTTTCCACGGCAGGTACTTTCTTTGTTGCTCCTTTTCCTCTGGTAGCATGCAATATCTATTGATCGCTCAATGCCTCAGTGCTGTTTTCCACCATAGCTGCTTCCTACTGCCTGTGTTCAAGCCAGCCTGACAATCCAGGCAGAGCCTAAGGTGTGACTTCTTCCCACCTGCACATCAGAACATAAGAAGAGACATCTTTGGCCTGACCAGGTCCTTTAAACCCTGTGTCCTTCTCTCAGAGAGAACAAAAGCACATTCCTGACAAGAGTATAAGAACAGAGTTAGCATCTACTTTTCCCTGAAAATTTCACCTCGAATTTCTGCCATTTTCACTTAACAAACAAGGCTCCCAAGACACCCAGCTCGGACTTTTATCAGAGCTGGTCAGCTCATATAGGCACAGCCCCAAACGCAACAAAAATGTGTTCCCGGTGTCAAATTTAGATTAGCAGCAGGGTTCTGCTGACTAAAACCTGTAGAAGAAATCTCAGGAAGGTAAGATAATCAAAGCAAACAGATTTTAAATTTGGGGTGTTAAAAGCATTGCCCTGCACCTTGCAAGTGAAGTATTCTTCAGCTTTTTGTGAGCTCTGACAAGCAGAGCTGTAGCAAGCAGAGAAGCCCTCAAGCCCAGATAGAAAAAGGAGAAGCCCTTAGCACTAGCAGCAGCAGGAGAGATGTTGCATGTCCTTCAGTAATATGTACTGCTCTGAGTTCACCTTTGAATAGGACTCCTCATACTGTATTAATGTGCTGATGTCACCCAAAAATACAGTGCCTTTGCAGTGCCAATCTTCTATTGATTCCCTTTCCTTTCCCTCTGCTTCTGTACTTCTTTGTGTTCTCACTTGTTTTCTTCTTGCACCTCAGGGATTTTTTTGTCGCTGCTTTGAAGACTATTAATGCCTGCAAAGCTTAATTGCTTTTGTTTTTCTGGGGACCCTTTCCTGAGAAGTGAGACTGATGGCACTAGAGTCCATGGTGGACTCAATAATCTCTCTACTGTGCTATTTATAATAATATATATTTGTATGCTATATTAATCTCTTTTTAGAAAGCTATTTTAAAAAAGATTCTTGTTTGCTCCTGTTTGAATAAAACTATAACACTGTCAGCCATTCAAAGATAGTCAATATTTACTGTAATGTTCAGCAGCAGCACTAAGCTATAGCTGCAGCTATAAAATGACATGGGAAGCCATCTGAAGATATTGTCAATCAGAGATTTGGGGAATAGAAAATTACTGTAATTATTGGCCCTTGTGTTTGAAAATATCAATTTGCTTTAGCAAGATGGCATGGTCTCCTTGTATTGATGGCTATTTGATATTAAAATGGAGTTAATTTTCTTAATCTTCATTTAGCATTTTTATTAAAAAAAAACAACAACAACAAAAAAAAACCATGAACAAATCTACCATTCCACTATTTACAAATAATTCATAAATGAGTCTCATGCTTGTGGAATTATGAGACTCCAGGCATGCCACAGGAAGCTATGCTTTTGTAAACACCTTGCACTTCTTGTAGGCTCCATTGATGTATCATCTTCCTCATCTGTAGGTTTTCCTTTGATAAAGTCTATTAATTGTGATATATCCTTTGAAATTAAACTTGCTCTCTCCTTAAGCTCTTGTCTGCCATAGCCTGACCTTGCATATCTGAAACTGCCCCAGAAGTGCATTCTATAGCACCTTTCACAGAGATTTCAAAATACTGTATAAATATTAAATCATAAGCTAATTCCAAACACTTGGAGAAACTGAAGAGTATTTACGAGCAATCCTTTCTCCAAAACTCTGCTGCATAAATCAGAAAACCAAATATGATGTAGCAGACCACACAAGAGAAGGGCTTCAAACAGCTCTCCCTCTGAATATAGCTGCAGGAAGAATGTAAATCAACGGTACATTAAAACTGGTGTTTTCCCTCATGTGGGATCCTTATGAGATCTTGGGTGATTAAACGTCTTGACTTGGAGCCTTTATTCCAGAAGTCAATGCTCGTTAGAAATATATCAGGTGACAAGCTCAGTGTTGAACAAAGACAGCGGTAACTGCACAGCAGCCAACACAGTCACTAGCAGTATTTTGGGTTTCCTTGGAGTTTGCCAGGCAAGCATTCAACCTGCCTACCAGAGCATGTAAAATGTAGAGAGATCAGAGCACAAGATGGTATTGCTGAAGGCTATAAAGAGAGGGCTGTATTTTTGTCATGTCTTTGAAAGGTTTCTCAGAATACAGGTTTGTCACAAACATCATACTGCTGTTTGTGGCTATTGAATACGAAAACTGAAAATACAGCCGGGATTGCAGCTTTTTATCATCAAATTCTTGATTTCTTTTTTAATAAAAAACCAGCACAGGAAGGGGTTCAACATCTGGGCCTATTATCATTGCCATTTCTGTATCATTTTGGAAATTCCTCATAATTTTGGATTCAAATTTCAGGAGGAAAAAGCATACATAGAAGGCTACTAACAGCCCACTGGTAGAGCCACAATCAAACATCAAGCAGTTTAGGTCATGGAACCTTTCTAGTACCAGGACCCAAGCAGGATCTTTCTTTTCTGACATTAATTGATGCCATTAATATCCTCCTTCCCAGCTGCAACAGTGGTAGCAGGCTATGTGACTGAGACATACTCTCCCTGACCTGACCTTTCCCCTTTTCTTATGGATCTGTCATGTAATAGAAGAAAAACAAATTGAGATATAAAGAGCTTAATGTGTCAAACTTCCTTAAGACCAGTGCAAGGAAAGAAAGAACTGCCCTTAAAAAAATATGTAAAAAGATTCACTGTGCTTATTTGATACATTCTGCCTTCCAGCTGATGACTGTCCCATGGGAGATGGGGAAACTAAACACTGCATGAAACTGGCCCAGCAGTTTACTCTTTTCTGGGCATCTTCAGACTTGCTCCACGGTACCTTTTGGTCAGTTCTTAAAATAACTTGAAGAAACACTGTATTGACTTTGATACAAAAATTAGTAGAATAAAGGGACCAAAATTCCATTTCTTCTATCTAAAACACACTGCTTCTGCACAGTCTTACTTCATTTGGAAGAAGTAACAGACAGCTATCAAAATGCCAGTGTTATTAAAAGTCAGAATATCTACGGAATAACAGCCTGCGAATATTATGGTATATTAAGACAGCATATGAAACAGCTCCCATTTACATGCAGATCTTCTTACACTTCCTACGTGTGACTGAGGATAAGGTTCGATAGTTTGTCTTCTGCCATTCCTTACTGAAATCATCACACACTCCCTACCGGTGTCTCCTAAGGCCAAGGAACGGTTTTGATATGTCATGATAAGGATGCAAAACTTGAGGTGGTTGCCCAAAAGATTTAATTTCTTTAATGTTCCAACTGGCTGAGTAATTTTAACAAAATTAGTTTTCTCCTAAAGCTTCTTACATTTCTTAACTAAGCCTAACTGGAAAGTAGTATGAAGAATTCATTGTTTGTTTTATTTGATTCATATCCACTTCTTTATATAAAGGAGTACTGAGGTGCTCAAAGAAAATGAAGTAGAGAAGTTGCAGAGTAAGTGTATGTTGCAGGGGGATGGATGGAAGGAGCAGTAGTCATGCTTTATCCCAGAGAAAGTGCTCAGCCTGACAGAAACGAGCATTTACTATTTTGATGAAATAGTAAGGAAATTATTAGGAAAGCTGATTATCCACTTGTTTAAAAAGTGACACTCTAAATTCATGAGACAGAACATGACCAAATGAAAAGGTCGTTTGAGGTTATCTGTGTCATACCGTAACTGAGTTGTGGCTTTTAGGGTTTTGTTGGGGTTTTTTTTTGAAGCAGATGGGGCTTGCCCCTCAAAACTTCCATGACTGCATTCATACTTAGATAGATCGTACTTGTATAATCATAGATTTTTTATATTTAGACCACCTGCACATTTCTCTTCCTCCTGAGACTAACAGGTGAACAGCAGGGACTGTGTTTCGCCAAGTAAGTGTGGGGGGAGGTAGGGTTGTTCACTGAAGTTTAAATCTCTACTTGCATTACCAGATTGCTACATCTCTAGCATTTGGGGATTTCTCAGCTTTACCAGCAGTAATTTATAGCAGCTCAGTGTATAATCTCTTTCTTTCCTAGATCCTATTTTAAAGTGTCCTTTTGCTTCTTTTCCTCTATTCTTCTTGCCCATGG
Source organism: Haliaeetus leucocephalus (assembly GCF_000737465.1). Lineage (NCBI taxonomy): Eukaryota > Metazoa > Chordata > Aves > Accipitriformes > Accipitridae > Haliaeetus > Haliaeetus leucocephalus. The sequence continues at coordinate 3,522,422 of NW_010973325.1, forward strand.
TAGCATCAAAGTATTTGAAGATGATGAAGTGGAATGTTTGATCTTTTTGTAGTGTTTCTGCCTGGATACAGTGCATTATCTTGTGTGTCACTAGATAATACCTGGGAAAAAAAAAGACCCTGAAAATATAAAAATAATCATATATGAAAGGATTTCATTTTGCCTCATCACCTCTGAACAAACTTAAACAGCTGCTGACAGCTCAAGAAAACTTTGAAAAATGTTCTTTTCAGAAACTACAATAATATATCATATTTTCTGTATATTTCACTTCTCTTGTTCTTTCTTTCTGAAGACATTTGCATGAGAATGAGATTTTTCTTTCCCGTAGTTCTCTGACTTCTACTGCCCATGCTCTACAGACTTGGTTCAGGCTGCTTGGACAAGACTTCTGGTAGAGCTTATTGTCTTTCCAACACTTGCAAAGCTTCTGAATAGTCAAAAAGGTTGAGGAGGAGGAAGTTTATGTCTTGTTCCTGCAAGTTAGTGAAGTGCAGAGCCCATTGCAGTTCCCAAAAGAAGAATTACACTTATGAACTAGACCTGCCTATCTGGACTCTTCACGGTTTGATGGAGGCAAGCTCCTACTAAGTACTTGTGGGGCTCACTTCTGTAAAGTGCACTCTCTGAACCCCCAGGCTAATGCAGCAAAGCATTTACTTTCCTAGTTAATTCCCAGCATGCTGATTAGCTCTTGTAGATTTGGGCCAAACACACTTTGTCTCACGCAAGACTGAGCACTGACTGTAATAATAAAATAAAGTGAACTTCCCACTGGCAAGTGTTGGAATCTCTGATATGTATGGGAAGTTTTACCCTAATTTCATTTGTTTGTACCTCTCTATACTTTCTGGTTGATAACCAAAAGGACTGAGAAACCTTAAGAAAGGCTGCTCCCTTGTGGTTTCTCTAGCTAGGCAAGAATGAGGACTTCATAAAATCTGATGTTATGCAAGTTTTTAGTTCAAGTTGTTAATCCCAGAAAAAGCATTGGTAGTAAATGCATTAGAGAAGTCAGTAGTACTCACCACTCTCCCAGGTGTTCAAATACTTTAGCAATTGTCCCAGGATGAAAACCTTGAGTAAGCAATTAAGTCAATTATCTAAACTGTACAGCATCTGCTCAAGCAAAACTGAACCTCTGAACCCTCTTACGTTTGCCGTGTCCAGGGACAACCTTCACTGTGATTCAGGGGATGATTGCTGGAAAGTGACTCCCAGGCTCTGGGCCCACATTCCAGGCCACAGGAATGGTGAGTTCACATGACCACCGTATTGCTGGCAGAGTCCTCTCCCGGGACTCACCCAGGCACAAGCTCGAACATCAGGTTTTGTGTGATGGGGCAGAGAGTCAGGCTGGGAAGCACAGCAAAAATGAGGGCAAAAGAATCCATGGAAATACTTCTAAAGATTGAGAGTTGAAGCCCCCACTCTGAAAACAAGGAACAACAAAAACAGGACAGCAAAGGAATGCTCTGAAATCCCCAACATTTTTGAGTAATGTCCTAGGCCCACACAAATTAATTTAGCAAACTATGCTTTCCACATGTAATGCCAAATCAATGGCATTTATCCATTCAGATCTACAAAGTAAATTCTGTAGACCGTGTGAATGTATGTAAAAACTAATAAGCATACCTGAATTAAATAAACAGTTGGAAACTGCAGGCTTGGGGACTTTCTAATACCATATGGAGTCTTTCAGATGTAAATTACCAGCTGAAATTCAGGCTGGGTCAGTAGTAACCCAAATCATTGCATTCTAATAATTGTTCAGTGGCCTATATGAAATTAGGTGATTGACATGTCTACAAATTACAAGCACAATTGCTGCTAATAGAGCCTCTCAGGGAGACTGGAAATTGCATGGGCATGAAGAATGAACTGCCAATTCATCCTCAAGGTGAACTCTTCATGTAAGGAAGAGGCACCTGGGGGGGCTGTGTAGTGCTACTTCTCATGCTCAGACTGTTCCGATTAATTATTATCATTTATTAGTTGTACGGTCCTCTATTGCAGTATCACCTTTAGGCTGAAATCTTGTATCATCCACTCCACCAGGAATGACAAACACACTGTTCCAGCATCAAATCATTTGCACTTAAAAGTCCGTCTATAAAGTGCTCTGGAAAGCTAGCCAGATCCCTTAGTAAGAAGTAAGGTAGGATGACTAGGAGATCTGGGGAATGAGTTTAAGGACTGCCTGAACTTTAAAACAAGGTCGTATCAAGGAATTCATTTTCTACTGTGGCAGTCCAATACATTTCCAGAGCTCTAATGTGCATGTAAGTGAAGTGTAAGATACTCTATAATACATCTGTTACTTTTAGAGGTTACTTTCTAGCATGGCAAAGACTGTTCTGGGGAAGAAATGTCAGATTTTTAATCTCATGTTAGTCTGGTAGGAAGAAAAACAGGGAAAGACATTTTCAATGTATATGGTCACATGTACGCATTTAGAAACCTTTTGCATATCAATAGACCAATTAAAAAACCCTATGCTTAGTTTGGATTGCATGAGGAATTTCATCAACATAGTAAATGCTCTTGGGTTTTCATACAGACTAAAAACACTGCATCAACTTTATTTTTTTTTCCTTTAGTTTTCTTCATGTTTAAAACAAGCTTCAAACACTGCTAAGGATTTACTTTCCCTCCATACCCCTGTTTTACAAATTCTTGGGGGGGGAAGCATCCCGTATTGGCATCACACTTATGTAATCATGTCCCTTACAAATCTGATAAAATATTCACAAAGATAATTTCATTTAGTGGGTGATGCAGGGCCAGAAACAGCTGTCGTGGGACAGATGTTACCTCCCTTATTGCACAACAGAATGTGCTCATTGCTTCACACCATCCCATGGCTCTAGCTCCCTTAGCTCTTTTGTCAGATCCACCCCGGGGAGCGTAGTCATTATTGGTATGAAACAAAGCAAGAAAAGAGAAAGAAAGGTTGGGATTTATTTGTTCCTCAGAACTATCACTGTGATGAGATGCTGTTGAAACACAAATTAACCTCAGTCCTGACAGAGCACTGGGCATTTCTGCAACATTATATCTACCGGCATCTTAAAAATACCTTACTCATCTGAAAGAGATGGAGACTCTTAGATGGGTGGAAGATGAGTGCCCACACTGGAGTTGGCAGCATATGAAACCCACTCTTCCCAGGAACTGATGGCATTAACTAAAGGGAGTCAGGACTCGGGCTTTGCCTCTCAATGGAAAGACTTATTGCTTAAGCAGCAGTGAAATATTGCTGGTCAAAGGAAGCATGATGCCTGCCGAAGCCCTCATGTCACATTCTGCTTCACACTAAAACATAGAGCCCAGACAAATTCCTCACCGTCTATCCCAGGCAGTGTTGTTACAAACACCTAAAAGCTTGAAACTCCTTCAAATGCATGTGGCTTTTTTAACGAACACTGCCTTATTTAGTAACATAATGATTTGCACCAAATATTCCTTTGTTGTTCATTTATTTTTCCGACCACTCAGCTTTCCTTCTTTCACATAGCTTGGAAAAGAGACTCCGAAACTCTGCAGCATAGCTTTGCTGTCCTGTTAGTTTATTGTCTCAATTTCTGTTGGCCCCACTGTCTTTTCTTTTTTTGACAAATTGACTAGCCTTCTACGCAGAATTATATAAATTAGAATTTCATTTCTCAAGGCCCCCTATGGGCCAATATAGTATATTTATGTGGAATATAATCACAGTTTAGCCTAAAAAATTAAACAAATACCCCATATACTATGCTAAAAAGATCTTTTCATTTATGATTCTGCAACAGAATTGCTAGGAAGAAAATCATAATTAGTGACAAAAAGATATGTTCCTCTGGAGGTATGCTAATCATCCCAAATTTCTGCTGAAAGTAGCACAAGACAAAATGTAAGTGTTGGCTTTCACACCAAAAAATGTCATCTTATGTCTATCAAAAACAAAGCCAGAAAACATTCAATACTTTGGCTACAATATGGGGGACTGGGAAGGAAGAGACACCAAGGCTGGGACCATCAGTAAAAGTTAAATGTGTTTCATTCTTACCATGTACATAAAACAGTATTTAGGGGAAGAGGAAATATTTTCCCCCTTTTAAAAATGTTCAGAGACAATGCATTTTTCAATAGATACAATGTGTCTTATGGCATATAAATGTTTTTTATCACATTATTCCAAATACCTCTAGCACATCTTGTAATAGAAAACTTACCATGAAAGGTATCTATTGTACAGATTTGGTTGGGATATATCTGTCCCCATTCAAAAAGGTGCATAAGTGTGTGTGTCAAGGGGCCTCTTCATCTTGCTTAAGTTAGGCATATAGTTATGATGGTCAGCCAAATCTTGACTTTCACCCAAGCCTTGACTTTCTGTGTAATACTTTTAACATGTTCTCACTCTATATCAGAGACTTCCCCAAGAAGTAGGCATGTTTTTGAGAAAAATAGACAACACAGAAATAGTAAGATCTAACTCAGTACATCCACTTCTTGTTTCCCTTAACCCCTTAAAAAAATATTTCTGAACACAAGTTTTGTAGAAGAATACCAGTTATATTCCATTTAGCTTCCTGTGCTCAGGCTTTGAATGCACTGAACTGTATTTTAAGAGCATGTATGAGGAGCAATTTTCTTTAGCTGTACTGAAAAATCTTTTGCCCTCAATAAAATCATGTCAACAATTAAAGTCTTCACAGTGGTAAACAAATAAATAAATGAAACCCCAAACTTATTTTCCCATTCATTTACTTTTCTTTTAGATGCCTGCTACCAAAGTCAGTGCTTATTAGGTTTCCCTCTGACAAGAGAAAAATATAAGATAAAACTGGAAATTTCAGGTTTGATTTTATTATACTCTTACAGTTTAGGGCTTCTGCCATATAAGAAGCTGCGATTTTTTATTTATTCAATAAAAGAAATGCATTTGCTTTAAGGTGTGTTCTTGTATTTTACATTTGCTGGCTCATAAGCCACCTCAAATTCTTGAAGATGAAAACATAAATCGAAGCACTGAACAAGGTCGTCCCTCTGGCGGTCTTGCCAAATCCAAATCATGTAGATAAATTATTATAGTAAGAAGTAGGAAAAAAATTTTTTAAAAAGGAAATGTTTTGTCATTCTTTTTTTACTAATGTTTCATTTGTTTTGATTTACTGCAATGAGAGAAACATGTAGAATGGCTTTGGAGTGAAAAAAAGTCTTCAGAAAAACTGAGGCTGAAGTTAACAAAAAAAATCAAAGATAATATGCTTTGGGTTTGGGGGGATTTTAGGCTCTTTTCTTTGCTCCGCTGCTATTCCATAAAAGTATATTTTGAGCATGGACCCAGCAAAATTTTATATGCAGGTTTTTTGGTGTTCTGACTGGCTATTCTGTATCTATATGCAGAAATGTTCAGATCAAGCACTCTTCTCCATTCAAGTGCTACCAGACTAGCCCCAGTCTGATGTCAGGAAAAGATGTGCAAGCTTTCCTTTACAGGTGGCCAAGATATGGGACATTTCTAGACATGCTTTCAGTTGTAGGAGGAACCATTTCAGTCAAATCTGAGAGTTTCAAAAGCATGTAAGCCCTTTCTTCTATAGATTCCTCTGCCAAAACAGCTTAGAAGAAAAACCTCATTAGGATGATTGGGTGGCAACCGCACTAACCCCAGGCATGGGTGGTGGAACCCGTTCCCTGCTTGGCCTTTAGGACCATGATTAAATCAGAAAGACCCTGATACTCACAGGGTAGTGGGTACTTAACTTCCACTTCAAAAATTCAGTGGGAGCTAAGTGTCTTATATACCTTTGAGGAGCTAGGTCTTTCTTTTTCACATCTCGAGGTGTGTTTATGTCATAGGTTAGAATTAAAACCACTCCAATTAAACTCAGCAACAAAAGCATAAAAGAAACCTGGACCCTGCCTCCACACCAGATAACCCTGTGACGAGTAACAGAATAAATTGCTGGTTCTGCAACTTGAAGTACCTGCACTGGGTCCAACCAAATACCCCTATGTGGTGTTTCTTGTGGAGGTACAATGAAATCAGTGCTAACTTAGGAGTCTTGCAACATGATCCATGTGTATTGTGTGTGTGCTGTTTCCCATCCATAATATAGACCTAGATTATTTATCTGTTTCACAAGGACATTGTGAGGATGAGATATACTGACAAGAGTGAAACACTCGATGGCTATGATGCTAAGACTGAACCAGTAACCTTTATTGATTTAAAAATATTATAAAGTGAAAGTATTGGACAAGCCCTGCAAAATGAGGTTGTGAAGCTGAACTGGGAGAACACTGGTTGGGAAAAGAGCTCCAGAATAAGCTTACTAAAAGAAAAAAAAAATCTTCAGAGAAAACACTGGTAGTAAATGATAATTTTGTTAGACGACTTCTCTTTGCAGGCTGCTTTCTATTCTACAGGTTCAACAAGGAGCATGCAAAAAATGAAGCTTTCCTTAAACCTGCATGGAAGAATGAAAAAAGCCAGTCCAATAATCACCCATAAGTCACCTCAGGGTTTTTTCTTACATAAAGTTCTTCAGTCATAAAATTCAAAGCTAAAATTTGATTAGGACTACTTCCAAAAATATTTGTCACTTCTGTTACTAAGGCTTTTTCCTGCCTTTTTTATGAATGTGCAGAGGCATTGGTTTTAAAGACAGACATTCTAAATTAATTCAGCAGTGCCAGGCACTGTGCAATTGACAGTGTTTAAGGAAGCATACTGCAGGGCTGAACTCAGGTCTTGACATACTGCATGGAACAAAGATAATGTAATAATATGCAGGGCCTTTCATCCAAGGATCACAAAGCATTGATAGAAGTGCATAAGTTGGTAATAAGATTTCTGGTTTACAGCAGAGGAAATTGTGCCTAGATATTTGACTTCTTTTTATTCACACAGAGCATGAGTTTCTTGCAGCAGTTGCCAGAGTCACCTACCTACTGCTCTGAAGTAGACCAGAGCATTGCCTGGAGCTAGAAAGTCCATCCTGATAAAAAATACCAGGTTTCTGGCTTGCTTTGAGAAAGGAGCCTGAAAGTCTTTAGCCTCCGGGCCAGAGCCAATACAAGGATACCCCAGGTTTAAGTTAGGTTTTATGCCAGCTGTATGGCAAGCGGTTTGGGAGCCCCGGATCAGCAAAAGTGATACAGACCATGGAAGATCCCTGACACCCAGACCAGACCCCACTGTCAGGATGGTGAGTCCCAGGGTGTCAGCTAACTCCTACCCCGCAGCTGTAGATTTGTACTTTTGTGCCTCTGCAGCAGACCTTGCAGGGGTCCCTGGGAGTCTTGCCTTTAATTTCCTGAAAGATCACTGAATCTAAATGTCAGAACCATCTTGAATTCAGCTAATAGGTATTCTCCAACAAAACTTTTTTTCCCCACATAAATTTCCAAGCAGTTTTATATCTTTGTGCTCCCCCTGACAAATGGTGAGCAAAATAATTTAGCACACACATGCATGTTCATAAAATCGATGTGCAGGAAGGACAAGGAACAGTCTCAATAGAAACCTGAAAGATAGGCATACTGGTTATGCCTGCTGACTTCTCCCAGAGATTTGCTGATCCTTTCAGTCTTTATCAAAGAATCAGCCAAGTGCTTTAAAAAGTGTTTGATTAGCAAGGATCCTTAGCGTGGAGACGATTAAACACTGCTCTATCTGTTAAAATAAGGAGATTTGGTGAGAAAATGTAGGTAATTCTGCCTCAGCAGAGGGCTATAACAATTACCTTGTGAAGAGACAAGATTATTTCAGGAAAGGTTTCTCTGAAGTTTATGGAAGTTACACAAAAGAGAGGTTTATGCAAAAAGTTTTGGTCTGCAGTAACAACATTTTCCAAGGGGGAAAATGATTGTGGAAAAAAACACCTTGACTTTCTGAGTGCAATTTATGCCTTGCAGTCTGTGAACCACTTAAACCAAGTTAAGCTTCAAAATTCCTGGGATTAAGCTAAATGCTTATAAATCCTATATATAATTATGTGAAACTCCTGACATCTCTGTACTCTTAATATTTCCTGTATGCTGGTAGCATCCCAGGCTGGGATTTTCTAGGCAGTCTAAAGGAATAATGCACCACACTGTTTTGAAAATCCTAGCATCAGGTGACTGTACTAAGATTACCTATTTGTATTACTGGTAAATAAGCAATATTTTTAAATAGTTCAGTTCTGTTGCAATATGAATTATTTCTACAGTCTTGTGGCAAACTAAAGAAAATTAGAAAAAAAAACAACTACAGTGTAATAGAATCTGTTTAAGGACATCTTTTTGTGAGCAGCGGTCTCACTGTAGTGAAGAGAACAGTGCCTTGGGTCTTTGAAACACGACACAGGTTTAAGTGATTTGTATTCCCACCTCTGCCAGCTACGGTGCAAGAGGCATCAAGTCCCAGTTGAACTGGACAAGGGAGAATAATAGAGTCTCTCTGTAACCCCTGTGATAAGAGAAAGAAAGGTTGGGGTTTGAATCTTCTTTCATTGTTCCCTTATAATGTAGGAAATCCTTGCTGATATACATGTTCAACTTTGTTTTCTGGTTTCATTGCACTATACATCCAGACAAGGAAATGGCAATAGTATTTCTTACCTGAAAAAGCTATGCTTTAGACTTGTTCCTGTCTATCAGGACCTTGTCTCTACTTGATTAAAAGGAACCAGTACTGACAGTTCACATCTGCTCCTTTTTACACAGAGGTGTCTTGTCTGGTCTACTTTCCTCACTCTTCTGAAAGAGAGGCAAACTAATTCTCTATTTAACAATAATAATTTATTCTTTAAAAGGAAGGTAATGAGTTACCCAGTCTACCTATTCACAGCTTGTGACAATTCAGGGAGATTATCGCAGGTTTTGTGTATATCACAGCAGAGACCAAAAACTTTCTGTTGTAAATATGGGGAGGGGGACACGGGGACACAGGGGATGGGACTTTTTTTTGCTCATATAGCTTATGCTAACTCCTTAAGAGTTTATTTAATGTTATAGGTGTGCATGCTACGGTACAGCAATGTTGTCACAAAACTGATCTGTAAAACACATAAACAGAAGTCTCTGTTGTGGGCTTTACCTCAGTCACCTACGTTCCTTTATTTAACCAGCCTGCAATAACATGTTCACTCAGACACCTTCGTTTCCTAACTTATCACAGAGTTTATGACCAGAGGGCACCTTTCAGTCCCCAAAACTCCCACTCTAAGGAGTTTGGCTTCTTGCTGTTCCTTCAACACAGAGAATTTCAAAAGAAAGGCAGAACATCAACAGCCAGCAGTAGTTTTGTACCTCATCCAGCCAGAAGTGATGAACAAGCAACTAGATTGTTGGGTTAGTAAATGATGTACAGCACTAAGTGATATTGAAATGATACATTGAATCCCCTTTCTGTAACTTACATGTCACAAAATTAATCAGTCTGTAAAATACGTTTGTTTGGGTTTTTTTCCCCCTGAGAAAACAAACTCATTTTAGATATAGAAATCCCTTTGAAGTACACCTTGAGTTGTTTTAAATGTGCTGGTTTAGCAAAATAATCCCTGTGGTAAAGTGTAGCTTCTACATTTCTGAATTTTTAGTGTGGCATAGCTTCATAGCTTCAAAAATAAATATCCAACACATGCTGGTAGCAATCAGATTCCCGTCACACACATGGCCGCCCATACAGCTGCTTTCCTATTCATATGTATAGCTATTCATATAGTCACAATATTAGAAAGAGGCCCTTAGATTAGAAATAAGTACCACCATGCTAACAGTCACCTTTCTTTACAGGAAGTAGGGTTTGATAAGAAAAACCTTGGCAAAAGGAAAAACTTTCTATGACATTTCTCAGACACCAAAGTGCAGTTCACAGGGTGGCACTTGCACGGCGTGTGAGGAGGACCAAATGCTCGTACCTTGGCTACATGACCGATTTGCCAGGTTTTAGTATTTGTCAAAGGTATCTCCTACTCGAATATTTATAGCCTTTTGAAATGTTACAAAACCCATAGATTTAGATGAAAAATGGTCAGTTTAGGCATGCTGGGATTGATTTAAGAAGCAAAGATGAGTTGGCTTTTCTCGTACATAGCACATAGAAAGCAGCTAACAGAGGGCTGTGTGAAGATGGTCCACCATGCTCTTAACCCTGATGAGTAACAAAAGGCTCTCTTGTATGGGACACTATAGCCTAGTGCAAGTGCTGGAATTGCTACAGCCTGGTTATCCAGATAACGTGGCGTTCTTTCTAGGGTTTTGTAAGTCTGAGCAAGCAAAAAAGCTTTGGCTGGAGTCAAAGGTGTGTCAAAAGTATGATCCTGGTACTGTGGCCTCAACAGAGCCATGTGTAATCAATAGTGGCAGAGTAAATACAGTGAGTGTCTCAGCATCACTTTTAGTTGCGTAGATATTAAAATGGCTGTCAACAGCTGTAACCCGTGTCTATAAACATTTGAGTGTTGACATTAAGCAATAGTGCCTGCAACAAACATCTGCATTTGTCTTCAGGAAAATCCAACCTCACTAATCTTGACCAAGCACTGCTTTTCTCCCTTTCTCTCTGTCCCCTGCTCACTGAATACCCACCAAGTTTTAGATTCTTAAAAAAATTAGATGGAATTTACATACAATGTTGATCAGGCATCCTTGTATTATCTATTGTACAATCTCTTTAAAACAAAAGGTGTTCTCATCTTTCCCACTTTGTCCAACTATTTTCCTTCCTAAACTTAGCTACAGAGTACTTCTGTTTCTAGCCTCTGTAAGGGCTGCCACAGATCAGCAAAGAGCACATGTACAAATTAATCTTGATCATTATATGGACAACTTGATACAACTGCATTGTATGATGGACACATCAGGACATGCTGTGTATCATGTAACCTACCTGTCTGTACAGGGGAAAAAATAAGATTCTTAATAGGTGAATGTACAGTAGAAGCATACATAGACGTTTCAGAACTATTTCAGTGAAGCAAGCTAACCACATATAGCACTCAAATACTAATATAAATTAAGGAATTGCATTTTTTTCCATTTTCACAGACGTTTTTCTTCCCTAAAAAGTGGTTGCATAGGTGGACATTATAGTGTCTGCTGATGATTTACCACCACACAAATATGCTTCAGTTAGTGCACTTGGCTCTGTGAAAACGTCAAGGGAGAGGAGATATTTAGGAAGGCACATCCACTGTGCATTCACCACCCCTTAGAAACAGAATAAGCAAATATGAACTTCAAATATGCAGAGCTCAAAAGTGTGTTTCATCTAGTTTTGCAGTACCTTTACAGGTTTTTAGATGTATTCCTCTGTCCCTGTGAAAAGCCTTTTCTCTAATTTGGTTTCTGCTTTCTTCCCCTTTATTCAGTTCCTGTTGTTCGAGCTTGCCTGCTGTCTACCAGTAGTCACTAGATGTTCAGCTTTTACTAATCTCTTGTCAGCTGCTCAGTCAGACAGCACTGTTCAGCTTTGTTTCTCTGCAGCAAGAGGATGGGGTTTGGTCTTCAAATTGACTCTTTCTTACCTTTAAAGTCATTACCCTTTCTGGCACCTAAAGAAGGGAAATTTTATTCTCCCTGTAATGCAGTTACAGCATTGCAGAGAAAAAAGTGTATGAATAACATTTATCTTTGCAGACTCTTGAAAATGAAGTGATGTAACATGGAATTAGCTATTGATGTGAATTGTGTTGCTTCCTGTTTCTACCTTCAGATGTTCCTGAATGAAGTGTGACTATAACTGTGGAAAATACTGAACTTTATCAGCCAGATGCTGAACACAGAAGATTGCTTTCATGTGCCCTACAGAGCACCCTAGAACAAAAGACAATTGGCCCAGTTATGTCAGCTACTCTGTCAACTGGCCTTTTGCAAGGGGAGGCAAAAAGTCTTTGCATCAAACGAGAATAAACAAATCCTGGCTTCTACTTGTTCCGTATTTACAAACCTCATACAAGAACCACGAGGGTTTGTGAGTCTTGCTTTCTTACAACCCTTTTTTTACCATCAGAGTCAGTCAGGACATCTGTTGGGGATTACAAAAAGAAAACTTAATCTTTTTATTTTTCTCTTTGTGGAGCTTCAGTAGTTACTCAGAAAACTGAGAACAGAATATTAGGAAATGATAGAATACTGGAGCAAAATTTTCTTCTCATTTAATTCTACCTTTGGAGGAGATGGAAGCACTTTATCTTTTTTTGTTACTAGCTTCACTTTCTCATTAGCTACAGTTTACCAAATCACCCTGATATTTGCTGATACTTCTAAACATAGACCACAGTTCATTTACAGCACAACTAGTTTGGAGAGTAAGTTATTAAGGCAGGCAGGAGTTTAATTCAGTTGATTTTATTGCTTTCTTGCAGGGTGAGATTCCTGAGAAACAACTAAATATGTAAAATTAGTAATCTTAACAAATATGGGATTGGAGTGAGCAGCAGCTGGGATAGCAGTGAATGGTTTTTAACATTGAAGGAATGATAAATACATAACCATGTGATCTTACCAGTTTTCAGATACAGGCTTTATTGTCCTTGTCCCACAGACTTGTGTACTCCTCTCCAGAGAAACCAAGGTTCATACATGTGGTACTTGCATTCAAAATCTTGTTCTAGGCAAAAAGGAGCCATAACTTATATGCAGAGCCAAGAATGTATTGCTGGGCTAATTAAAGTCTTAACAGCCTAATCAAACACAATAAACAGTTATTATTGCAGTTGCAATTAAACTAAAAGTCATAGTCTGAATTACCTAATTATTACTGGAAAAAATTCCTTAATCATACTGCTACAGGTATTACACATATACATACTTTTCCTCTGGTGTTATGTTAACCTCCCAGTGCCCTGCTGACTTCCTCAAGAAGAGTGGGGGAAGGAGGTACAATGATTCCTCGGCACACCAACCTCTGACAGGAGCATTGCAGGTTGTGGGTAACTCTCTTCTCAATTTGGGGTCCACTTGGCATTAATTTTTTTACATTCTCTAACAGAATGTGCTTTCTCTCACTTTCTTCCTTGGTTCTGAATTCCACATTATCCTTGGTTTTCTGTTCTCTTTGCTAGAACTGATTTACCTGTCTCTCAGGGTTTCAGCCCTTAGTAAGCAGTGGCTGACCATGAAGATTTATGGGGTTTTACAATCTGAAGCCTCTGTATTATCCTATGCATGTACTTTCTTACAGTACATTTTTGTTCTAGGGTCATAAAGAGTTCAGTCTACATAGAATTGCTAGTTATTATTACTGTCTATTAATTAAAATTATGCACTGCACTGTGCAACAGCGAGAAACTTAGCTAAGGCAAATTTAGGCAGTAGTCACCTGACTGGTAGACAATTGCTATGATACCTAAAACAAGCTAAAAATAAGCTCAGGTCAAAGCAAGCCCAGACAAGTCCTGAAGCACTGCACTATTAGGTCAGTACAAAGCCTGTGTCCTTTTACAAGTAACGTCAAAATCGTATTTGTCAGGCTGTAGCACTGAGCTAGCGATAAGTTGTCAGATGATCTGGCTTTCCCTCAGACCCGCAGGCCAGAGAACTCAAAAGCCTTCACAGGTCTGAGATTACGGATGTAGCCTTCTGATTCGAGTCTTTGCAAAGCCTGAGCCTGTGGCTGGGAGCAAGGCTATCAAACTATTCTCTTGGCCCTGGAGAAATTATTGCATCTCAGTCGGTACCTTTATGCTGCCCAGCCATGACGTTTCAAACTAATCGCAAATAGCAAACAAAGATGATTTTTGCTGTTTCCTATTCTTACTTTCACTTCATCTATTTAAACATTAAAGTAGGGAAAGAACTGCATTTCATGCATCAGTAGTGTTTGTGGTGAGGTTTGTTAGTGACGGTAAATAGCCTGCTGAAAATGGCTTCATGAGATGGGGTGGGGGGTATTTTCCATGAACTAGAAGTTTCCCAAGGTGAAGATTTTCTATTAAAACTCTGAAAGCTGTGGTTTTCAGACATGACTTTCTTGACTACTTTTGGCCTCTTGACAATCTAATGTTATCCTGGGATTCATTCCTGTCTTAACAGCCTTGGTGGAAGTCATTTATCTGTATTTGTTACGTATCCGTATGACCTACATTTATCAAGTACAGAATTCCAAGAGATCATGCAGACAACCTGAAGGGAGGAAGACTTTTTTAATCTATTAATTTGTAGCTATATATAATGAATGAACAATCTGTTTTTAATAGTCCTGGATCAAAGTTTTTAATCAGTTTCAAAGGCTCAAACACTGCAGTTGATTCCTCGGACACAATTCTGTTTTTCAGGTCCCCCCATATGGCGAAGCCTGCAAGGATGGTGCCACAAAACAATAATTCCTTCCTTATGTACAGCAAGATGCCCCTATTTTATTGTTAGGTGAAGAGTGCAACCAGATGACTCCTCTGATGTTTCTTTGGTGATGTCCCCTGATCCCATTGCCTAGTCACATGTTGCTAACAGAGGTGTTATTGTGGCCATCTGACACGCTGGCCTAATCAATAACCAAGATGTGCAAAAAAAAGAGTTCTCTGGCGAGTTTCTGCAGCCTCTTGTGTGAGAAAATGTCTAATTATAAGCAACAGTACTCACACTGCCCTCTTCAAAACACTGGCCTGGGGCATGTGAGAAAAAATTATTCCATTTTCTAGCACAGCTATGTCTCACCTTTATGGGCGTACACCAAAGAGGAATAGAAAATAAATAGCACATAATTTTGCATTTTTGTAATAAGTTTGAAACTAAACACTAGGAAACCTTGTCAGCTCCTGCTAAGCTGATTCCAATTAAAGCTTCTGGCAGAGTTCCAGCTGTTTTACTACCTCAAATAGCACTGAACATAACAAGGTTTATGAAGCATTCAAAAGTCAAATACCCTATTAACATAAACATGTAGTGAAATCAACTCTTCTACAATTTTCAGCTTGCTTTCTTTCTTTCATTTACGTTGGACTAATCTAAGATGATGTCTGTTTTCTTTGTTGCATCTCCCTTTTTTTCTGCTTGCTGGAATGCAAAACAAGATTTAGTATTTGAACGGTGCATGATTTGCCCTGAGAACTTACTCCCTTTGGCAATTTTATTACAATGCTTTCTATCCCACTCTATTTCGATAGCAGCATTCTGAAGGTTGCTTTCCTACACTGCTTGTAACTGCAAAATAGCAAGTGGTATATGTTTGCATATTTCTGTTCCGGACTATTTGGGAAGCTTTCTGCAAACCTTGGTGCTAATGCCAACACTTTAAGGAGAATTGCTCCATTCAATTCACTTATAATTAACAGGCAATAAATAAAAAGAAAAAGTAGCATAATATTCAAAACCGTTTCCTGATACAGTTTTTTCATTTCATAATATTAAGTCATTCTTATTTAAACTGAATGAAAATTAAGCATATACTTCCCTGCATCTTCAGTAGGGTGAATGTCTGCTATGTTCAAAAACATTTAGTGCATTTTTCCAGGATGCTGATTAAAGCAGTGGACAGAGGATAACAAATATACTGGAAATGAACCATGCTGAAATTCTCATAGATATATACGTTTTAAATAATTGTAGGAATCTGAAAGTAGGACCATGCACTAACACCATTGTATGTAATACACCAAGTAAAACCATCCGTAATTACATGGGTGTCAAAGAATTATTGAATAAGCAGAAACAGAAATATGTGATTAAAGTAGAATCATCATAAATCTGGATTTGGCTACCATCTTACACTTTGTGAATATGGTTAGTTAAGATAAAGCTTTATGAAGTTATTTGTTAAGTTTCACCTTTATATTCATTTTGTGGTTCAACATCTGATAAGTCAGCTTCACATTCTCAACATATAAATTAAATTCTTTCAGTATATCATATTGCTGTTACTCCAGAACTGCAAGATTTCCAGTAGTTTAACAAGGTTTTTTTTCTTGGGGTCAGAATCATTTTCTTCCTTCATACATGGCCTGATCCAAAGCCCATGCAAGTTTACTGAATGGCTGATTTCCACAAGCTCTGGATCAGATCCATAATGGATTAGGCACAAACAATTTTTCTTCTGTTTTAGTTGAAATAAGCACTGTTAAACAAGGATTGTCTCCTAAGACAAAATAAAAACCACCCTAGAACCTGGGTTTTTTTATGCAGAAATCAATCCATTACTCTGAAGCCAGATAAACCATGTTCTCTTTTATTTTCCACTTATTTATTTTAAGGAATATGTATTTTAGGCATTTCTGATCCACTTGTCATGTAATCTTGTATTCTTAGTGTAATCTTGTAATCTTCTACCGCAGTCATTAACAAGATGAAATCTAAATGAGCCCAGGAGAACCTCCAAAGATTTCAAACTTCTGTTAGTTTGAAAAGGATATTTCTGCAAATTATGTGTGATCCTTCAATTTTCAAAACACAGTATTCTTTTAATATTCTTTTTCCACCCTGATGGTTTTTTAGGGACAGCCTGGTTGCAAACAACAAGTACAAAAAAAGACTCATTTTTAAATGGTCATTTTGGCTTTTAGGCCAGTTCAAAAACCTGAAGATAAAGGAAGGAAAGACTTGCAAATACTTGACAAGAATACCTAATACTTAGTACTTTTAATATTTTTTAGTACTCTGGCATACAAATATGAAGTTCTTTTGTATTGCACGACCTTGGAAAAAATAATTAATTCAAATTATTATTTTATTAAACAATATGATTCAGGTTTTATCTTGGTAAGAACTTTCTGAGTCTTACCACTCAGAATTCATTGTGATTCTCTTTGATACAGATAAGTGGGTTTTAAAAATCCTAATCTTTTCATTTTTACATGATTTAATCTCTTTATAAGGTTTAATATTACTGTGAAATATGTTGGGGTAAAGCTTTGTGTATTATTGTGAGAGAAAATTTGTAATTCAAAGTAAATATTGTAATAGACTATTGCAACATTCAAAAAGCAGTGAGACCCTGACTTTTCTCTAACTATTGGAGTCATTTGTACTGAGATGATAGTTCACCACGCTAGAGATTCCCTGCTGCCTTCCCTTTCTTCCTTTTTCCTTGATGGCAGCCTTCAAGGTGATTTTTTTGCTAAGGTGATATTTTATGCAAAGCACTCTATTTAGTTTGCATTCAGGATCTAAGAAAGAAAAGCTAGTCAAATCCTATTGGGAAGCTCTACAGTGTAACTAACTCCCATGCCATTCTATATAGGTTACTGCAAATCTACCCACCTTTCTTTTTTGAGACTACCATACAGTGTTTCACACAAAGGGCTTAATCGCTAAAACGTGTCTTGTTATTTAAGACCCTTGACTGTAGAAAGCATACATTGGTTAGGAGTGGTAATGTTTTAGCTAGAGTACTAAGTAAATGCCAAAACAAATGCAAATATATTGTTGTTTAAAATTCAGATTGAAATATCTTGTCCTTAAAATGTTCCTCAACAGGCTTTTAAGAATGTATTGATCCTTTCCAAAAGGGCAAGTTATTCTTTGATTTGTGCCCTCATTTTGACCAGATTGCAAATTCTTTCTTAATTGGGTCTAAATTCACCTGTGTACCATTTTAGATTTGTTCCATGCCTCCCGCACACTGCATTTATCATGGATTTTTATTCACATCTGCTCAGTTGCTCAGCCTACTAACCTAATGCTTGCCACATATCCAGACATCAGGATGGATTGGGGAAAAAAAAAAAGGGGGGGAGGGGGGGAAGATTAAGTCAGAAGAGAGCAGCAGAACCTTTGACAAATTTGAGTTCTGTGTGTGAAGGCTGATTAACCATGTCTAGCTCCAAGTTAAATGTCTGTTGTTTACAGAGAAACACAGTGAGAACAATATTCTCAACATTTTTTTTCTTTTTTGAATGATCAACATACATTATTGTTTAAACACACACTTTCTTGAAAGATTCCTCTCAGTTTTTTGTTGTTTTTTTTGGTCTTATTTCTTAGTGAGAGTACTGATAATGTAAGGTGTGTCATTTTAAGATTAATAGACACAGGATGAAAGAGATGCAACATTCAGAGCATGAAGAATCATTAACTAGCAACGATGTCTGAGGGATGTTCCTGCGTTTCAAATGCTTCATTGCTTCATTGAGTAGTGAACACAGCAACTCACTCTGAGGCAGATGTTATGCCCGCACACATTGCAAATGCAAACAATTATCTCCAAAGCATGCAGAGAAAAATCAGACAAACTGTAATATTCTGGAAAAAAACAAAACAAAACAAAACCAAAAACCTGATTTAGAACTGAAAATTTTATGTCAAAGGTGTTACATACATGAACACCTGTAATTGTTACGGTCCATAGTAATTTGTATTGAAAACAAGATATTCAAAGTCAGATTCAGTATTTTGGCCAAGAAAAGTTATTCTGGTTTGAATGATTTGGGGGTAATAGAATCTATAAACTAATTTTTAAATTACTGATCATAGTGAGAACATTATTTCACGTGACTCCATTGCTCCATAATTATCTGTTGGTCAGCACTGGAAATGTCCTGAATTCGTTGAGACAGGTATAGGCAAAGGTGGAATATTGGAGGAAATGGATTAGTGATTTAGAGTGGTGTGGAAGTTCATAACCTAGAGACATCACAATGTTCACTCCACAAGTATCTCAGAACCAGAAGTTCTCCAATATTTAATGCAATAAATCCTCAAAGCTAATAAGGCGAATTAGGATAGAGGGGGATAACACAAGGATATTCTTGGGGCAGGGGCGGGGAGGGAGGGAGGGAGGCAGGAGTTTGGCTATCTGCTGTCTGCCCAGCACCTAAAGCTGTGTGGTCCTGCTCTCTTTGACCAGAATGCTAAGTGTTGTACTAATACAACCTCTGTAACTATTACTACCGTTGACAATAAAACGGAGAGATCAGGAGCTAAGTGGAAAGCTAGTGTGTTTGCTGCAGTGCATCTTACCTGTATAACCATTTTCATCCAGGATAGTACGCATATGTACTTCAAATTTTCTTTCTGCAGTGCTCAAAGACATCTTATGTAGGTTGAACAGGAAGAAAAAAATTGGTTCTAGTGTTAAGCTGTGCAATCAAGATAAGAGACACTGTGCCAAAGCTATTGTAGTTACAAGTGTAAGAGTTTAAATTTCGTAGTAATATGACATCTTAGATGTTTGCACCATCTTAAACAATGTGTTGAATCTCAAAGGGAGTACACAGGAATCTTTTCACCTGACATGAAATTGCAGTGACTTCAGGGGGTAAGATGGTATCTTTTAATAACTTACACTGAGAATCAAGAAAGGAAAGAAATTAAGCAAATGGAAATGCTCAGGGGCTGAAACTAGAGTAACATTATCCTCTCATCCAACCCAGGAGAAGAGAAGGCGTGCTTTGCTTCTGAAGAAGACTGAAGTTACCCCCCAGATTTCAATCGGATTCCCTGGTCTTCCTCCACAGCCCATCCCGGGTACCCTACAAAGGCCATCCACTTTGCTCGTACTGCGGACATGGCAGTTAGTTTCTGGAGAAGGAGATGGGAATGGAGGAGAAAAGGACAACTCATTAATTGGAAAAGACAGCTCTGAAAGGATTCAGAGAAACAGAAGCCTTACTCTGTTACTAAGGGAAAAGCCAACCCTGAAAACAATATTAAAAACAAAAGCAAAGGGGAAGATGTTCTGACCTCAGATCTCTGCTTTCCTCTCTAGACGTCTGATATGCCTCTAATCATTTTTCTAATATTGAATATATGTCAGGTATGGTAAAGTAAGGTATTTCACACCTTTGTAAAATCTTCAGTGCTGTCAATGGGTACAACTGAATAGTAGGTTAGAAATACTTGCTCTCAGTATTTTCGATCCCACAGGAATATATTGCATCATTTAAAGAAAATTCAGACTTTGCATCTTTCCTGGTTCTGACTACCAAAGACATTTCCTGTAGCAGGTGCAAGCTCTTTGTGAGTCTCATGATGACATGGAAAAAATCTGGGATGTATGCTACAGATCAGGATAAATGAGCCTAGCATTCATCTTAAGCCACATTTTTTTTTCACTTTGAAAATAGTTGTGAGAGATGAAACAGCCCTTGGTAGTGCCTCATGATAAAAAGGACCTTCAGACTTACAGCAACCCACAGCTCTGTCACAGCCTAGACTCCCTCTAATGTTAAATAATGCTGGCATATACCTCCTTTGTAGTTCTAGATATACCTCCAGGACACTCCTTTTTTCTCCTGTTTACAAAGTAGGAATAGTCCCTGATTACTTACTCCTGCCCAAACCAGATGCCAAGTATTCACTCAGGAAAGTCTTCCCAGTCTGCTTCTTTCATTGCTGCTACACAAGGACGGAGGCTAGCCTTCACCTCAGAAATGGTTGTTTACCTTAGCAAATGGATTTTGATCACAGTACCTTAGATCAAGGCTCCCCAGAACGCTGCAATACTGGTTCTCAAATACCTGTGTAGACACACAGTTATACTCTCTTTTCTTCTGGAAATCCTGGATCATTGAACTTCAGAATCCACCTCTGCCTGGAATGTCCAGAACCCTAGTTAAAATTACGTCCACTTCTCTGCATCTTAACTTATGATGATTTTACTGCTAAAGGGGCCACACTAAAGTAAAAGCAAATATGCTTATTTATTTATAAAATCCTAGGTAGACAGCACAGTTGAAGAGTTCATAAAGACACAAGTAACAGAAAAGAAAGAAAATCACATTTAATCTAAGATACAACTCTGTCTTCCCTTCTTCTCAACCAACTGGCAAGCTATAGATGCTTATCTGAGCTAGATAGTCAAAACCCTTTGAATGCTCTATATTGTCAGTCTGCCTTCCCTAAAAAAAAAGGTGTAACTGCTTTGACACTTGTTCCCTTTTGGGACCCTCTTAGAGACTTGATCATATAACCCAACCCACACCTTACAAATATTATTGAACGAGACCTTATTCAGGAAGCACTTTTTATTTTCCTCCTCTTAGACTCTCCATTTTAAAAATGTTAATGTCCTTTTGGCAGAGGAAGTATTATCTCCTGTACTTGTCTTGACAATTCATTGGTCTGCAGAGTGATAAAATATCTTTTCAGATCTGGGGGGCAACATGCCGATTTCAGTACGGAACCTTCTGATGCAATGAATCATATTTTTCACGCTCACACATTGCAGAAATGTATTTTTATATAGACAGTCATTTATCATGAGACTTTCCATTTTTTCAGTCATATGTGTATGGTTTTAATTAATTAATAAATAGAGATTCAGGGACTGGCAGTAAAACACCATGCGTTGGCTACCAGTTCAGAGCACAGATACAACTCAGAATGGAGCCTGATCCAAATTCTGTAGGAGTATCATAAATGTTATTAGCTATTCTGGGTGATCCTACTTGTGCTGTGCATTTGGGTTTGGGGTTTTTTTTCCCGTTGTAAAAGCCTCACTCTTATTGCAGTATAACAGATTTGCAATCCTCAAAATCTGTTGTAAAATAGAGTTGTTATTATTTAGGATTAGGTTAATGCTTGCTGGCAAACACCTGCAATGCAAAAAATTGTTGCTGTTTAGCATTAGCTAAATCATGACTGCACAACAGACCATTGAGGTCTGTAGAAGCTCAGGCTTGCATTCATCATGCAAAATCACTCTTCTGTGTAGGTTAAAGAATTGTGGTGCTCAATATTAGGCAATAGTAAGGTCTGACACCATACTACATGCCTTGAAAACCGAAGCTCAGAAATTTCACTTCAGCAGTATCTTCTCATGGCATAGCACAGCTATCCTGTGAATTTCTTTGCAGCAGCAACATTTGTGATGATAGGCTTAAGTCACGTTTTGCAATGTTTCGCTGTCAAAGTGTTGTGCGTGACCTTGGTGGCATTGTCTCAGTTGCATTTACCATTATGAAACAGCACTGTAAAGGAATTATGTGGCACATAGAGGTTCCACATCACTCTGGCTATTTGTTGTCAATATCTACTCACGTATAATACCACATATAAACAGCTTTGGCTCGCTTCTAAAATAAAAATAGGGAAAGCACTTCTAGGTGACTCATAACTGGTTAAAGAAACATATCTGAACTTCTGCATCACTGTTTCTAGAAGCAGCAGCAGGAGAACTGGGCAATCTTACTTTTCAACTGTGAGGAACTCCAAGGAGACCAAAAAGCTGATGGCAACCCCCTCCACATAAAGCATGTGTACCACCTTCTCCCCTTCTCTGCACATCTCTGCAGGAACAGCATGTACTGCTCACAAATGGCACTTCAGGAAAACGTCCTACCAAGTTAATGCATAGGAGGCATTTGTAATTGTCTATTTATTTCTTTTTCAAGAGGCTTTAGGTGGCTTTTGCATGATTCTGAGGGTGTGTTGGTGTTTTGGGGTGTAAGAAAGTAAGCAAGCATGAAGGAGAGAAAGACTTGGGCACACATACACATGATGTTTTGGTCAAATCCACAGGAGTAGCAGAAGACTTCAGGAGTTCATCCTCTAATCACCCCAGAGACAAAGCTGTCTGGTGTAAGCTTCTGCATTAGCAAGATATTCAGAAACTGTTGCAAAAAGAAGAAAAAATCTCAAACAAACTGTTGGTTTTGATCTTTCCATTCAATTGAAATAGTAGTTCCACCAATTGTAAGAGTGACAGAAAAGTCAAGTTACTGAGTTTAATTTGTTCACTTTTCTCTGGAAAACTGATCTGAGATAATCCAAAGGAAAAAAAATTAAGCTACTCCACAAAATCAGTTACCTGCAAAAGCAATTAAATAATTATTGTTCTATTTCATACTGCTTTTCACTGTAGGTAACAAATACCAAATGTTACAAAAATATCTTTGGGTGAGATCAGCAATACATATGTGATTTTGTAATCTCAATGTCTTGCTTGGGTAAGCACTCATCTAAATATTCCTATCATTTCTTTTGTAAAACTGTAACCAATAATATCTAGCCCAGAACATATGTAGCTGAGGATAATATTGATAACAAAGAACGATACTATTTACTTTAATCCTCCAGGTAAAATTTCACAAATTATATTAGTAGAAAAAAGACTCACATTTGTTGATATTTATTTTCTTTCAAAATTTTTTCTGAGTAACTGAGTACATGAAGGACAATAGTGATAAATAAGGTGAAATAAATGAGTCCTCAGAGCGCCTATCATTTCATGAAGATGACGGCAAGTAACAGTCAATCTGCAGTGTTGCTATAAGACATTGTCTTCCGTTGTAGGAGTTTGTCTCCCCAGAAAAACTGAGACTCAAAGTTTCATCCTAACATCATGGCATGCATTAATATATGCCTTCAAGTTTATAGTATATGCACAACAGTAGTAGCAGCACCTCAGCATGCATGTGCTGGCAACCAGGGATGTTGAAGTCAGTTTTTGTAAAGCAGAACTTGGGCCTCAGCATGGTCACTGCTGTGGATATCACTTGGCCTCGATATATAGACTCGTATCTTCTGCTTGAGAGGTCCAAGTTTGCCTTCCATACTGGAGAATGAAGAGTTGTAAATGTCCTGCTTTAAGTAAGGAATCTCCCGTGCACTTGAATGGGAATGGTGGAAATAGGTTTGACTAATACTGGAAATCTCTCTGTATTTTGGATATTGTCTGTTCTTCATGTATGTACTTCTGTGTTTGTACTAAGTTGTTTGCCTATGGTCTCTCAATCCATGCACAAAGAAAAGAAAAAAAAAGCTTAAATGCAAATTAATTAGTAACTCAGAGATAATTGCAGTCCTGCATCTAACATGTAAATGTCAATTTTTCATGCATATTGTATTATGAAAATGAATTCCTTGGATTATTTTGTTATGATAGAATTTTCGCTGTGTATAAATTTTACCTTAAAACATTAAGAAGTCATTCAAATGCAAGACAGAACCTTAAGGTCTCAGTAGGAAGAATTTATTAAGAGTTCATCTTTGCAGGATTGTAAGATGTGCTTTTTCAGACAGCACTAAAACCACAACTGTCATGTAAATACATGCTTCAGGAGAATTTGAAGGCCAGTAGTGCTATCAGTCAAAGGACTTATAAGTCTCAAGTAGCCCATGTAAAGGTCAATTAGTACAGGAAAAAGGATTAATAAAGAAGATCTGAAGCATAAGAAACTTAGGAACTGAGCTGGGGAAACATATGCTAATCATGTTGTCCACAGCCCAGTACAAAAATAAGCTTATTCATAACACAGAACAGGTTGACTGATGCCAGAATACTGCCTGAGTAAAACACTACTACCTTCTGAAAGAGAGCATAATTCTGTTTCCCTGGTGTATTTCTTCATTTATAGGCTGTCTGAATTGAAAAGGCAGATGTTTCATTCTGGGAATTGAGTGCAAGGGTGATTGCTTTCAGGTGAAACACTTAATAAATTAAAATTTAGGGAGCAAGATAACCTTACTTAGGGAGAAGAGCTGAAATAAGTAAATGTGAAAAGAAAAAAAAAAAAAAAGCCTGGTGGTTTGTGTTATATTTCTGTGCCTAATTAGATAATTAGAAGGTGGGGACTAGAGGGCCTAATATTGATTAGTTTTCTGAAAACATCTTCGCTGAGAATAAGGACACAAATAGGAACTGAAAGCATTTTGGTGTGCAATCTATAATAGTCACCTTTAAGAGCTTAACAGTTGCTTTAGATAACTAAACAATGTTGTCTCTGAATTTGCAGAGCTATTTAGAGATTAGTGCAAATGCAGAATTAAGATTATTTAGCTATCCATTCGAAATGAAAAGTTTTTGAGGATGATCCTTGGTGGAACAGCAGCAATCAGCAGATGTTATTTTTCTTAAACATAAGCAATACCTACAATACAGAATATTAAAAACTGACCCTCAGGTGACTCATTGAGCCAAGTGTTGTATATCGAAGTCAAATAAGAAACAGATAACTCCTTTCGCAGTCTTGGCTATTCAGATAAGCTTTAGACCCATATTCCTTGCTGGTTTGGGGTTTTTTTGGAGAGGGGGGAGGTTTTCAGTGCACAGAATTTTTAGAACGTTTATTCACAGGTGTCTCTATGGGTGTTTTAGACCCTATAAACATTTAGAAGTTAAGTAAATCCTCATTTCAGAACACAAAATCATCATTTGCCATGATCAAGAACAAATTCACCAACTAAGAACTGGTGCTTCAATATGCATAAAGTGAGGATGCTGCAATTCTTCTAAAGTTTCTCCCAAACTAGAAGAAAATTCAGGAGAGCTGAACTGTAAATTTGAGCAATTAAAATGTCCTTATGCATTCATTAGCCTTCAGATGGTATACCATGGTACAGTCATACAGTCCAAGTTGTGCTGCTAAGGATGTTATGCTGGGTACCGCAACAAAGAATGTCACACCTGAGCATTAGGTTACAGGCAAACTTTTATCACCAACATGCCAGAGGATGAAAGCAGAAAAAAAGAGAGCTTGTAATAAATTCATAAAAATAAAATAAAAGCCTTTTTCATGCAATTTTCTCATTTTCCACCATTCTGTTTCTCAAAATCAGTGAAATTTACAGTTGCCTTCTCTGGATATCATTGCTCATTTTTCTGATTTTTTTTTCTTTCCCCAGTACTCTAAAAAGACATATAAGCCACATAAAATCATATTTTTATTGAAGTAGTGTACTGGTTTCAGCTGGAATAAAGTTAATTTTCTTCCTAGTAGCTGGTATAGTGCTGTGTTTTGGATTTAGGATGAGAATAATTTTGATAACGCACTGATGTTTATACCAAGTATATATAAGTAGTATTTATACCAAGTCAAAGACTTTTCAGCTTCTCATACTGCCCTGCCAGCAGGGGCTGGAGGGGCACAAGAAGTTGGGGAGGGGACACAGCCAGGACAGCTGACCCCAACTGATCCAAGGGATATCCCAGACCATGTGATGTCATGCCCAGTATATAAACTGGGGGGAGTTGGCTGGGGGGCATCTGTCAGTGGGTGGTGACCAATTGCATTGTGCATCATTTGGTTTGTATATTCCATTACTATTGTTGTTGTTGTTGTTATTTTCCCTCCCTTTTCTGCTCTATTAAACTGTCTTTATCTCAACCCACGAGTTTTCGGTTTTTTCCAATTCTCTCCCCCATCCCACTGGATGTGGGGAAGTGAGAGAGCGGCTGCGTGGTTCTTAGTTGCCAGCTGGGGTTAAACCATGCAGGTAGGAACACATTATACATACATTTTTTTATGTTTAGTTTAATAAACCGATTAGTATGCCTGAGCATTCCTGTAATAATTATATTCCATAATAATGAGATTTGTAAATATATATATATATAATTGTACAGCCTTCCTTTTTGTTGAGCTACCTTGGAACTACTAAATGGTATAGATTGGTAGCCAGGATTTGAGTACAACAAAAATAAAGGGTTTTAGTTAGAAGTAAGTCTAAGAAAAATGCACATGAGGAAAAAGGCTACTCTGATACTCAGAAGCATATTTCCTTTCCTTTTTTTATTCCTGTTGCAGATAGTAGCCATTCATATACTGAGTAGCTTCCTGCAACTTGAAAAACAGCATTAATATTACAGAACTGAAGTTGGAGTGGCAGTCTTCAAGTATTTGTCCATCTTAAGCTCAGCTTTACTAAACCCACAAGGACTTTTTACTTGAAGGACTTTTAAACAAAACTTTCTGCTTCGTCTTTAACTTCCACCAAGCTATAGATTTCTGGACAGATTAAAAGCTAGTAAGCTTTGCCAAAATGAATCATCTTTCTATTCAACTCTTTTGCTTTGAAGGTCTCAATACCATAACTAGATACAATGAAAATAAATCTCTCCTTACAACACATTAGCTACTTTTGCCCATTTCTATTGCCTAAACCCCCTTTTTGATATTGCTAGTGTATCCATGAAAGGCATGAGCAGCTATAGGTAAGTCTTCCAATCAAATTTTGTCAAAAAGCACTAAGATTTTATGAAAGAATAGCATGAGAGAATCAGAATTACAGACTTCCTTTCATAAATGACAGCTCTCCTCAAAAATTATTTGTATGAGATAACGGCTCAGGAAAGTTTTTTTCCCCTCTAAGTTACAATAACACAACCATTTTTACTTAAAATGTGTTGACCTAGTATTACATTTTCCTACCAAAATTCCTCCATTCCTTCCCCTCTATAAGTTCTCCTGGTATACTAAGTGAAAAATAACAACTTTTTTTTTTTTCCAGGATAGCTGACAAACCATCTTTGACTGTCAAGAGAAACAATCTGATCAATAATTCCTCCTTCTCTTGGATTAATTACAGGAATAGTTCCCATGGGTTTACAGAACTACACCCTAGAAATGCAACAGCCCAATAGGTGAAGGGAAGAATGGAACAACCTAGAGCCTATGTCCTATAGCCTATAATCATAGGTTAATTAAGGTTACAAGGGCCATCTGGAGGTTATCTGGTCCAATTCCCCACCCAAAGCAGGGACAAATTCGAAATCAGGTACGAATTTTTAAAGTTTGATGGGACTTTAAAGTTATAAAAACCCCACAGTTTATTAATAGATAAATAGAAGATGTTCCACAGTTCTCTCCAGAACTAACACAGCCTTGCTCTGCTACCTTTCACATCTTTCACTATTCACTCCTAGAAGCTTTCCTTAATATTGGCTGGTGACGATATGCATTTACCAATGTTAATATGATGAATCTAAAAAGATGGTTTCTTGAGTATTTTTCCTCCACGGCTTGTATTATTTGCCCTCAAAAAATGAAACCTCCTTTGATTTCAACTTCAAAATTTCATTGTCTTTCCACTTCAGTACACTTTCAATATGAGTCTTAAGAATGATTCAACACTTGTTGCCCAAAAACTACTCCATTAAACAACTTATATCAAAAGTCAATTAAAATTAGGACAATACTGAAACTGTTTCACTGGAGACTTAATCAGTTTTGTGTGTACAAGTGGGATCACACAGAATAGCTAATAACATTTATGACACTTATACAAGATGTGGATCATGTTCCTTGTGTCAAGTTGAATACAAAATTACTCAGGACACTTTGAATCTCAGGTACAAACACTTGCTGTAAATGACTAGCAATGTATTGTTGATGACCTACTCCTCGGCTACCATTTCAAAAGCTAATTAAAATCTGTTCATGAATAATTTTAAATATATGAAAGAAAATTAAAATAATACTATAATCATATATAATATGTTTCTTTCTTCCTCAGAGCAGGTCAAGAAAAAGTTCCCATAATTTAAAGTAAATGGTACTCTTGGAATGAATGGACATAAGAAAATATATTAATCTTAACTCCCATAAAATTCTTCAAAAATTTCTAACTTCCTTTCATCCCAGGTTGTAACCGTATGCAAAATTCAACTACTCCAATGTGATAAATTTAGTTATTTCTGAATGGCATCATCAATTTAAACTACTCAAAATGTGCTTATAAAACTTGTGAATGATGTCAAGATTGAAGTAGCTGTAATTTGGATGACAAGAGTCCAAATTTGAAATGAGGCTTCATGAATGAAGGAATGGTCTGGCATCTGGTGGAATTTGGTGAAACTGGTAACATGCAAATACAACTGATAGAGGGGCAGTCAAATCAATGTAAAAAAACTGCAGGCCTACAAAAAAAACAATACATAGCTGTAGAGCCCAGAATGAATAAGGATCAGCTATGTGACTCTGTTGCAAGCCAAAAAAAGGCAAACATCATTCTCAGATGTATCATATCAGCCAGACAGCCCAGAGAAAGAAATGAGACATAACTTTTTATGTATATGTAATTATATATGGGTTTAGTTATTTATATCAATATCACTATAAGGGCCTCAGTTTGACAAGTCTACCCAATATTAGGCCTTTATGAAAGCTGTTGATAAATTGAAGAATTCTGGCAGAGGAGAAGCACAAACGACGTGGAGCTTGGAAAAACAAGGAAAGGCTGACATTATTGGCATTGCTCAAAATAAAAAAAAAGAAACCCAGTATAGGTCCTTAGATGTTTAGAATTTTGTGTAAAAAAAAAAAAATGCAACAATCATTTTTCTTCACCATGTTCATTAAGAGTAAGATGAAGCGTTTATTTCCATGACTGAGAAAAATTCCAACCTTCAGGCTAGCTAAACATTGCAATAGACGACGTAAGGAGGCAACAGAGTCTTCCTGCTCAAGATTTAAGCACAAATTAGTTAAATTGCTGGTCAAATACACTTGCTCCTATATATGGGTAGAGACAGACTAAATATCCTCTTTTAAACTTCCAAACAAATTGTTGCAGAGACCCTGTTGCGTATCAGCCTACAGTACTCCTGCAACTCTCCTAAGGCAGAATCCTGTGATACTTAACAGTTGGAGAGCAGAGCTCGCTTTATGGACAGCAGTCTTCCTGTATGTCTGTTCAGTTTTCTCACTCTTCAATAACGATAGAGATTTGCAATGTGTGAAATTTTCCAGGGGTCTCTCTGGTCTGTCAGGATTTGCATGCCCTTTCTTGTGTGATACTGTATGACTGAATTTGGCTTTAGCAATATTCTAAGTAATTTAGGATGGCTGTCTTTCTTACTTTATCACAGTTGATCTTCAGTATATAATTTTGCAAATTCTCATTAAAATTATTTGTCTTCTTTAAAAGCTATTTTGTTTAAGGCTTTGATTAGAGGCTACTAATGCAAGACACTGGGATCATTTTAAGTTCACAGCCCTCCTGTGAAAGAGAGACTCAGTTAAAACTGGATCTCTATATGTAAAACAGAACACCTTGAATCCTCTAATCAATTATTTAAATTATAACCTCATGTCCTCTATTGCTTCTATTTACTTCTATTTAGTTGTTTTTCTTACCTTATTGTTTCATTCGGTTACTAAGTGTTGTGTGACATTTACCTCACATTTGTTCACAAAGTGCTTAAAGTTCATTATTGACTCTGCATAATCAGTGTATGCTAATTCTCTTTGCTTATGTATCTGTCATTATTGCATTTTAAATTACATAAACAAGAACTCAACATATACAAGCTAAGGCTTTAGGAAAGTACATCATCTTGGAAAAAAATCAGGCTTTCTAGATGTATGCTGTTTCCTCGACGAAAAGGAAACAGGCTGGAGCATTTGTTAAAGACAACATTTTTCTTTCATATCTACATGGCTGATCTTAACTCCATTACCCTGCTCACCTTACGTGCACAGATCTCTGAGCATGAAAGATATATGGAACAGACTATCAAAGGTGAGATCTGCTTGGTAGGATCTGAAGGAAGAATATTGCTTTAAAATGACTATCCAAAGCTTCAAGACCTGAATGTAAAATAAAGCTCCATTTTAAGTAAGCTAGGAAAACATTTCGCACTTATGGCTTAGCAGAATCAATCATTGACTCAGTCTTGTGAAAAAGTGGAAAATTCTTCAATATTCCTGAAGAGCATATAGGTCTTTTTCTTTTCCTACACTCAAGTTGTGCCACCCAAAGCTAAAAGGGCCAACTGCAAAGTTTTCACTTTCTATCAGTACTAATTTTTAGTTTTGGACAAAACAAATGAGATAAAGAAAGGCCAAGAATAACCAAGTGCTGTTTCCAATTATTACTATGTCTCACCAAATACAAATGGTAGATTCATCATAATCATCCCAGCAACTTACAATCTCAAGTATAAGATTCAAAAGTCCTGTAGTTGCTGTTAACACCACTGTTCAACCTCTTCTGAAATTTCAGCATGCCTTTATCTTTTTCACACTCAGATGCAAAAGAAAAACCTAAACACATGTGATTTGCATGCATATATACTGAGGGAGAGCAGTTGTAGGCAGAAAAGACTGACCATTCCTTGTGCTGTGACATGTCTCTATAGAGCTGAGTGAGGACCTGAAGGGTCACAACATAGACTGCAAAGCAAAGACCCTCTATGACTGTAAATTGGGATGTTTTGACTGAAGAAATGAGCAGATGATGCATGCATGTGGCACATCACACTTATTGGTTAGGAATGGTGAAATGCATTTGTTTGCTGACAGATGGTTTTGGTTTACTTTTACAATGGAGAAATAAAAGTGTTGTATGGCTTACATAGGGTCAATCATATAAAGGAAGATCTTGAAAAGATCAATTTCCCTTCAGAAATGCCAGTATCTGTGATTCTTGTTTTAACACCTCTTCTCCCTTTCACCAAGAAATAAATGCAAATATTCCCCATTTGGATATAAAAAGTAAGATATCTAAATATAAATGTCCTGGTTTTCAAAAATACTGAGACCCTGGCAGTTCTTTGCATTAACTTTCATAGACCTTCTGGCTGTTTATTGCCTTAAAAACAGGCCAAACAGCAACTAGTTCTGTGTTTAGATTTGTAGCCTTAGGAGCCATTGCTTAAGTACATGATATGAGCTTGTTACTTTGGTGAAAAAGTAGAGAAATAGGAATTCAAAGTACTGCCATAATATGGTAATTTTTAAGATTCTCGGGCTTTGGTCTGTAAACTAAAAAGCTCCTTTTTTCCCCTCTCCTTTGTATTACCAGGAAAAAAATAGGAAAAGACATTTAACAGTGTCATCAGTCCTAAAATACATTCATTCACTTTCCCACTACTACTTTCTGGTACCGCTAAAACACATTTCCAGAGCAGAGTGTGACAGCAAATTGGGACATTGCAGAAGTAATGAGGCTGATGAATGCTGACCCCAGGAGAAAGCTTAATGCTAATGAAAAGCAGTTAGGAATCTTTATTAGTTACATGGGGAAAGGGAAAGCTTTTGGGGTCTGATTTAGTTTTAGAAAATATTATTGACAGAGCTAATTGTAAAGTCTGTCTTTTGTGGAGCGGTTTTCAGCAGAAAATGAAGATCCATGTTTCCAAGGACTGTAGAGATATCAAGCTTGAAAAACTAACCTAGTGCCTTCAAAAAACTAGAATGAGTGAGAAAGTCTCATCAGATCAGATGCTGTTACCTTGTGCATATACAAAAATGGGCATATAAATTGTAAGTATAGAGCTCAGTGTTACTGACATACTGGCCATACTGCTGTTGCTATGCCATCCTAGAAGAATGGATGTAGTAGCAGATAAGCAAGAATACATTCCACAAAATCAAATGTGATGATCGTATGCAGGTCTCAAAGTTAACTGCTTTTTCTTGTCAATTTTAATTGTCAAAATCTTCCAACAGTACATTTGAGACGATTGTTTTAAACCAACATGATAAAAAGCACAGCTTTATGTTCTTAAAAGAATGTGTCAAAATACCTAATTCTGATATTGAATTTGGCTTGCATAAAACATTTCCATTTATATGAAGTGTGAAGTGTAAGCAAAGTAAAGAGACAAAACTACCTCTCTATTACAAATTGTATTGTGTTTGTGTATAATTCCATCTAATTTATAAAGTCCCTTGTCATGGAAGCATATCAAGGCACTTTACACCCTGAAAGGAATTATACATCAGCTCAGTAAAAAGCCATCTTAAAAAGAGTCTTTAATCTTACTTTAAAACATTTAGCAAGGGAATGAAATAAATGGCTTGTAATACAGGCAGACCCAGAAGTCTTGCATATATTTATCTTTTGAATACACAATTCTCAATACGGGTGAATGCAGTAGGGCAACTTAGTATCACAGTATTTGTTCAAGGCCTCTGCTGAATATCACGAATTAGTCCCTCTTTCCTTTCTGTTGACCTTACATTCATTTATTGCTACGTAAGGTCACAAGACTGACAGCCCAGAGCAGACTAAGCCATTTTAGTTCTTCACAGAGTAAATCCAAAGTCTGTCACCATCATTCTCTGCATCCTCCAAGCTCCATCAACCCTATTTCAGAAGTGACAACGTAATATGCAAAAATGGAGCGTGAGTGACCCTGTGTTCAAGATGCATTCAGTCATTAGTCCTTGCTGGGCTACCCAACAGTACACCAGTTGTGCCACTTGTTTTTGTTGAGGCTTATTAACTGGGAATCAAACAGACCACATAGGTAAAATCTTGGTTTAAGTGAAATCCATTTTTTTACCTGAGTGTTCCTGCTACTGTTTCACTGAGTGAGTCTTACTACTGCTATTCTGCTTTCTATAATGTGTGTTTACTTGGCAGTGCAGCATAAAAATTCCCAGACCAGTTTGGAGGTGAGCACAGCCCAGCCACAATGCTCCACCTGCACCAGTTTAGTCAATGATGTTCCACTGTACTTCCCTGTGAAGAAAAGTAGTTGACAGTCTCTCCCACCCTGCCGTGGCTAAAACCTGGCTACGTGAACGAGCCCATCTAAGGCGATCTGAAGTAGCGCTGCACCATACTGCAGTCTGCCAAGCTGATAAGCCCACAGTCTTGACTGCCATCCACCCACACATCTTTGCCTTCCTCCTATCGAGACGTAAATAGTAAAATGGGCTGTTGTGAACTGTCCATCAAAATCACTAAAAAAAACCTTGGTTCCATATGTTCCATTCTCTTTTTATGGCTAGCTGAGACAGTCTTGCAAGGACCTAAAAGCAAGAGAAGTGAAGGAAGTTCTATATTAAGACAAAAAACTAAGTTATGCTAAAAAGACCTGAACTCATGCTTCTGAGAGCCTGAAGCAACTGGGCACTGGACTAGTGTCCAGGTACTTGTTCAAGCTCCTATTGTCCTTGGAGGAGATCTATAGCCACTGAGAAGTGCCAGATCACAGGAGTAACTCTGGCCGTGCAGGCAACTCTGGCCATGCAACACAATGCATCACCAGTTTCCTCCCACTAGGAGAGCAGAGAGGTTACACAGCACAGAGCACTGGTACGGAGATAGGCTGGCCCCCGACATCCTTTGTAGAATAACTACCTCAGCAGTGCAATGCTGTACACAGCTCGTGTCCCACCACTGAAGCCCCTGCAGCCTTTCTAGCGTTATAGCCAGGTTTTAACACCAGCTCTTATACCTCCACATGGCACTGATCCATGCAGCTTAGACACAGCAAAAAGCTGGTGTAAGGCCCATTTCTGTGGCTCTGTGCTGCTCTTACACATCACTTCTGGTGGTAGATGTCAGGGATGCGGCAACACTTGCAGGGTCATGTTTACAGGAGGGGAATGAGTCTCCTGAATCCAGAGGTGATGGACATTTCAAATGGTGTAGCAGTGCTCAAACATTTTTCTCCTCTGCCCACACATCCAAAACTTTTTCAGACTGTTTTTTCTCTCTTATGCAAATCCCATCA
The DNA here is from genome assembly GCF_000737465.1 of Haliaeetus leucocephalus. Classification (NCBI taxonomy): domain Eukaryota; kingdom Metazoa; phylum Chordata; class Aves; order Accipitriformes; family Accipitridae; genus Haliaeetus; species Haliaeetus leucocephalus. Next base: position 3,556,467 of record NW_010973325.1, read on the forward strand.
TTACAGGATCAAACCATCCTAATAACATGTGAAAAGAAGGTATGAACAACTCCTTCCTGACAGCACAGGGAGAAAGAAAAGTAAATATCCGTTACCTGTCTTAGGCACTGTCACCCTTTAGCAGCTCTGTTCCCATCACAACAAAGCTGAATGAGCCACATTTAAGAATTTCTTTTACTTTAAAATTTATTTCCTGAGTCACTGTCTTACATTTTCCTCCACTTATTTTGTGTGGCTTTTTATTCTTATCTCTATTTTTTTCAATCTGCCACATCTCTTTCATACTTACCACTTTTGTTTTTCTTGTTTCATCTCCTTCTGCATTTCCTCGCATTTTGTAGGTCTTCTTGTTGTTGTCATTGTCTGTAGAGTTGCTGATGCTTGACTTTTCCCTTAATTTGAGATGAACAGAGGAAAATGAATTATGTTCGATGTTGAACATATGCACACAATAAACACCCGACTTTTAAAAGATGTCATGGAAGCATCTGCTATGCTATATTTTTATGACTGGTATAAAACTGAAATAATTGGTATTTACTTTTTATTTTCATCTTCAGATGTCATTTCAGCCCACCCCCTCTATACCCACTTAAAAATGTAGCACTACATTAAAGTTAAATCCACAAAAAAAAAAAAAGTCAATTTAAAAGCATTTTTGAACTTCTGAAATTAAAACATACCCAGAGTAAAAATAATCTTAACTACTGCAAAGTTTTATGCCCTCTCTTGCACTCTACACTCATTACTGACTACAGCTTAAAATCTATGCTCATTAAGGCTTTTACTACCTGTTGGTGTGCATGTAAGTGAAAGGCGTTTGTGTCTGACTACTTAAACTGAACTGACATACCTAATAAAACAGGCATTGAAAACTCAGTAAAAGGTTTTTTGGCACCCCAGGAAGCGAGTGGGATCATAACATAATTAAAATACATAGAAGCCAACTCTGAGTCAGCAAGGCAGCTGCAGAACTTGGTAACTGTCACTTGATTACTCTTGAAAGCTGATAAAAATCAGAAATAGTGATTGCCCACCACAGGCATAAGATATCCTTGCTGCTTTAGAAACATAATCACTGTGTTGCAGGAGGTCTAATCAACAGCTACCTATAATCTCTGTGATAGCTGTAAAAATGTGTTAATGAAATATTCATGCAGGTAACTGTCATAGGCATAAAACATCATAACCCACTCCTTTTTACTAATGAATACTTTATTGGGCCATCCTGTTCCAACTTATTTTCCTACAAAAGCAATGTAGGTTCAGCTGCTGATTCTTCCTAGACACTGTGAGCAACATCTCACTAAAAATGTCAGTCTTGAACCAAACTGAAGAAGCAAGGAGCAGATGTTGGAGCCTGTTCACGGACACAATGGCATGATTCAGTGCCCTGAATGCAATTCCACATTTTAGAAATAGTTCTTTTTGTTTAAAATATATTGGCAAAGTTTTCATTCGGGAAAGACAAGAGATTGGATATATGTTGGTCATTCTTGCTCCTACTTTTGTGGCTCAGGAAAACACCAAAGAGGGAGGATTTTGTTTAGCAAAGGCATTAGGCTGACATGACAACTACCCCTCAGTCTTGGAAGGTCATTTAATCTCTCTGTATCTCACTTCAGGATAATCAAGGAGACAATACTTCCTTTCTGCTTTGCTTACAGGCAGAGTAAACATTAAAAGAGACCCATCAGTATGTGGCTGTGAAGTAACTGGGCAATGTCACACTAATAATAAATTGTTTAAAACAATTTGTGCAAAAGTGTTCAGTTTGCAATGTACATTACAATATCTGTGAAACATATATATAAAATTAACTAACACAGTAGTGTCTAATTATGAGACTTCGGAACACCTGGCACTACAGCAGACAAAAAATATAAAAAACTTCAGTTTTTTATTAAGAATCAAGAATCCCACCCATCTCAAGACCATGAAAGGTGCCTAAAAGACTGTAAGAAACTCAGAAAGTTAGGCAGTTATTTGAGAAATACAGCCCATAATCCGTTTAACTAGGATAGAGATTATTTTGTGTAGAACAATCAAAAACTTTGCTTATATAGCATTGCACATGAACTTTAATGTCATTTTTTTGTGATTAGAACATTAAACTTTTTATCTTTAAAGCCTGAAGTGATCACTTCCTTGATAGAAAGGATTTAATTTTCAACTCCTTTTTTAATTTCATTTGCCAATTCAGTACTATTAAAACTTTCAGTGTATTAAGTGAGGCAATGTGGAAAACATTTTTAAAGACAAGGAATCTTCTGGATAAAATGTCCAATGATGACATCAAATATCGTTTCAAATATATCTCTTGACTCACAATTTAGCCACCCACAGTTCTACTGTCATTTCAATAGCTTTACCAGAATAATAGCAAGAGATTAATCTGTTACCTGAAAGAAAATCTAAGCTCCGTTTAGAGTTTCTTAAAATATAAAATACCAAACTTAGCCGAGAAGAACTAAAAGACAGATCCAAGAAATAAATTCAGTTGCTCCAAGCAAAATTTGCAACCTTGCTCAAAAAACTCTGCTCAGCTACTGCCTGCTCTAGAGACACATACATGTGATAGATATTTACCATTAAAAGTTACCAGGCTACCTAGAGTTACCTAGAGTCATGCCCAGGAGTGTTTCAAATCACTGCAACCACAAATCACAGGCTCCCAGTCCAAAAGGGGCCCCACAGCCAGAATGCGGTAGATCTCTGCTAGCCACATCAAAGCTGCTACAGATCCTCCGCACAGGAGCTCCCAACAAGCCGGACTTGTTAAACATATGCAGAGCAGCTTAAGATGAACCTAAGATCACGATCAAGACCTAACTCTACATCACGGTCACGGTCAGAGCAGACCTACTGCAGCAAGGAAATCAAGCTGCTCCAGACATGCACGCGGGGTGCCCAGACACCTCTGACACCCCTGGGACTCTGCCATGCTGCAGCCATAGCTGTGCTGGGTAACTCAGAACAAGTCTCACACTCCCTATTTCAGGATTCACAGATGAAGTAGCAATGTACTCTGCTTCTGCTTGGGAATCTGCTTGATGTGATGACCCCGCTCTGAAAATATTTACGACAGTTTATCAGAGCGAGTGTCACATACAACACAGAAAACAGGCACAGGTGGCACTTCAGCTCTTCCCTAAAAGCTGGTGTTTAGTGCCGTAGTGCACGGTAGAGAGGTAAAATTTTCCTTTTTTTCAAAACCAGCTGTCTTCCCTCCCTGGTGAATTCCTAAAAACTAGGTATACAGGTTTAGGTTTCTTGATGTTGTTCCCTCAATTGCTCACCTTTCTCTTCCAGAGGACTCTGAATTATTAGTGTGCCAAAGCATAACTCTGGCAGGAGATGCTGGTCTTATCCACATGCCAAACAGCTGCCAGAATGGAAGCTGTGCCCTTCCCAAGGATTTGTGGGTTTGACTGTCCTCAGGCAGAGAGGATAATCAGTCTCAATTTTCTACATCCTCTTTGAGTAATGTAAATAATTGGTACAGTAGCTAATAAAAGGGCCTTCACTGTGCTAATTACCTCTTAAAATAAAACTTTGGGCACCTATGCCAGCCGACGAAAAAAAGAATTTACGAAGACAGAAAGAAAGTTCCAGCCTGTAAATCCCAAGAAGTGTAACTCAGAAGGTCCCCCTGGCCTGCCAATAGGTTTAGCTTATATTCTGAAAGCCCCTGTTTCTCATGAGACATGGATTAACAAGCAAAACTGCGACATCCAAGGGTACTGAAAACACCAGGTTTCTCTGTTGGTGCCCTGCAACAAACACAGCTAAATTCAGATGCTCAAGCACTTACCTTTGCTCAAAAGCAGCCATATGTCCTGTCTCTAGTCTTCAATCCTGATTTGTATGTATGTTGCGAGCTAGTCTGGGCACATTAAAAAAGCCTCTTTGACCAATTAGCTCTTGGTTTATATCCCTAATCTTTGAAAAAAAGTGAATCTGGAGTCAGATTTCTTGGTGCTCTCCAGAATCTCAATATTAGTCCATTGGTAATATGATGATATAAATAAAATAACCACCTCATTTATGCTTTCAGCAGAGCACCATGCAAATGTCAATTAATTATTGTTAATTAAAAAATTATCTGCAAGCCTGTTTTCTAGATGTGTGAGAACCAGTCATTTGATTTTATAATGATGAAATTATAAAAATGTTTTGAATGAATAAATGAAGTAACAGGGTATAAAATAGTGAAAGAGGTGTAAAAGCAGTTAATTATCTTGTACAATATATTACATGATCATAAAGCAGTCAGAACCAAGGGATAACATGAATGGAGATTCAGTATTTTATTACCTTCAAAACCTTTCTTCTTACACTGTCAGCAGAGCAGCCTGAAAATATTCAGTTTGTAGAGAGCCAAATTTATGTCATAATAACCATGGTCTCTGGAAGCAATCTCTGTCCAGAGCACATGAGATGAGGATGCAGAACTATGCTGTATAGGCAGCATAGGCTTCAGTGCAAGCTCAAAAATTATGTTCTTAGTCCTGAAGAAATACATGAGTAATCACACTTCACAATTTTTTGGGCAGTCTAGGAACTTAGGACATTTGACTTAAGGCTCATATGTGACATGTACTGTCACAAGTCATTATGAGATGAATAATACATTTTACGTATTTGAGATTAGGTATGTGGAAAGTGTGGAAATGCTGCTTTTCAGATATGTCTTCTGTAGAATTAAACTTGCTGCCAGTCAAGTCCCAACATCTCTTTTCCTTAAACCAAAATAAAATATTTTAAATAAATATGAACATAAATATTGAAGCAGACAACAACAACAACAAAAAAGGTGTTTTGTGTTTGCTTCATCTGTTCTAAAATGCATTCTGGATGTTTGCATAAATTACTGTTTTGGAAAAAATAAATTGGCATGCAAGATACATAAATGAATATGGAATTATCTTTGAGCAGTGAATGCATGAGCTGTAGGTACTTTGGAGGTATTAAAGATTTTGGAGGGGAAGCTCTTGTACCCTCTGAGCTGTTTAAACACCTGTAAAGTCTTTTCATTCAAACTGCAAGGGCTCTGTGAGCATCCATTTGCCCTGTAAGACGCATTCAGTGGAAGAGGTTAAAGGAAGGGAAAGATCTAGATATATCTAGAGGGTCACAGATTTCTCCCTGTTTGACTTCTCAGAAACAAAGCTTACAGCAAGAGGAGAATGAGGAGCACCAAAGGAAATGCCAGTACATGTTTGTTTACTACTGACATGACACATACTCTTTGTGATTTGTATTTATTTCTTCCTTACAAGTGAAAGCAGCCTCTCCCAATTCAGAATTACCAGGTTTCACTGAAAATTATTGTTGCAATCTCCTTTTCTACCATGTCCCTGGTCAGTACCAAATAAGGTTTTACCTTATGTAAAAATAATAGTAAAATATATTTATAATGATTTTATGCTAGAGTAGAGTAACAACACAACCTTGCTGCTGTAAACCTCATCCTTCCCTTCCAAGTTGGTTCCAAAATTAAACAGTCTTCAAACCAGCACAATTTTTCTGCTTGCTCCACCACAGCTTGCAGCATAGCTAAAAACAACACAGCAGGATGCTGCAGCCTCCATGGAGTCGTCACGCCAACTCTTCAGGTGCCAAGAGAAAGATGAGACAGCACCAGAGATTTAGACTACATGAACATGCATAATCCTGTGTGTTTGTCTCCCCACTGCTTTGGGACCTTCATTTCTCAAAGGGGAGGCATTTTCCACCCTCAGCCGGCTGGGTTTTATTCTGGAAGTCTAGCTGGCTTGCGGTTAGGTTTGGATCTTTTTTTTGAAATAGAGATACTGAAAAATACATGCATGGGAAATATACATGGGCAGATAAGCTCTTCTGCTCTTTTGTCTCTTACAGACACATCATCTGCCACTTGGCTAATGTAGATAGATGTGCCTGTGAGTAGGAAAGGAAAAAGTTCTGGTTTCATTGGTCTTAATTCACCTGTTTCTGTCTGATTTACTAGAACAGCTTTAGCCTTTTCATAACCTCAGTCAAAGGGTAAGCACAATAATTATGACCAATCCAAGAAGGAAACTGGCTGAAAAACATCAATCATTTTAGCCTTTGGTTGAGCAGGGGAGCAGTAATCACACCAGAGTTCCCTCCCCCAAAATGGTACCTAAGGCACACACAACACTGATACATGCTTTCTCAGAGGAGTTCAGTTTAATGAAAACCCTGAGAGTCATTACCATATACTTTCTGGTTGTTGAAAGGGCTTCCAAAGCACTGCTTCCATCTCTTTTGCTCCTCAACAGTCATTACTTGTTGTATTTTCTCTGCTAATGTCCTTGGTAAGTTAGGTGAGGTTAAACCAGAGTGACAGCATGAAAATGACAGAAAATTAATTGGTGCATTTACCTAAGCACAATATCAGGTTTTAATTTATCCTGGGATATCCTTTTGTCAAAAAAAGGAAGTCTCCATTGTTTCTGCTTGAATTGTCTTTGCTGTGCCATTGATGGACACCCTGGTAATGTATGTTCCCTCAGCTGAGACAAAGGAATGCCGCATGCTGAAGCAACAATTTTCCATGCACTGATATTTGCCAGAATTTCTGACATCACTTCAGCTGTTAGTCTGGAGATGGCTGCTCCCAAATAACATGTATGTGACCCACATGTCAGATACAGTAAATGTTCTTTCCCTGTTTTGTGTCCTCAATCATTTTGATCCATCTACTGGATGTTAGCATCCATTGAATTCAGTTGTCACCTTTTTCTCTATACAAGTTAATGAACTTTGTTTCTTAAGTCGAACTTCAATTGTCTGTGTGTGACACACCAGTTTTGCATCGGAGAAAGTACCCCTCTCCTGGAGGTCAATGGCAGAGTTGGATTTTAACGCTCTGCAACCATGGTTACATCCACTGTGCTTTCTTGAATGTCACAGAATTGAGTAACTAGCTCAGCACTGTTATAGCAAGAAAGTCTATTCATTCACTTGATCCGTCCACATGGTAGTCCTTTCTATTAGCTGTTTGTTCAAAACATATCAAAAAGGGAAACAGATCATGAACATTTCTGTTGTTATTGGAGCTATATTTTCTTTAATTAATACTAGAGGGAAACAAAAGTTCATTCCTAAGTGTGCATATGTGTTTGGGGCTAATTTAAGTTTAATTTCTGAGATCTTTTTGCACAATATTTGTACTACAAATGTGATTTCTTTTTTGTTCTGTATTTACTGGTTCATATAACCTAAGAATTTACATTTTGATCAGGAAATGTCGTAATAATTCAGCAAGGAAAGTAGAAAGAGAAACCAAGGGAACCACTTAACCCCCAGCCAGAAATAGTGGTTGCAAACCTTCCATTTGCTTTTAAGGCTCATAAAGCACCCACAAGCCAGAGGGAGAAATGGAAGATTATAGGCACAGATGGTCTGAGGCTGTAAGAGGTAAAGGTAACTGAGGAAACTCTCTTAAGAAACTGAAACAATATCATTTATGTTCTGGCTTGCTTTGGCTCTGGGCGGTTGAGAGCAGCTGACTCTGAAAACTATGGCTTGTTTTGGAACTGTGTGTGCCGAGAGGAGATTTACCTTTACAGTATTTTATCCTTGGTAATGTTTAGAGCCAAACAAGGTCTGGGACAGTCCCAGATTAAAGAATTGCAAATTCAATCCATGATTTCATAATTGCAGCTCGTTATTTGCAACTGTATTACCACAACTAAAGTTCGAGCTTGAAGTGCTGAATTTCTTTTTCAGGCATTTCTACATTTTATTAACAAAGGTTAATTGTACATTGTCATATTAATTCCTGAACAATTGACAGAGAGGTTTCAGAAATAGTGATATTTGGACATGAAGTAAAATAGAGAATACTAAATACATAAGCCAATACACAGTATGCTTAAAAGCTGAAGAAGATATAATTGTTGCTAAATGATTATAGGACATTCTAAACAACGGTTAGGGTTTTAGAAAAAAATGCCTAGGATAGAACTGTCTAAATAGGGATTTTCATATGAAAAAAAAATCTTTGCATGTGTATCAAAGCCTGCAACTGGCTTCAATAAGGATTTATTGGCATGTGTGGGGTTCCCCTGCCCACATGTGTAAGTAGATCTCTCAAGTTGCCCTAATTATGACATGCAAGACCCAAAAATCAATCCACACTCTTGGAAAAAACAGATGTGCACCACTGCCTATGGTCATGACATGAACATACCTGGTTCCACACCTCTTAGAGGAAAGCATTCTTGGATTCAAAAGAGTATCCTTGAGTACTTGTATACCCAAAATCTTGTTATGGGTAACGGGAAACAAAACCTACTGTATGGAGACAAGAATTTATTATTACCCTGACTAAAATATGAACAACCTAATCAAGAGGCTATAAACAATTATTAGTCCAGTTACAATGTTAGTAACAGCCATAGTTCAGATTAATACAAAAAACCCTTGTAAGTGATAGAGTTAAATTTGTTATAAAAAAAATTCACCAGTCTCTCTCCCATTTCTCTGCTGTGATGCTCACCCTTCCAGGGTTCATCTGGGTCACATGGCTGATGGTTTCAGTCTTTCCCAAAAAGCCTAGAAAGAGGGATTCGCCGCAAGCTGTCAGCATCCTAGGATTTCTGCTGGGAGGTGTACTATGTCCACGATGGGGTTTTCTTCCTCCCCACTTGTGGGATCTCCTTGGGTTTCTTTTTAAATGTTCTTTGCTCATAGCCCCTGTTTCCCTCCCAGGGGCTCCCAGCTAAAGCCGGAGAGCGGCACAGTGGCGTCCCACAGCCCCAGCTCCCCTCGAGGGCTGCCCTTTGTCACCTGCTGAGTCCCTGCCTCCATCAGGATGGCTCCATATCAGGGATCACAGGGTGAAGCTACAACAGGAGAGCCCACAGGCATTGCCCCTCTTTGCAGCTGCCAAAGCAGGCTGAACCCAGCTGGGGCCAGGGTGAGGCTGGACAAGCCCTGAGACAGTACAAAGCCTGGGACCTGTTACAGCTCATGACAAAACCCTGTTTCCTGGGCTACAGTGACAAGGGTGTTGTGATTGGAGGCAACTGCTGCTGGAGAAGATGCTGTTAGACACCACTGCTTCTCCAAGACACCAGAGCAGACCTAAATGCTCTGCCCGTGTGCACAGCTGGCACAGCTGGCACGGCAGTGGCAGGGGCTGAACCAAGCCAATTCCTAGGATATCAACAGGCCACCACTGCAGGAGCTGGCATCCCAGCAAGGAGGAGGCAAAGGCAACCGAACAGGACATTGCTGGTATCTAGCGGGGAGAAAGGTCACAATGAAAGCAATCCTAAATGGGAGGTGCACATTTATATTTGGGGAGATGGGGATGAGGTGTTAATGGGGCCACAGGCCCTTCCTTTAATACTTTTATGCTGATGCTCACCTCTCAGCACTGCATTTACATTCATCACAGGGTAACACCCCGTAGTTGTTCTGAGTATCGACTGTCTAAACCTGTGCAGCCCTGGTGAGTGTCTAATTTGTACTGTAGTTCACATAATAAATTATCACCGTGATGATGAGTTCAGAATGTCTCTGTGACCTTGATAGAAAGGAAAATCTGAAGAAAAAAGTGTTCAGTGTTTATTAGAGTGTAACACAAAATGATATGAGGAAACTTTGGTCTTGGAATGTTACATTTAAGTGGAAGCATTTACTACTACCATTTCATTGATATGCCATTCTTAAAAAAAGAGAAGTGATATGTCCATTTACCATATCAAAATTTTATAAAACTCTTTCTGCTAATGAGATTTTGAGTGTTGATGCTTTCAGATACTTTATCTGTCACAGATAGAGTGATGCAACACTTAGTCATGTAAAACAACTTGGGGACCAGCCAGAATTCAAGTCACTAAAATAATGAGAACATCTGTTCAACATCTGTTTTTTAACTTAATTTACTAGACCTGGGTACAGGAAAAAACAGTGTTCTCATTACTGGTCCATTGACAAATAAAGTAATGAGAAATTGATTGGAATTATTACCAGCTCCATTTCAGCTTGATGTTCATAAGCTATCACTTAAGTCTGACATGAGTTGTTTTTTTTTAAATTCAGAATTCGATCATACAAATGATTGCTTTTTAGCTACTTTTGCTAGCACCATTTTGAACATAAGAAGCAAGCAAGAAAATGTTCAACATGTCTGAAGTGAACAATTTGTAACAAAACTCTTGTTTAACTTTCTTACCACTGTAGCTGCTTGAATTCACGATTAAATATTGTCTTTTTTTTCCTTACATGGTTCTGTGGAAATGAATGCAACGCCATGGGACCCAGACCTCTCCTAAAGAAGCCATTTCATCTCACTTACAGTTCTAAGGAAAGTTCTAAAAATCTTAAACAGTATTCTTTTTTAATCCGTTTTATGCACCTTAATTTGAACTTTTTGAAGTATGCAAGCACAGTATTAATTTCTTTAACATATTAAAAATAGACTGTATAGAATATGAGATTAAATTTCATTTGTGCTTCAGTAGTGTAAATATTTATAAGCTTTACATGAAACATAGTCAGCATTTATTGCTGATATAGCTATTGATTAGTAAAATCTCGAGTGAAAAAGGTTACATGAGTCTTGCATTAAAACACTCTGAAATGGACCTTGTATCACATTTTATCACCTCCTTTTTTTCTTTAATAGGAGTGTTTTGCACAGCATTTAAATTCATAAGCTAGCCCTTGAAGTTTTTTAATCACTTTCTTTTCTGTTATGGAAATAATTCATAACTGAATCATACTTACTGGAATAGAATCTACTCCTCTTACTAGAAAAAGTACAGTTTTAACTTAAGGCCTTCATGGAGGCCCACATCCAAAGGAAACCTCTCACTCTGCTGAGGTTTTTGTTCACTTGAGTTTAAGCATTGTTAACTGGGGAGGAGGAAGGGGGGAAGAAGAAGAGGTTTAGATATCAGGAATACACACGTTCAGTAATCCTCTAAGTCAGTGCCTCCTTTTCCCTAACAGTTCCCACAGACTTGCTTGAGAAAGAGTGCAAACAACTGAGGGCAAATTAGAGCTCGCATAAATGATGAGAATGATTGATTTCACTTAAGCATGTGATTTAAGGAGCCTGATGAAAAGTGTAGGAAATCCAACAGGTTTCAGCTCAAGAATGTGTGGAAAAAGCAAATAACTTTCTAACATCTCATCCATCTAACGGGAAGAATTCACTGGGTTTCACGAAGTCCAAGTTTCAGTGTACACCAGAGTACAAGCTCAGTACAAAACAGAGCTTAGCACTGCATTTTATTGTGCAGATGAGCCCAGATGCATAATCATGTTATCACGTCAGCTGATTTCCAGGTATTTTTGATGTGCATGATTTTTTCCTATTTCATTAAAAATGACTGTAAGTCAAAATACCAAGAATTGACATGGGTTGAGAGCATTCAAACTGGTAAGCGCTGCAGCTCAGCTGATAAGCTTGTAATGCTGTGGTAATTTGTTTTTGTGTTTCCCACTGCTTCACATGTCCATGTTCCTGACATACCAACATACAGAATAAACCAGATTAGGTGGTTATTTTGCAGGGAAGCAAAACATTAGCTCCCATCTGTTTTCCTTTCCCAGCATTATTCCTCTGTGGCACCCTGACCCAACATGCCGGGCTCAGAGGAGCACAAGGACCTCCAGTGCTGCACTGGGCACGTGAGTGGTGTCAGCACTGGGACATCAAGGAACAGGGTGGGGACACCCCCAGGCTTTCTCCCTGGCTTGTGCCTGGACTAAGGAGGCACCCTGTGACTTGTGGAGGGACACGCACACCCCTACCGTGTGGCCTGACACAGGAAGCAGAGAGGCATCAGGGCTTCTGTTCACCCCAGGGCTGCTCCTATCTCTGGATTTCCTCTGCAACTCGGAGACAAAACCTTCTGAATTAATTTTGAGCAGAGAAAAGAGAGAGAGGAAACCTGTCTTCCAGTTTTGGAGCTGCGCTAGAAGTGTTGATTAACTTGTATGTAATTGAGGGGCCACCTAATCACAGAAACAAGATTATGCAGTACCTGCTGCATGTTACGCCTGGCTCCAGGTCATGCTGTAACTCATGCACTTCATCAACAACTTGCAAAAAATAGGAGGCAAAGTGATGCCAGATGGAGGAAAATTTTCAGACCATCATCTACAAAAAAGAAGCCTGATCTGCTTTTACAAAAGCGGCAAGACTTTATTTCTAAGTCTTCTTTTAATACTAACTCTTGTCATGACTATGGTGAATTTCTACATTTCAGATTATTTTTGGTGTCTCTGAGGCAGATGGAGTTTGCCTTTCACATGATGTCCTAAGGGTGAAGGTTCAGTAAGGATGAACTATGCAATCTGCTTCACTATAACACATGACATACTGTTGATCAAAGAAGAACATGTTAGGGACCAGATGTTGCAAGTAGTAATAACATGTCCCAAGCCTTTCTTTCACCTAATGCATGACATGGTGGAGCTAAAAGTACTTGTAAGAAGTGATCAATAGGGAAAAACTTAAGTGAATACCACAGAAGACATAAAACCTAAGTGAATACCACAGAAGAAATATCTCGGTTAATTTTTTTTCTCATTATTAATTCTCCGTTTCCCTATTTTAATATTCCACTGTAATTTCCCTCTTGCATTTAATTTTCTTCATCACATTTTTACCCCATTGGGATATCTCCCTTAAAATTGGATTGAAAGCTGCCTTTAATTTATTCTTTTCACTTAAAATGCAGGGGTCCACTTTTTCCCCACAGGGTACAACACTACTGAGGATTATTTCGAATCCTAAAGGAAAGAAGGATGTTCCAATTAGTCACACTCTCTCCCTTTGTCTCAGTATGGTTATTTAATTCTATTTATTCTGTAGACTTTTGATATAGAGTAGCCATTTAAACACTTATGTTACTACATTTTGAATCTGTTGAGGGAATCTTGGGTTTAAGAGATGGAACAACAAAAGTAATCATTGCTTCATTTCCAGATTTGACATGGATTCCTTACATGATGTAGTATCATTTCATCTTTGTGGCACACTTTCCAATTTACCAAATAAGTTAATACAGAAGATGAGCAGAACATGATTTAACAATGTCATGCTTTTTCAAAAAAAACCCAACAACCAAACAAAAAAACCCACACCATATTAGAAGGACATTTGGTTTGCAAGTTGTCTAAGGTAATCCTTCAACTTCCTTTTGTTTCCTTGTGTCCTCAGTTGAGATACAGTCCAGAGGGTTAGAATAATCTTAAAAAAAAAAAATCACAGTCTATGAGAAAAGCTCCTAGGATTGTTTAGACTAAAGAAGAAAAGGCTAATGGGAGAGCATGTTAATGGTTTTCAGACACAGGTATTTGAGAAGAGGGAGCATTAATCTTTTCGCCATGTCAATGCTGAATAGAATAAAAGGTAATGGATTTAAATTTCAGCAAGAAAGATGGGGGTTAGTCACTAGAAAAAAGTCTCTAATAAAAAGGACAGTGAAGCCTGGCATATTATGGAGCCTTTAAGTTCAATCTAGATAAACATCTGTCATAGATATTAACACTTTGGGGGACAGGTTTATGGACAAGCTGATCTCTTGAGTTCTCTGTTTGCCAGACACATTTTCTAAAACTCTAAAACTCTCTTTCTTTTCCTGAATCCTTAGCTCTCCTGTCATCTGTAAGAAGAAAAAGTGACTCTTTCTGAGTGAGCATCATGCCTGTCAGAACAGCACAGGTAGGGCCATGTATGTACCACTGCATATGTCACTGAAATGCAACTAATTTATGCATTACATCCTTTTATAGATAGTTTTTTGCCAGCTCCTACCTCTAATACTTGCTAACATTAGAAAAAAGAAAAAAAAAATTTAAAATACCATCTCTTAACGACTCCGTTCTTCAAATCATTGTGTTTTTCTGGAATATAATATGGGCTTTCTTTATTTTCTATTTCAAACCACAGTGTCATCTCATATTTTATGGTCATAATCTTTCAGCACAGTCTTCTAACTTTCTCATTAGGGACTCAGGATAGTTCAGAGTTCTTTTTTCATTCTTTCTGTGATTTTTTCTTTAAAACAGAAGGGCATCTTGGCCTGTAAGATGGAGTCTAGTTTGACTTTCTTAATTTCACAAAATCTGTTTGCAGACATCACTTGCAACTGAGACAGTACCTGAAGTCTCCCCCTCCAACACCAGACTGCAGCTATTTTCATTGTGATTGTCTTCTCTGGCATCTAGGCTGCAGGACACACTTGTCCCTAAGCTGTAAGATGGTACCATTTCAAATCATTTGAATTCTCAAAAGGACAATTTTAAATGCTGTAGTGAGACATTTCCACTTATTCACTGAGAAATTTTAAGGGCATGTACAGTGTTGTGGTTTAAGCCCAGCCAGCAGCTAGACACCACGCAGCTGCTTGCTCACTCTCTCCCCACCCCTCCAGTGGGATGGGAAAGAGAATCGGAAAAAAAAGTAAAACTTGTGGGTTGAGAGAAGAATGATTTAATAACTAAAGCAAAATAAAATGTAATACCAACAATAATAATAGAAAAATATAATAGTAATGAAAATGAATAAATAAAACAAAATAAAATAAAATAAAATAACAAGAAAAGACAAGTGATGCACAATGCAGTTGCTCACCACCCGCTGACCAATGCCCAGCCAGTCCCCAAGCAGCAATCAGCCCCTCCCAGCCAACTCCCCCCAGTTTACATACTGAGCATGATGTTCTATGGCATGGAATATCCCTTTGGGTAGTTTGGGTCAGCTGTCCTGGCCATGCTCCCTGCCAGCTTCTTGTGTACCTCCTTGCTGGCAGAGCATGGGAAACTGAAAAATCCTTAACTTAGGAAAAGCTACTTAGCAACAACTAAAATGACAGTGTGTTATCAACATTAGTCTCACACTAAATCCAAAACACAGCACTGGACCAGCTACTGAGAAGAAAATTAACTCTGTCCCAGCTGAAACCAAGACATACAGATTCAGAGCTAAAGCTGGATTCTCTGCTGCTTGCTTGCAAGCATCCTGGAAACTGGAACAGAGGAAGAACTCTAACAGTTAAATATTGCACTGTGCAAAGCAGCTGAAATACTGCCTTTGCACTGTGATTGACACTGGGAAAAGAGAAAGGAATTCTCAGTGCAGTAGCAGTCTTTTGCCCATGTAGCTATGGGGACTACTGGCTTTTTGGAGTTGAGTCATTCAATGTACAGCACTCCCTGAACTCACTCTCAGTAGCGGCCACTGCTTGGAAACTGCTTTGGAGAATCAAAGAAAATCAGATATCATGTTAATGAGTATGGTATAAATAGATAAATAGATATGGCTGCCGAACATCTTTGTAATTTGTGAAAAATAATGATGTTCTGAAGCACTCTTAGTTAATGAAAATAAATAGTGTGTGCTTACCATTTCATTAAAACAGGTAGTTCATATTAGTATCAACTTTTATTTAAAAAACATATTTGTTTAGGAAAAATATGAAAGATATACCATAGGGACATTATCTGAACTCAGTAAGGGAAGGCATTTGTAGGGTTCAACCCTTTTATCTTGCCACATTTATATAAAGCTAACTTGAGCTTCCCAAAACAGCCTTGATAAAAGTGGAATATTGGTACCTCAGAGAAATAATACTGTAATCCATCACCTACTTGCCTTCCTCTTAATTCAAGTAGGTAGTTGTTTCTTTGGTTTGGTTTAGTTTAGTGATACAGTAATATAATATCTGTTATTCTGACTTAACTGCTCTGAGTAACAGCATTTAGTGTTTGAGTTTATTTTCCTTTCCAATGCCTCTGTTGTGGTCTGTAATAGAGGGGAGCATGTCCTTTGCCTCTGCACAGCTGATTCCCCTCAGTTTGGACATCTCATACAGAAGCATGAAAAGGATTCTTCTTCATCTGTGAGTTAAACAGTCTAAGTTCACTCTTTTAAAGAGTTTAATAATACTAATTCACCTCCTTAGTAATGTAAGGACAGTCAGTATCATCCACGTTGCATAAAGAATGAGGCAGAAACAGTAAGATGGTAACTTGCTCAGTGACATCAGCACAAATCAATTTGGTTTACTAGTTTAGACCTCAGCAGTTCATTGTCCCACTGTTCCTCAG
Organism: Haliaeetus leucocephalus; assembly: GCF_000737465.1. Taxonomy (NCBI): domain Eukaryota; kingdom Metazoa; phylum Chordata; class Aves; order Accipitriformes; family Accipitridae; genus Haliaeetus; species Haliaeetus leucocephalus. The sequence continues at coordinate 3,572,553 of NW_010973325.1, forward strand.
CCAGTTATTACAAATACACAGCACAAAGTAGCTTGCTTTGCTGCGCAACTTGCACTGCAGTCTATGCCACTTTGGTACCTCATTCCACTTGGGGCCAGAAAGTTCTTCCTTATTCTCAACATGAAACTTCCCCTTTGCAAGTTAAGCCTGTTACTTGCTAACCTATTCATTAAGTACTGTTCCAGCTCAGCATCACAGCTAGCTAGAAAATTTCCATTAAAACCCAATTTTGCCCACAAGATGAGAAAATTGATCATCAACATTTTTCAAATAAATTTTAGCTATCAGCTTGCTCTGAGACCATTTTCTGAAGCCTGTGAAAATGTTTAATAACTGACATTAAACAATATGCAAAAATATCTTAATAATCTAGCATTGCATTTAATTGAAGATTTTAATAAAAACTTAATTAAGGTTCCCACATTTGTACTTGGGGGCTATCCTGAACTCAATACCATTCAAATCCCATTAGTGCTAATGGCCTAATGCCAAACATGGAGAATATAAAACATATAAAATTTACTTTTAATAAGTCATTCATCCTACATTAAATATAAAACTATTATTAAAAACACATTCAAGAGGATTAACCACTATTATTACAATGAATGTTTTTAATAATCAGTTGATATTTATTTAGTTTATAGTACTGTCTAATTATTACACAATTATGGTTTCATAATGCCCCTGTAAATCTTCAGCAAATGAAATGTCTATCTGGAAACACTAATTTTAAAAGTTACCAAAATACATATTTTAATGTCATTGGCTCATTTTCTTTCTTTTTTTTTTTTTTTTTTTTGAAAGAACATTTAAGCAACAGAACTTTAATTTAGAGAAGCAAGACAGCAAGTGCACACCAGATGATCAGAAGAAGGTTGCATCTCAAAGCAGGACTGATTTTTTTAATGCAATACTATTTAAATGAAGAGAGTCTGTCTTCTTCACATAACATTTTGACAAAGAAAAAATAATCAACAGATAGTTATGAGACCAAGGGGAAAGGGGATGGTAAATTGGGCAGAATGCAGGCAGGGAACGTGTCAGGCAGCTGAGTTTTGGACAAGGACAACTTTTCAAGTCCTCAAAACCAAAATGGAAATCTTGAATTTAGAATGTTTTGTCTTTTTAAGTGTTTAAAAGGAGGGGAAACATAGTCCAAACAGAAAAAATAGGATTATTGAAGAGAGTGACTTACCATGGACCAACTGTAGACCATTTCTTCTCCATTTGTCACACTTCTGCTCTAAAACCTTTTTGGAGTGTCTCTGATTTGCTCCTTTACCTTAATTTCCTAAAGCCACATATTGTCACATCTTTCCCCTTGATAGACAGGATTGAACATACTTCTTAGGAATTAAAACAGCTGCTCTGGTGGAAGCCAAGACTGCTCCTTAAAATGGGCAATAAATGATTCCTGAAGAAAAAACATTGCTTAAAGTACCATAAACCACTGTCCCCCTATTTTATCCTGAACAATGTTTTGATAAGTGCTACATGAGCTAATTTACACAGGGAACCTGTAGCAGATACAGCCCCAAACCAAATCTAGAAGGCTATACTCCATCATGGGATGTACAAGTGCACACAGGACTAGCCAAAACTAATGGAAATACCTGTATATGGCTTTATAATTATCCTTGTAAAGCCTCATCTGCTAAGTGACAGAAAGCCTGTGAGAATAGACTTAGTGTATACAAGGAGATATGTCTTCAAAAAGTTTATATGGTATACAGACTCTGACCTTAAGTCTACTGAAGCTAATGCACATCTCTTCATTGACATGAGAAGGCTATGAGTCGCAAATAATGCCATATGCCTAGCTTGTATTAATCACTTTAATGAGCTAAGGTTGTATTTAAAAGAAGAAAGAAATAAAGACAAAAGAAAGGGCCTGCTTTGTCTTTGAAATCTTTTGTTTTCACTGGTTTCTGTCCTAACATTAAAGTTATTTAAACATGTTTTAATTGCTTACATTACAAACACATAAGGCTTTGAAATACAGAATGTTAATGAGAGTTTTTAGTATTTGGCCACAGCACCTTATGAAATATATGTGATTTAGCTATATTTGGTGAAAAATAATGTCTAAAGCTTTAAGATAATTCAAACTGTTCTTTTTACTTGTTTTACTTATGTGAAATTCTAGGCAGCCTCCTCAAGAAGTTGAAAAGACTCATTTACAATCCAAGGAGTATACGTGAGTCTCAAATAATTGAAAGAGATCTCAGTCTCACTCTGAAATGTGGATATTATTTCAACTACATAGTATTCTTTTTACATAATAAATGACCAGAGATTGTTCTGTACTTTTCTTAGGGAATCCATATAATTCATGTCAGTAATGCTGCTTCCTGCTTTCATGGTACCATCTTCCTCTCTGTGGTGGTCAGACCGTCCTAGAGCTCTTCATACAATTAACCATAAAAAAAGTTACTTTGCATCAAACTTTGACTTGATTGCAGAGACAGCTGAGTACTAAATCAGTTCATAGAAGGCTTTATGTATACTATGAGTTGCCAGTGATATATTATGTGTGAATCAGCAGATTCTGAACAATTGAAAAAGAATTTAAAAATAAAAATTAGGCATTGGTATCTCTTGTCTTCAAGTAGTAGACACAGGAAAGGGAAGAAGGAGGACTGATGTCAGGGAAGATAGCAGAAGTAAGTCATCATCTATATACTTTTATGAAACAGCAATTCAGATGCATCCCCTCATTCTATAATGCCTGCTCATGAGATCCTCTATTTGGTTTTAAGAGACTTTTGCCTTTTTCTCTCTGGGTGGTGTTGAGCTACTATGACTCAGAAGAGGTGGAAATCCTTTGACAGATGACACAAGGACCAGAAAAGATGACAGAGATCAAAAAGTCTACTGCCTTTTAGTGATAGTCTTCATTAAAAAATTTCACTTGAAGATAGTTAACTACCAGCAAAGGATAAAATATCATTTAAAAAAAAAAAAAAAAAACAACAGAAAGAAAATGTTAGGGAATGCTAAGTTAAATGTTTTCCAATCAGCTGTGTCTGATAAGATTCACTCCTAGGTACTTAAAAAATTTACCTGAGGCAATGTCAGAACCATTACCATTGTCTTTAAGAACTAGCACTGGGAAGCTGAGAGATGTCAAATAAGTGCCAGTCTTTAAAGAGGGAGAAAAAGAGCATCACATCAAGGCCCTATGAGAGCCAGTGGCTCCATGGGCCCAGGGGCCATGGGGGCTCCCCAGGGCTCCCTCAGGGCAGGGCCTGGCAGCCAGAGCCCATCCCACCGCCCCAGCCAGGAGCTGGGCAGCCGGGGGCACCGGGGCAGCCCCAGCCCCAGGCATCAGGCACCTCCCTGGGGACAGGGACAGGCCGAGGCCAGGAAGGGAGGTGGGCCCGTGGGTAGGCCCTGCTCGGTGGCCGGGCAGGGCAGGGCTGTGGGGAGCTGGAGACCGGCCCTGCTGTGGTGTCACTGGGGAAGGAGCTGGCAGCCACAGGGGGCTGACATGGGGTCTTGGACCGTGGACATGGCGGGGAAGCCCCAGGGTTGGGCACGGACAGGCAGGGCTGGAAGAACCTCAAGGACACGACACATTAAATGTGATATGCTTATCTTCAAGGAGACCCTACATACCATTTTGCAAACCACTGTGTTAAGAAAGCCACCAAAACCAGGCAAGTCTGAACAATTGGAACATGTGCGCCAAAATAGTTGGACAAAAATACTGAGGATGCAATTATCAGTAGCTCAAGGACTGTTTCATGAGAATAGGCTGAATGTTTTCATAACAAGTGTGACCATAACATAGTAAACACACTGATTAAACATGGAGAATGGAGAGCCCACCAGTATGCTAGAGGAATGGATGCAAATGTAACATAAGTGATCTTCACAAACAGTAGAAACAGTCTGGAAAATACAGGTCATAATGAAAAAGAACATGTGCAGTATACAGCACTGAAACAAGAATGTGCCTGCTATTGCACAACATAGATATACATCATTCTAGGTTTTATAAACAAGATTTTAGTCCATGAGACACCTGGAATAATTGTTTATGCTGCATTCAGAATTCATAGTGTGTCTGCTGGAGTTATATATTTAGTTTGGGTAGAGTTTTCAGGACCAACCAAAGAAAGTCCAGAGTAAAGCAACAGGAATGATCAGACATCAAGAAAAAATTACTTATGAGGAAAAAATGCAAGAATTGCTGTAAGTTAGCCTAAAAGACTAAGGAATGAACATGCTAAGCCTTCAAACATATAAATGACCTTTGGAAAAGTAAGCAAATAATATATTCTCCAGCATTAAATAAATGGGGAAAATATGCAAAAAAAAATTTAGTCAAATACTGGTTAAAAAAAATTCTAATAGTAAGTTTCATGAAGAGTAGAAAAATATTATCTGGAGGATGTCATGCAGTCTCCATCATATGAAGTTTTCAAGAGCAGTTCAAGACAGACCTTTAGCAGAGAAGGCAAAGATATAGTTGGCCTAGCTTTGGGGCTAGAATATACTGTGGAGTACTGCAATTATGTGCTATGTCAGAAAGACCTTGAAAATGCAAGGAGGAAGTGAGTAAAAGCATTCCTGTGTTGTCACGCAATTTTGCCAGTCAGATACAACCTGTAAAATGAGAAGGAATTGCCATATGTACAAAGGAGCTTGATGGCACAGGCAGGTTCTGATATACTTCCCACTGAGTTCGTCTCTGGGAGGAAAACTTTAGGAATTTCTGCTTTGAAGTTTTGGGACCATATTTTGGTCACTGGTAGAATTCATGGGGTTTTCTTCTTTTTTTTCATAAGCTTTTAGCAGACTTTGAAAGAGTACAGACTGCAATCCTACTAAATCTGACAATCACAAGTTCACTTAGGTTGGAAGAGACTTTTTGGTCCTTCCCCTTTTCGACTAGGAGATGTAGTCCAACCCATCTGCTCCAGCAAGGTCAGCTAGAGCAGGTTGCTCAGGATCACATCCTGCCAGGTTTTAAATATCTCCACAGATGGAGACTCCACGACATCTCTGGGCAACCAGTGCCAGTGTTTGACCACCCTCACAGCCAAAAAAAGGATTTTTATTGTGCTGATTGAATTTTCTGATTTTTAATTTGTGCCCATTACCTCTTGGGCACAGTCAATTTGCACTACTGAGAACAGTCTGGCACCTCCTTCTTCATTCCCTCCCATCAGATATTTATAGTCAGTGATAAGGTCCCCCTGAGTCTTCTCCATGCTGAACAGTCCCAGATCTCTCAGCCTTTCCTCATAGGAAAATGTGCCTGTCCCTTTATCAACTTTGTGGCCCTATGCTGGACTTGTTCCAGTAAATTCGTATCTTTCTTGTACTGGGGAGCCCAGAACTGGACACAGTACTCCAGGTGTGGCTTCATCAACACTGAGTAGAGAGAAAGGATCACCTCCCTTGACCTGCTGGCAATGCTCTCCCTAATGCAGCCCAGAATATCATAAGCCTTCTTTTCTGTGAGGGTGCATTGCTCATGTTCAACTTGGTGTCCACCAGGACCCCAATGTCCTTTTCTGAAGAGCTGCTTTCCAGTTGGTTGGGCCCTAACCATATACTGTTGCATGAGATTGTTCTTCCCTTTTTGAGCTTCATGTGATTCTTCTGACCCCAATTCTCTAGACTGTCCAGGTCCCTCTGGATGACAGCACATCCCTCTGGTGTATCAGCCACTCCTCCCAGTTTTGTATCATCTGCAAATGTGCTGGGGGTGCATTCTGTTCCATCACCCAGGTCATTAACAAAGATGTTAAAAAGGATTGCCTCCAGTATTGACCCCTGTGGTACACCATCAGTGAATTTCCTCCAACTGGACTTTGTGCCACTGATCACAACCCTCTGGGCCCCAGCTGTTCAGCCAGTTTTCAATCTACCTTATTGTCCATTTATCTAATCCATGCTTTGTCAGTTTGTCAATGATGATGCTATGTAAGACACTGTCAAAAGCCTTAGTAAAGTCAAGATAAACCACACATAAACCTTGTCTACCAACTCAGTCACCTCATTGTAGAAGGCTATCAGGTTGGTTAAGCATGATTTCCCCTGTGTAAATCCATCCTGACTATTCCTAAACACTTTCCTGCCCTTCATGTGCTTGGAAATGGTTTCTAGGAGGACCTCCATCATTTTCCCAGAGATGGATGTAAGGCTCACTGGCCTGTAATTCCCCCAATCCTTCTTCTTACCCTTCTTGAAGATAGGAGAGATATCTGCTCCCTTCCAGTCTTCAAGAACCTCTCCCAATTGCCGTTACCTTTCAAAGATAACAGAGAGAGGCCCCTCAGTGACATCAGCCAGCCCTCTCAGCACTCCTGGCTGCAACCATGAATTTATGTACATTCAGTTGGACCAGTTTCTTTGAATGCTCCCTGACATGGTCTTCCTCCACTGAGGGTAGGTGTTCCTTGCTCCAGATTTTCTCTCTGGTCTCAGGGGCCCAGGATTTGCTAAAGAAGCCCTAATTTTTACCCCAGCTAACAATTCTGCATTCTGATCATTTGCTGTCCTGCTGCAGATTCACAGGCGTGAGTTTTGTAGGAGCTTTTGGGCAACCGTTGGTAGAAGTTCTGGAAAAGTATAATTAACACTGGGCATGGAGGAGAGGATGAAGGGGGGAATTAAGCATGGTAAATAAAGTGCATGTCACCCCAATATATCGTAAAACCACTAAGTTCTCAGAAAAGGCAAATAAAAACAGTTTTCTGCTTGGATAAAAACTGGCATCCTCAGTCTCGCAAAGACTGACAGTCTGACACTCCAGTCATGAAACCTTACATACACATATGTACTCTGATCCATGAAGAACTGGATTGAAAGTGATCTACTGCAATTCTGGAAGAGATCCATTAATGTAATGAAAGAGGGAGAACATGATAAAAACAAGATTATGAGTTCCCTTGTTGTATACATCATATCATTTCACCATTTTATTTTGTTTTCTTTCTTGTAAGAGCTGACATGTTCCTTCTGCTTAGAGAGTCTCATTCTTCCATGGACATTATTAGATTTTTATGGGAGAAAGGGTAAGACAAAAATAATGAAAATGGGAAGATAAAAGAGAGTAAACATTCTTCATTTCCTTGTGGTAGACACACAAGAAGGATGTTAAAAAGGATGGCTTGTGAATACAAGGATTTTGTTGGGTTCTGGCACAAATGTTTTGACTGCTGAGTGTTGGAAGATACTGTTCCACTACCACTCAGATGGGTCCGACAATACTAGGGCCTTGGTGAGCTGGAACAATGATATAGTGGTTTGTCTGCCACATGCTAGCTTCTCCTCTTCATGGCTTCTTTAAAATTCTCTCTTATATTTGGCCCTGACATTATATGTAAGTCTAATGAACTTCCACCCAGATCTCTACAGAATGTGAGCAGGTCTGACAGCTTTATACTGCCTATGTGGATAAAAAAGAACTAAACATGAAGACAAACTGAAATATTATGAGCATAAACACAGATTTTGCCAGCTACTGACTAGAAGAGCTAGTCATGGTTGAGAGTTATAATTTAAAACCAGGCACAGAAAAAAAAAGACTTTTGGGGAAATGTGTGCAGAAATATCCTGCATAAAATTAAGGAAGTTTTACCCTCATACATGCCAAGAAACTAATTAAAAAAGAAATTGCAGGCCAACAGTGGAATCTCTATGAAAAGAAAATTAATATGGGAAAATAAGATTACTGTTGAATATTCTACATCAGAGGCCAAGACCTGGGTCAAATATTGGTTCTAACAAAAGATGGATCTATTTTCCACTTCATAACTCTGTTACTGGTGTTTAATAAAGCTCCTATATAGAATGCAATTACATGAAACCAGTTGGGTTTTATAGAATATAAATTAGATTCTATGCCTTTTTTTTTTTTTTTTTAAACGAATTGATAAACAGATATGAATTGGCATCTATAGACAGATAAAAGACATAATCATTTAGAATTTCTTGGTAATTTTTGTAGTGCATTCCATATGCTTGTAGGAAATGGCAGAATTCTTCTGAGCTGCTTAGAAAAAAAAAAGTATAGTTGTATGAATAAGTATTTTCTGTGTAAAGTTAACTCATGAATTCCAACTTTATAGAAGTAGAAATGTTCTGGGCTCTGAGACTTGGATTTCCAGCACAGTATCATGCAATACTCATGCATTTTGAAGTTTGTATTCTGGTGATATTCACCTCACTAGGAAAGCCATTTTTCAAGTATGAGATTTCAGGGTTTTTTATTAAGCACTGAGAGTAATTCCTACCTAGAACACCATGTGAATATCAGCTGTCAAAGTGTGGCTCTTTCAGGAGCTGTACCAGCAAGGATCAAATCAGATTTGGTAAGAATCTTCTCTTGAATGAAAGTATTTTTGAGGTTCCTAGTGTTTTCTTAATATCTCCATTTATCTACTCCTCCAAGAAGGAGAAATAAGACAGTGTTACCAAAAAGGCTGTGCTCAAGTTTTCAATTTCTAGTCCCAAGAACTGAGTGAGTAACAACTGACCTTTTCTACTATCTGGATCTAATGAAGTTTCCATATCTTGTTATACCAAAACTTCTTGCCACATAAAACCCACACTTGCTTTTAATAAGGTTGCTTTCATGTGCGTGAAATTTCATCATCTCACGCTATATCTCCCACATGAATTATTTTGGGTGTCCTACAGGGATACATTCCTTAACAGGAGGGGTCAATATAAAGCAGCTGAAATTTTGAAAACACACTTCATACTACAGCAGCGGTAGGAGAGGCTGACCCTCAAGCCCCTGGGAAAAGGCACACTGCCGAGATGTGAAAGAGAGATTTCAAGTTCCTGCTCTGCCCACTTTGAGAGAGATGTGTTTCCCACATCCCATAGAAATACCCTACCCACCAGGCTTTTAGCTATTCTGGATGTAGTTTGCTGTCAAAATGCCATTAAATGATCATTTTAATGATACACCCTTTTTCTAGTGAAAGACAATTATTATAGAGATGCTTTATAAAGAGAACTTAATGTGAAGAAGACTTCTAGCCCCTCGCTCAGCTGCTGTCTTGCTGGCTGCATTAACATTATGATTCTGCTGGGTAGAGGGTAACTTATTTTGTCTACCTGTCAGAAAGTATAAACCATCCTCCTGCTTTCCTTAGTACTGGGCGGGGGGGTAGGAGGGGTCAGGACTTTGTCCCTTAGACTAGCATATACATAAACTGCAAGAAATCCAGACATTTGTTCGCCATTCATCTCCCTACCCCACCTTGCCTCTCCTTGTTGCCAAACACCTGGCAATCCCAATTTCCAGTGCAGTAGGGCTGAGTCACGGCAGTAGCCTCCCCGCGGACCTTCAGAGTGCTGTGCGGAGACAAACAGCTGCCAGCATTGCTGTCCACTTGTTGGTTTGTACATGTACGCTGCCAGAGAGTTTAAAAAGTCAGCTACCTTCCCTGCCATCTGATACCATGGCAACCACTCCTCTGCTTTTTACCACTAAGCATCTGTTAGTGTTTTCATTGTAAACCCATGTTTTCAAGAGTTTAAGGCTTGGCATAAATCATTGTTTCTCCTTCGATTTCTTGTGCTGGATTGTATTAGAAAAATAAATAACAAAATCCGTCTCTCTCTCTTCTGCTGCTTAAAAAAAATAGCGAAGTCCTTCAACGCCCAACGCAAAACAAAGTAAAAGCAATTAAAATTATTAGAGGTTGCCATGGAAGTCTGGGTGGCACTTCAGCTCCAGTTCGTATCCTTCTGATATTTCAAGGATGGAAAATTAAGTACATGGGTGATTTAGTGAAGGTATACAGCAGCTCAGCTGCTTACCTCATTCCTGCTTTTATCTGATGCTGCAGCAGCAGATAAAAATTGCACTTTGAGATGTAGAAAGCTGTGCACACTGGCGAGCGAGAGAGGTAATCAAAGTAACAACTGATGGACTAAGAGGGAAGTGGGAAATGAATGCAGGAAAAGAAGATATCACATGTTGGGTATAAAGGTAGCAAGGTGGAGAGCTGAACCAGAGGGAGGAGATGAGGATGGTTACCAGCAAGTAGGAAGAAAACATATTGTCAGCAGTGACAGATAACGGTGCTAAAAGAGGATCGTAGAGTATGTTACCAGGATTTCATTTTTGATGGTGACAGTCTGAAGTTTTCTGCAGGAACACAAGCTAGAGGCAAGGAATGACATTCTGGATTCAATGAAAGGAAGATGGGATTAGTAAAGTAGTTTTTACTATCACTGAAACGAGTTATTCTGTTCCTTTCTTCACATTCCAATCTCTAGAAAGAAGTTGAGTTTGAGGATAAGAAATTTTAGGAAGGACACTGTGAAGGCTGGACTATCCTCCTAGGTAAATCAAAGAGATTTGCATTGTGGGCTTGAACAGAATAGGAAGGAGTAGGGAAAAGATAAGAACCTTTGAAAATCAGATTAGTCTAATGAGTCGAAGGATTTTATGTCTGAGATTATGTGAAATGGCTTCTCCAGTAGCTTCCAGCCATCAGTATCTCTCCTCATTCCTATCACAAGGAACAAACGGACTCCAGTGTTATTTATTTGCCTGTGAATAACTCCTTGGTTCATAAAATGCAGCATGTCTAACCAAGTTGAAGCACGCTGTCTCTCTCTTTATTCTGCTTTTAGGATTTGGTCCACAAGAATACCTGTACAGAGCTGGCACTTATTCAAGATCAATGTCTCTTGTCTTCCAGGGATATCTGACCTCTTTAGTCATACATTAGCTCAGTTCCAGCACTGTCAGTCAGGAGTCTTCAATTGCAGGGTAGCAAGTATCAAGAGAGCAGTCTATACTCATGATAAAACAGCTTTGTGGTGAACAGATCAAGGCTGTGAGAAGTCTCTCATCATGTCCTAGGGGCACACCAAGACCAGAACAGCAGAGATGGTCACAGGGTTCAGCTTTAACTGTACCACCAAAGATGGTTCAGCAAGACAAATACCTGACAAGATTGTTCAGCAAGATGAATAAAAATACATAAATACCTGAAGGGAGATGCAAAGGGGATGGAGCCAGGCTCTTTTCAGTGGTGCCTAGTGACAGGACCAGAGGCAATGGGCACACACTGAAACACAGGAGGTAGCCTCTGAACACCAGGAAACACTTTTTCACTGTGAGGGTGACCAAGCACTGACACAGGTTGCCCAGGGAAGTTGTGGAGTCTCTCACACTGGAGATATTCAAAAGCCATCTGGACATGCTCCTGGGCAACCAGCGTTGAGTGACCCTGCTTGAGCAGTGGTTTGAACAAGATGACTTCCAGAAGTCCCTTCCAACCTCAACTGTTCTGTGATTCTGTGACAAAACAATGAGTTATTTGGGGCTAGCTTTGAAGAGTAGCCTAAAGTTCTCATGGCAAGATGTTCAGTGGTGCTAAACAGAGAGAAACTGGCAAAATCCCTACACACTGTCTAGTTTTACAATAACTCTAAAGTAGCAGAAGCCAGCCTAAACTGTCAACAAAGGAAGCATCTCCATTTTCAGGCACTTGTTCCAATCTCTGCACCTTCCCTCCCTTGGGTCACCACAAAGCAGTCGTGGAGTCAGGAACAGCTTGGAAATATTTTTAGAAAAATGATTCTTTTGGCAGCAGCAGTTTCCAACCAAAGATAGGACTCTGAGAAAGTTTAGGACAGAATTATGGGTAGAAAAAGGTCCTTCTACTTTCAGTGTGAAGTCATTTCTAAGTCACTCCTCAATTACCTTCAAGGGTTCGGATCAGCTTACAAATGAGTACCTGCCAGCAGCTCTCCATTGTAGCTGTTAATTCATGCTTTCGCATCTGTTACATTAGCATGCCAAAAGAACTTACAACCTCCTTGAAATTTCCTTCAGCATAGTTTGAGCATAATTGAATATTAAGAGATCAAAATTTAATTTTTGTATTTTCTTAACCAAATCTATTCAAATATGCCCTATGCAATAGCTCCCTTGGAGTATTAGGTGCAGAACAAGGTCAGAACTTTTACAACCAACCCTTTCTGAGTGACATATAAACAAAGAAAGGTTGGAACCTTTTCTTTCTTTTAAAACATGAAAAGCCCAAAATGTTTCTAAGCAATTTAACATCCACTGGGCCATGCTGCCACCTGTCAGTCTGGTAACCCCTTCTTAGATTTATAAGGACAGCTGAAGAATAGTTCAGTTGAAAATATCCTTCATCTAACTATTTTTCATTCTAATTAGAAACATGTAGTCTAAACTTTGTCAAAGAGTAAAAAAGAAACCTTTAGAATAAGTGCCTGAATAGGCAGTAAGGCTGCCTGTGCTGTCTAGGTGCACATTTATAAGAGCTTTCATTATATGGGGATCAAATCCTTTCGTTAAATATTCTCATTTAAAACCAATTTGCATAAATAAGGGCTCATTTCTCAAAGAGCGCGCTCATTCAAAGAAAATTAGATTTCACTTGGAAATGCACACAGCTCCAAATTTCTCATCATGTTCTCAGGCTGTGCAAAACAGATTCATTTCCGAATGTTTCCTATAGTGGTTCTCAACCATTTTACTCCTGTTACACACCAGAGCCTCTCTGAGCACGCCAGCAGGTGCATCCATTTCCTGGACCAAAGCAAGACCTTGGCAGGCACCTACTCCTGCCTTTCTTTGGTTTCCAAAGGAAGGATGCACGTGTGCTGTCCAGAGGCGAGCTGTGAAATGCTCCAGCCAGGTCCCTTGTGATGGAGCAATCTGGACTCCCAGTCATTCCTAAGCACATGCCTCATCCTCAGTCTGTACATAGGCAGAGTCAAGTAAAGCCTACATCTCCACCCGGTTTGAAGAGTCATTCTGGGGATGGATGAACCAAGTCCCTCTGTTTCCTTTCTCACTTTCCTACATCAGCTTCTGCCCAAACTTCTGTGTATGGGCAAGCTGTTCTGTTCACCTTCTTAAGCTTTCCTGATGGCTGTCCCAGCTGCTCAGGTATGCTCAGGGCCACCAACAAAATCATTATCCAGTGTTGTTGGCATCAGATGAAAGTATTAAGTACATTATTTGCAAGGATTTATTGCTTATTTATTCTTGTTCCACTCAGATTTTTTAAAGTCTGTAAAGCTTACTTGTCTCTCATTAGCAGGAGCCAGGTTCTGTCTTTGACTCATCCAAAACAGTCTTCTCCAGGCTTAATAATGGTCGTTACAGTTAGAGTAATTCAGAGGCATCCACTGAGTGTGACAAGGGGCTGAACTGGCATTTTTCCATCTGACCAAAATTTTAATGTAGCCTGAAACTCCACAAAAAAGGCCTGAGAAAGTCACAGATTTCCCAGAAGTGCTTCTCTGGTGTATTCTCAGCTAAAACTGCTATTGTATTCAGCAAGTAGCCCCATAACCAGATCAGTTTTATAAGCACTGTTTTGAGCACCACTTAAAGATGTAGTTGTCTGACACTTCTGAAAGGCTTTATTGCTTTGGATGAATTTTTCAGGAGTGGGCGTCAGCTTCAGACTGATTTCTAGTTGGTTTTATTGTTTGTTTTGTATTTGTGCTGAAGCAGTCCAGCTACTGCTGTGAATAATATACAAGTGAAACATTGCATTTTGATCAATTTTTAAAATGAATGATTGCAACCATTTATGTTGAAGAAGTCCAGGACTCTGTGTTTTGAAAGGCTTCATGTTTGGCGAGGAATTCGCTGCATAAAAATTCACCCAGATTTGGACAGGTTACAAGCCTCCGGATTACTATTTGTTTATGTACAGTACATAATGGCCAAATTTTGGCAGCTGAATTCTCTGAAAGTTTCACATGCATGGCACATCCTCGATCTTTCTCTGGCTCCTACATGCCACCTTTATAAAGACTACACCATCTCTGTAATGACTATACCATCTCTGTAATGGCTATAAATGTGTATTGGTACTATTAGGGCTAAGACTTTTCCTTAAACCATTTTCTAGGGTTTTTTTGAACATGAAGTTTTATCATCTGAAACCATCACTCTGAAACCATGAACAGATAAAGTTTTTCTCCTGTTGGCATAACTCCTCCCTGCTAACATGTTTAGTTTTTCCAATATGTTGGGAAAGTTCCAACAAAATGGTCTTCAAATGTTGATTTCCATTTTATATTTTGACATAGCTTAAAATGCAAGATATGTATCATATCATCTGGGTTGGGTAGCTGATTGATTGGGTGAAGGGATTTGTTTGTTTGTTTGTTTAAAATTAAATATGCAGCGTTGCCCAGGCTTGTGAAATTAGGTGACAAAAGGTCATAGGTTCAGTCTTATTTCTCATTGAGCATGAAATTCATATTAACAGAAATATGTGAACTCTACCATCTATTTGATTTACTTTTTATACTATGATTAAAATACATTGATAAGAAACTGGAAAATAAAAATAATTTGGTGACTTATATCAGCTATGTAATCAACTACAGTTACAATCCTTTTAAAAAAATTGCTTTCTAGTTTATGAGATGTTTGATATAATCTAACTATCCAATTATGACACTAAAATTACTTTGTTATCTATCTCACATGACATATTTACAATATGTTATACACTTACATCTGATTTAAAATATTTTATTTGCAGTGACTTTCACTAAATGCAATTCTTGTCATGCTTTTTCTTAACTAATTTGCTTGCTTCTGTTTACTAACTGAATAATTGTCAGAGTATAATTAACACAGATGTCGCATGTGCCTAGTTTTCAGGTTCAGGTTAAATTTATACTACTGCATATGGAAGTGTCTAATTAGATTGCCATCTGAAATGGTGAAGGAGTTACTATATTTTGAGTAAAGGCTTTTTCACAGACTTCTGTCTTAATCAGTGGTACTATAATGTTTTCATTAGTTGGCAGTTTCTAAAGTGAGACTTCATATTAAGCACATCAGCTTACGCACATCAGTGCTTCCTGAGGTGGAATTATTTGTAAATTAGACACTAATGCCCCCAAATATTTGGAGAGATTCTGAATTCTGTAGGCTGAAGTTTTATACTGGACCAATTAATGTCATGATCCTAAATATTCCAACTCTCTGAGGTTCTGAAATCCAAATTTATTTCTTATTCCAGTGATTTATTTTCCAGTGATTTATTTTCCAGTGACTCCTTTCTCTTTTGGCGATACTTACAGACCTTGAAGAACTGGAACTTTGGATTCAAAAGATTTGGCAACAAAATGGAGTTGTTTGTTAGCAATAATTTGTGAGGGCTTTATGTGGCTGTGTACTACTGTAAATGACAAGATGTGTACCAAGTATGACTTTGATACTTCAGTTCAAATCAGTAGTGAAGAATTGGGTATGGTTCTGACTGTAACATTTAATTTATTGCAGCATTTTACATTAATGCCAACGAAGTAGATCATGTGGAATAGGGAACATAAAATGGTGGTAATGGTCAGTTAGATAGTTAACTATTGCTATATGGAAAGTATCACTGTTCACATCTTTCACAACCAATGACATTAAACAGTGAGGATGAAAGTCATACTAATAAGTTTTGGCACAGAGAATTAATAAAAGAGAATGTATTTATCCTAGTAGAAAATAAAAAGTTAGTGGATCAACGCAATTACATTACTGCTTTTGCTTAATATAGGTTGATAATACACTCCTTCCCTCTTCATGCCTTTTTCATTATTGAGTAATTCCAATAAATGATTAAAGTGCTGATTATGTTCTGTAATCCAAATTACCAAATGTGAGCTAAAGAGGCATTCACAGATCTAGCCTACCAAGCAATGTTTTAATTCTGAATTGCCACTTCAAATTTATAAGCAGTGATATTAAGTATGTTGTTCACATTAATTCTGATTTATAATCTGATGTAATAACTAAATCACAGAAATGGATTAAGTTTCGTAGACTTTTTTATTGAAGAAAAACCCCACCATATGTTGTTGAGAACAACTGACATTGCAATTACACCGATAATGCAATTGAGTCTTCAAGCTCTGTTGTCTTTACTTGCCAACATTTCCCTACAGAATAACAAATATCAGGTACTTTTACTCAAGTAAAATGCACACTGAAATAATAGCAATTTTTTAATTAGTATTCCAAACCAAGCAATCTGTTTCTTTATATGCACTTCTTCAGTAAGTGAATAGGTGGTCTCACATATCTAAGAAAAAGAAATTCTCTATACATGACTAGGGAATTAGCGGAGCAGATAATTACTTACACCCAAACAAATGTTTGACAAAACAGAACTCCTCAGCACTGTCTCAGTACTCAAAATCATCCTTTTAAAACCCACATTAACTTTACTACATTGTGAATTTCATGTATGGAAGTTTATCATTACTCTGGAACTGTGCAATGGGAACATTTCCTCCATTATTCATGATGAGTGGTTTTTAAATGTAACTCTCTCTCAGAAATTTAAATTCTCTTTTAAAACAAACAAACATACAAACCAAGGCAATTTATTGAACAAGTGGGCATCTGTTCTGCTAAAACAGCCTCTCCCAATATGTTTGGTTTTTCCCTTTCAGTATGTTCCACAGTAGTTCCGGATGCTTCTTTTGCAATGCTTTGATTACTGTCACTTGTTTGGTATAGTGTTTCTTTACTTACTGAGAATAAGTCTCTTAAAAGCAGACTTAACTGGGGGTTTGTTTGTTTTCTTTATTTAAAGGACAAAATACTGCAAGAAAGGCTTGCACGTGGCTTTATATCCCATTAAATCAGCTATGCCATCTGGATTTCTCTTTTGATATTTTCTGTCCAGAGCCCTCAGTGTATGTCAGGACATCACAGTGATGTAAGTAAATGTTATTTAAAACATTGTACTAATAACCTTTGTGTACACGGTGATGTGCCGGAGAAGTTGGGTACTTTCATCCCAACTTTCTTTTGCGAAACCTTTAAACTTCTGGGGACCAAATCTGAAAAAGCAATTGTGATGTAACTGTTCTCAGCAGTTAGGGGACAAAAACATCCCAGTATTATGCTCATACCTTTTTCAGTAGCTCATGCTACATCTGATCTCTCTACATACCACATTACAATATTGAGCTGCAATGAGGTAATTTCTTGAGAAGAAATGAAACATGGGAGGGAGCTAGGGATATTTATCATGTCTGAATTTGCACAGCCCCATTGCTGTCCCTAAACACCACCAATATGGAACTGATTTGTGTTCTGACTTTGAAAAAGTATCTGTAAGAGATAATGTACATCTGTTAAACTTTTCCCAAAGAAATGAAAGACTTTTTCTTGAGATTCCTCAGGACAAAGGCACTCAAAATTTTTTATTTGGTTTTGGAGGTGTTGCCTGGCACCCTCTGTGTATACTAAGCACCTACATTTCTGCCTCCATGCCCCTAGTTCCATCCAGTTTTATTGACTTCTTCCCGTTCATTGAGGTGTTACAATTCCCCCATTTTGTAATGAGCTGTCATAGTGCAGCAACAGAGATGGGAAAGAAGCATCTATCATGCCTGTGATTTTTTTCCTTGATACCAATTAATTAGACAGAACCATGGACCACAGAAGAAATGTTTAGAACTGAAGATATCTAAATGATCTCATCAGCGGAAAGTTGGATCCTTTGGTTGATGGTTTCTAATTTACACTATAGCAGATGGAGGGTGCTGAAGGTCACAATTACTGTATAAGGCCAACTTGTCTGTACAGTTTGAACTCCGTGTAGATAACTGTCTCATTTATACAGAATGCTTGTAGTGAAACCTTTTCTTCTTCTTTTAAATCTCTATTACATGTTGGTAAATTATATCTCTGTGATGAAACAAAATCAGATTTCAGGTTATCCTCCATTTCATTCTTCATATTGAATCTGGAGCTCTCTAATTAGACTGAAGAATTTTGTTGCCATCAAAGAACCAAAAGGGTTTTGTTACTTGCTTAGCTGTGAAAGATCTGAACTGAAAACTTTTTAGACATCCAGCCTAATAACGATAAAAATAGAATACAACCCCATATTTAACTAACAGATGAGAAACATTTTCTTTTAAGGCAAGAAAAAATCAGGTCAATTAACTTTTAAAATAGAACAAGCTAAAATTTTCAGAAATGTACAACTCACTAAAGTGACAGGAGCAAAAGTTTGTTAAAAATCAGTGAAATCACTGCCTGCTGCAGAGTGGCCCTTTAGCACAAATTGTGGGTGTATGTTTTCACAAAATCAGCTACTCAAAACAACTGCTGTTGCATGATCTTTCTGAAAAATAAATTGCAAGGTAGAGTACCCCATATTAAGCAAGGAATAAACTGTTTTGTGTATTGTGGGATAAAATCATGCAAATGAATATATATCATGTGGCATTTAACAAGCTGAAAATCCACACATTAGCTTCCTTTGTGCTAATTTGTTTGTGTAGTTATATGCCATCATTCATGAGGCAGACTCCTGAATCAAATCACTTCAAAAACAAAAACCAAAACCAACCCCAAACAAAAAAAACCCACAACCTT
Source organism: Haliaeetus leucocephalus (assembly GCF_000737465.1). Lineage (NCBI taxonomy): Eukaryota > Metazoa > Chordata > Aves > Accipitriformes > Accipitridae > Haliaeetus > Haliaeetus leucocephalus. The sequence continues at coordinate 3,590,941 of NW_010973325.1, forward strand.
TCATTTGAAAATTCAGGACTGAATTACTTGGGTAATGTTTTGTACAGTTAGTGACTTGATAGTGACGTTAAGATGATACTGGGAGCATCAAGCAAATGAGCTATAGAATTTTGTGCTGTGGTCTTTCCAGTCTAGCTTGGTCTGTGAAGCTGGCTGAAAATATTTCCATCTGATAGATATTCACTGATATTTACTTTTTTTAAAAAAAAAGAACGTAGTTCATTTTCTAGCAAATATCTATCTACATCATGGTCCATATCCACTTACAGAGGTTGAAAATAAATTGCCTCCTGAAATGTCCTGTTGTTTTATTACCACCTTTGTAGGTCTGGTTACCTCTTTTAAGCTAACTACTCTCTTGAAAGCTAGAAGACTCTAGAGCTATGCTATTCATAGAGCCAAAATAATTCATTCTGGGGCCCTTTCAGCAAGACAAGTGCAATCAGTTGAAAAGTAGGCTCTGAGAGCAAGTGCAAGCACACAAAGAATGGCACAGCTGAACCCTCACCAACAAACATTCAAAAACAAAAGTGTTAACTGCAGAGCCTGCTGCATGCTTTTTTGCACACACACTTAAAAAGACTGAGGCTCGATTATCTGAAAAATCCTTTTATGTCCTAGGCACTGACATTGAGTAAGGCAGTATTAAACAAGCTCATTTTCTTCAACAATCTATTACTTTGTATTGCTTTGCTAAATTTTTGTGTTAGGGTCATAGATTTGCAGATGTCACTGAGCCACAGTGAGTCAGTGAATGTGGCACAGTGCTGAATGATTCTCAGCCAGTTGTCTCACATCTTGAATGTACGGAAGAGAGAGATGAGCATGTAGGTTTAAGAAACAAGGCTGACTATATAAACATATACACATCATTAAGAGACTACAGTGAAAGGCAGAAAGACGTGCTCCATTCCTAGTGACTGTTAAGTATGATACATTTAATATGTCACCATCAGATTCAATCTGACCTGTGTTAGTATGTAGTACCAAATCACCTGTGAGATGTTATTATGTCTCATCCGTTCTGAACTACCTATGAATAATGGTGTTTTCTTTTCCCCCTTTGTTTTCTGCATTCTCTGTGTCCTCTGCAAGTCTCGCTTGAGCAGCCTGCAGTTTTCTTCTTGGCTTCCTCCCAGATGTCTCCCAGCATCATAGAAATGGCCTCCCTGCTGCTTCTCTGCTTGAGCCCTGCATAACAGCTCAGGATACTTAAAGATTTAAACCTGAGTGGGCCACCATGACTCATCAGGCTCCTACATAGACTGACAATGTGTCTGCATTAAAGATTCCTTTCTTACACCATAGTTACTTGCTGTTACATCATCATTAGCAAGGTCAGCCATGTTCTGCTACAACCTGATTCCATTTTTCTCCATTCTCCACTGTATTACCAAATGAACTAACTAATAATCATACAGTGTCAATTAAAAAAATTATTGCCACTTTTCATTCATGAGAGAAGTTTAACTTTTATTTTCCACATTAGTGGATTTTTTCACTTCTGTGTGACTAGGTGATCTGTGGGACATTTTAAGCATAACTTGTCCCAAAGTTAGAATTTAACATCTGTTTTAGGGTACACATGGTGACATTTTATGAAAAGAATCCTAACTCATCTGTGCAATTTGTGTATCCACATGCGCATGCATTTTCTAAAGATTCGTGCAAATTACCAATGACGTGTAGTCATTTTAGGAGCAAATATTAGGAGCAAATACTGGATTCATGTTTGCAACCTTGATAGTGGCCTAGACAGCATGTAAATTTGATCAGAAAAAATGTAGGCATAAGTTGGCATCTGCTCTTTAAGTATCAGAACTTTGTTCAAATCCTTTACTTGTCAAAAAACACAAAAAACCTGTTTGTTGTAACTGAACCCACACTGGAACACTGGGGGTGGTAGAACTTTTATACATATCTATGCTAATGAAATATGTCGCATATATGTGGTGAATGTGAAATTAGAAATAATTTTTGAAAAAATGAATTTTCTCATTGTGCATACTGGAGGCAAAAATTAGATTATGGTGTGGGATCTGGGACACATACTCCCTGACTGGGTGGGACCATGGTATGCACCAGATTTTCATCCAAAGATTTGTATGAACATACAGGCGTGGGTGCCAGAGGATAGCTGAGGCACGTCACCTCATCCAGACAATCAGGGAGGCACAGGGACCACAACGCATACTGCAAAGTACTCCTGTCCCATTACAGACCATATGAGAACCATAGGAGGTGCCTGTATGTTTCATGGCATCCCACACCCAGATGTTGTAAAAGTAGTGAAACATCTTTTATTCTGTGCCATATACAGTTTTGTAAACTGTTTCTAAGCCTTTCCTCATGGAAAATTCTGGGGTGGTTGATACTCAGGGCTCTCGGGCAGTAAATTCCACAGCTACCTACATAATTACAGGAACACACTTTGTCAGGTGCTTTTGATGAAAAGAAGCATAAAATGAGCCACATAATCAATACATGGCTTTAACACATTCAGATATTGGCGTTGTGAAAAAAAGCAAATCATCATATTTTTATATTCGTTGCAGAGAGGCTTCGATATAATCACAATATTCTGCCTCAGAATATTGTCTTCTGCGCTGTAATGCAGGAACAGAACTCCACCAGAACACTTTCTGCACTGCTTTAGTGCTATTCGAAGTGCAAGGGACTGCGTATTCGGGAGCTTTGGTTCTCTGTCATGCAGGTCAGGTACAGGAATCCTGAATCCTGGCAAAGAAGAGCAGCTGAGGTGTATAAATGTCAGGTAGCTGCTAGGAAACCTGCCGCTCCAAGCATTGGCCTGGGGTAAGGGAGAACTATGTGCTACCAGAAATTATCCGAACCTGGCAGAACGGAGAGTGAGATGGATTTAGCACACCACAGATGTTCAGAAAGGTTGGAGTTCCCTGCTTCTGGCTGCCCCTCAAATAAGTGAAATCCCTTTAAAATTAGTACTATTGTGGTCATGGAATTTGTTCTTATTGCTTTTCTATTTACAGCCTAACCTCTATTTCTTTCCTATTTATTTTCTTTTTTTCGGATTCTAAAATTATCAGAATGAGTATCAAGTGTTATTGAACAAGCTTTTTCTTATTTTAGCATATTTTATGCAAGCTGGAGCCCAAGGCTCATTACAGAGTTAAAAATTAAGTAACAGCAGAGGGAAAGAGAAAAAATGGTGCAGTAATAGATGAGGAAGAAAGGATAGAGATTTGAAGAGAGACAGAGGGGCAATGAAGCAGTGAGATATGGGAAGGCTGTTCCAGATGGCAGAAGCAGCAGTTGGGAAGGCTCTGGCACCAACAGTGGCAAGACTGCGGGCAGGCAGAGCGAAGAACCAGGCGCTCTGCAGGAAGAGGAGGGAGAAAGAAATGCAAGGTCAGGGAGGCAGGCTGGCTCAAGTGATGGAAAATTTTAAAACCCAGGCTGACGATACTCTGTCACCAAACCTTGTGTAGCTGATTTACGCCTCTGCAGAACTGCGTGAAATGGTGACTGAAAGGTCGCAATCTTTCACCTCTATGGCAGGCACCTCGTACTGGGCAGCGGAAGATGAGAAGGGCAGCAGTCGTTCAAGGTTGAGGAATGCAGTTAGAGCAGGTCCTTGAGGAGGGATCTGCTCCTTATGTTTGTGGGCAGAATGGGATGAAACCTCTAGAATTAAGTAAAGATGTTTATTGAGATTTTCAAAGATTGTAATTGCCTTCTCAGGGAATCAGCTTTGAAATTTGGTCTCATATAAACAGCTTCCACAAGAACACCATTGTGTTACACAGGTGATGGGACCATACCCCTCTGGTAGGGTCATTTCCTCTTGGATGCTATACAAATACCATGTCCTGATGATAAAAGACAGCTTTTTTAATTGGTTTTCTATAGCTCAGGCAATTGTAAAAAGCTTTTCAAATGTACATACAAGAAGTTCCCTTATGTGAATTAAACAAGTGGTGTATTGTGCACAAAGTATGGAAAAAATCTTTTTGAAATGTCTGTGGAGGATTTTATGATGATAGTTCCATTGTCTGCAGCATGGTTTCGCATAGATTAATCTACACACTCTGACTGCTTCACTCACGGCTTTTGCCAGAATACCACCAGAGACCTTTGAATGGAATCTGGGGTCAAGCTCTGCTGGGATCTTCATTCCACCACCAATGACCTGAGCAGCCCTGAATCCATATCTGAGTGCCCAGCACATACAAACAGACTCATTATGTGCTATCCCCTCCTAGCTGAAAAACAGAAGCATTGAGTGTGCTGTTCAAATGCCAAGACCATGAATGTGGTGAGGTTCTGTCCTGTGCCGTAAGCCCTGTCAGGCAGATGTCGAGCAGGGATGTGTGTGGAGCAGATGGATCATTCTTCTGCTGGCAAGACAGACTTGGGACTGAGAGCTAGCCTCAAAGTGCTAAAGCCTCAAAGTGTTTAAAATTAACATCAGAACGTAGTCAGTGCCATACTAGTTGGACCAATATGCTAATAGATTATACTGTCCTACTTTATCTGGCAATGCCTAATAAAAGATAGCTCAAAGAAGGTACTTTGCAGTAAGCAGCTGGGAAATAAGTCACCACAAGGAAAAATTTCTGCCTAAACTCCTTTTAATTTTATTTTTTTTTTCTCTGAAACTCCCGATTATTTGGGGGAACTGGAACTTACAACACTCCAGATGCTGCAAGCTTTTTTCTTGATTTAAACAAGAGTTGGAGCAAGTGATTAATCTTTTTCCTCACATCTTCGGATACTCTTGTTTGCACATCTGCCTAATCATATTGTATAAAATGCTTAAGAACACAGATGAGAGAGGGAAGGAAAGGTTGAAAATGTTGATTTTTGTACTTAATTATATTTAACTATTGAGAAACTATTTCTCATAAGGTAGATTTTTGCATGTGGTATTTGTACTGTACTCTTAGGGAGGATCTAAGTCAACCCAGACACTGGGGATTGGCTATCACTTACTCAAACATTAATTCCACATTGTATTATTCTGGTAGTTCATCAACAGCTGTGATAGGAGGCATCCAAAAGCCTCAGTGTGATTTGTGATAGTTCTGCTTTTTGAAATAAGAAATCTCCTTATATAGAGAGAACACTGTTGTGTGCCTATTTATCCCATATGAATACACAATCATGTTATTAGTGATGTACTTAGGAGGGGGGGGAAACTATTATCTAGCATTTGGTAGGTTTGGTTCAAACTATAGTTTAGTATAAATCGGAGATGCATTTATACTTAAATAAAATGTGTGTACAACAGGAAAAGTTTATAAAATATCAAGACTAAATTGTTGCTTGAAGGTGACTGGATGTAGTTCGGTTGCCAAACCCGGATAATGGGTTTGGTTATTCATATCAATGAGAACTGGCATTTCTCATTGACTTGACTAGCCCGAATAGCCTTACCATTCTTCATATGAAAACTGTAGGATAAATGGTGGCAAATTTTCCCTCAACTCCCAGAGAATCAATTAAGCTGCATGGAGCACCACCCAGCAGAAGATACGGCAGGTAATGACTACTGTGCACCATGCATTTCATACTTTCATTTAATTCCCTTTGCCACTGTAATTTAATTAATTTCACTCGGTCTTATTAATCTTCAGATAACATCTTGATATGGACGAGCATACAGCTTCATCACATGCAGCGGATTTGTTCTAAGCGCCTCTTTGTGAACAGTTTTTGTCTCTTCCCTTGGTGGAAGTGTATGTGAAAAGACAATGTTTAGGTGCCTGAATTCATAATTACTAATGTTACTTCTATAATATTATCTTCTGAAAAAAATGCATTCGTACTTTTTAAAAATATGATGCAAAGTCTAATCTTGCTTTTTCTCTCCTTTTGGAGTTGACTCTGTCATTACCCACGGTGCTGTACCGCTGGCTGCAGTGTTTCAGTGCATTTTTGGCTTGACAGGGTTTTGCGAGCTCTTGCTGTCGAACAGCGCTCTCTATTGATGAAGAGTAGAAAAAACAGTTCATACTTGAGCTTTTTACAAGGTTTAATTTCTTTCAGACACTGCTAAATTGAACTAAAATAAGTATTTTAAATATCGTGACAAACTAACAATTTCAAGGTGATCTGTATAACCTTTATTTTATTTAATGTCATATGATTTTGGTTTCTCTGTGTCTTATACTTGTGCAAGAGCCACAGTTATATGTTAAAATATTTACATATTTCCAAGCAGAACCTGAGTATTTGAGAAGAACAGAATTCCCACAGGCTGTTTTTCCTAAATCCCCGAGGCAACACTTTCCCATCATTTACAAGTTGACAGCAGAGTTTAATCAAATATTAGACAGTGTTCTCACTTTGCAAAGGAATGTATCATACCATGCACAAAAATTATGGCTGCTGAAAGCTATGAAAGTGAATGGCTGACTTCATTTTTCAAGTTACTGGATTTCAACTGTGTAAAGTCTTCAAGATTAGGCACATAATTTGGATTTAAGTCATCTTATATGAATTCAAACAGAAAGAACTGTTGCAACAAAATAGTTGTAGCCTTTCAATATATAAAGTGGGCTTGTAAGAAAGTTGCAGAAAGACTTTTTAGCAAGGCCTGTAGTTACAGGAAAAGGGGCAAAGGTTTTTAGACTGAAGGAGGGTAGATTTAGACTGGACATAAGGAAGACATTTTTTACAGTGAGGATGGTGAGACACTGGAGTGGGTTGCCCAGGGAAGTTGTGGATGCCCCATCATTGGCGGTGTTCAAAGTCAGGGCTTTGAGCAACCTGTTCTAGTGAAAGGTCACTAGATGTAGTGAAAGGTAGTTGGACTAGATGATCTTTAGACGTCCCTTCCAATCCAAACCACTCTATGATTCTATGAAAAGGAAGTCAAAGACAAAGGGAAAGAGAAGGACATTCAATATAAATACATAAAATCACCATCTTATTGCCTGCTCATAAAGTAGTTATGAGACACTCCAGGCCATGCTGGCTGGGACAACCTGCACTCTATGAACTGTGGTTAATGCAACACGAAGCCCAAACCACTAACCCTTACCAATGCTCCGCTTGGACTGCAGGCCGCTCTGGTTGTATGTCTACACTCTCCCTGTTGCTTTAACAGGATGTGGGGCTCCTGTTTGCCAGGGATGTTAGTTCTGCTGCTTTCTACTCCTTTTATGTCAGACAGATAACGTGTGTCTGTCCATTGCATACTAAACCTGCTCCATCACCTACTAAGAGCCTTCAAGCCATCTTCTGTGAGGTTATATGGAAATAAACTGGCAGCATGAGGCTGCAGTAATAACAACAATAGTGTTCAATCACATTTCTTCAGTTGCAAGACTTTTTAATGTCTAATTATGAAACAAGACAATAATAATCTCATAGTTTTCCTTTAACTGAAACCTAGTGTGGAAAAAAACCAACACAAATCCTGCCTTATTTGCAGTACTGATGCAGTTTGAATGTGTATTATAATTATTCCTTTGCATTGATTTTGGTAGTTTTAATTTATTTCTTTATTTAAGTCAATATAGAAAAAAAGAATAGCTGGATCAAAATCCTTTTCCTTGAGTAAACTATAATCACAGCAATGCTGAGACTTCTCCCCCATTCTCTTTCTACTTCTGGCAACGAATTTAGTCTCAAACTCACACAAATTGTTTGGTCCATTTGGAATTCATGTGACATTTTGCATGAAAAACAGTGTGAAATGCTGTTTTGTCTGCTCCTGTGATATAAATTATTCATCTTTGTGATTTATCAGACAGCTTTTTCTTGTAGATAAGAAGTCACCTCTCATTTGCTCTACAGATCACATAGCCTAAGCAATAGAAAATGGGTTGAATCCAGCAGAAAAAAGGAGACCTGAGTATCTATAGTTTGTGTTAGGATTATTAAAAGAAAATCCTATGGCTCCAGACCTGCTTAACTTTGAATGAAGTTGTTTATGCATGAGCTAGGTTATCCAGTATGCAATAAAAATGCAGGCAGTGCAGAAGTAGATGTCCAGTTTCTAAGTGTAGCAGAGGGAGTTACACAAATTACTAGGAGAATACCTATGGTTTAAACCCTAAATAGGGGTCTAGGGGACCATGGTGGTTTTCTCTAATTATATAAAGTACATTGAGGTACATTAATGACAGGGAAGCAATTCACTTATTAATTCTTGGTTGGCTAGTTTGTTTGTTTTCTTTTGGAAGAAGTTTTAGAAGATTTTATGATTTGACTTTTGTAGGACATTCTATTTAAAACCAAGTGGCGACCTTGCTAAGAGTCACACGTGTCTGGGGATCTGTGCTGGAAGGACTGTCATGTTCGAATGCCCAGTTCTGGCTCAGACAGTCCCTCAGTCACACATTGCTTTCCCTGTTCCTCCTCTCTTTCCTACATTACTACTGTCAGTCACTGTCCAAGGCATGGCACGATGCTAGCTGCACCGTTAGCCTAAAGCAATACGGTCATGTTTAATTTTTTGCATTTCTTGAGATTTGAACCAAATGCTGAATTATGGAATGCATGAAGAATTCTTGCTTCTGAATCTGCCAATTTCTGACAGACGTTTTGGTGTTTCTCTTCATAATCAAGTTAGAGCAATACTTCCCACTGGCCTTCAGCTTCTGCCCCAGCAGCATCTATGACAGTAAACCAAAGTAGCCCCTCTTCTCTGACCTCGATGGCAAGTGGTACTTGCTTGGGCAGCTAAACTCTCTTCCCCCACAAAAATAGTTTGATCTTATTCATACTATCACGAATGATCCCTGACATCAGTTATCCCCAGAGCAATTTCTGCAATGCCAGGGAAGGTGCTAATTGGCATGAGTCAAAACCATGCCGGGGCACAGATTATTGTATACCAGCCATATTCAAGCTCTGCTCTGATAATGCTTAGGTTACTGACATAGACCTACATCAGTGGCTCCAACAAACAGAAGGCCAAAGATTTCATCATCTGAATAAAAAATATCTGGAGAAATACATTTCATACACAGTGAAACAGAGGCTAGTTTGTTAAGGGAATACATGGAAATAACATCATCTGTACAGAATCACAGAGGCTGTATGTTTTCTCCACAGCTTACACTGAATGGCATGATAAGGTATGTAGATAATATGAAGATAATAATATGCTCTTAAATGAGTCCATTATTTCTCTCAAACTCTGAAGCTGCTGCAGCAGCAGTTCACAGTAGTAGCTTTTGCTGTCTATGCCTTGGTAAGAGGCTGCAGTTTCTGTCACTGGAAATGGCTATTCAAGCTACTGCCAACTTCTTCCACAGAAATTTCCACTTTGAGTTACTGAAAAGAGTAAACCTCATGCAAGTTGCCTGAGGAGAACAATTATAAGTGGGAAACTACAGAGTTTAAGGTGCTGGTGATAGCAGCTAAGAAAAAGTTGTTTCCTCTGAAAAAATACCAAAATATTTCTATTCCTTTCCAACAGTTCTTTTTTCCATATCTGTGAATTGTTGAGGCATTTAAATCTTGCCTCAAATTTTAAAAACAATAAAAAACTGTTGCATCAGTCAGTAGAGAAGGGATATATCCTCATGTACATGTCCCATGGACAGGTTAGCGACCTCCAAGACAAGTCACAGGCAAAAACATGGACAAAGTATGCTTTGATTGGTGGCAATGACTGACTATCAAACATCAGCGTGTCGAGAAGTGCACTTTGGCCAGGTATTTCCAGCATTATTCTTAATTTCTATACATGAACTGGATGAAATCAAGAACCTGTGAGACAAAAATCTTTGCATTTAAAGTTCTTACTGCACAAATTTTTTTGCTTGGGCTTTACATGTAGTTTACCCAGGCAAACTTCACAGAAGGCAGTGGGTTTAGTGCAAGGTCCGAGATCTAACTGAGCTTGCAAAATGCATATATGAGAGAGAGAGCTGAATTCACTACAGGTGACAGAAAGTGCAGTCAGGCCTTTTGTACTGATACTAACTTTGTCTCACTGACAGAGTTCTGTAATACCATACACAGAAATGATTCTACAGTTACCCTCAGATACACCTTTTTTTAATCCTCTTTCCCGTTGCTTATAACTCTGCTAAATTTTAATTCCTCGAGGCAGACGTTTTCCATGCTATGTGTTTGCCTGAGAACACATTTTTAATTGATCTTGAAAGTAGATAAAAGCAGGTTTTTGGCTTAAACAACTTGGCTATTTCTCAAAATGAATCACAAGCAAAATATGTTTTACCCACACTAAAAAAATTAAAGAGAGAGAAGTGCCAGCACCTCCACATTTAGGCTGCAGACTTGGACAGCCTAGCAATGGAATCCTTTCAGAGATGTGTATTGTCCTACAAAGCATTATCTGAACAGTTACTACAAGCTCGGCAGTGTGGCAGTTACATTTTTAGAAGATTTTGTTTACTTCAAATTATTTCCATTCCACAGCCCTCAGGGGTTAACCTGACTAATTTTTCCTTTGGAGCCCTTCAGAGTTTCCTGCCTGAGGACAACAAGAACTGATCAGAGCTTCTCTGACAAAGGAATCTCTACAGCTTCCAGGGGCAGCACAAATGCAGGAAGGAATATTCGGGTTGCTGTCTCCCTTGTTCTCTAAACACGAGCCTTAGTGAAAAGCACTGGAATAAGATCATGGGGCTGTTACAAGGGTAATGGACAAGGAACTTTAAAAAGGCAGAAGCAAAGAAAACAAATCAGAGATACAAAATTGGGCAGTGACGGAATGATAAAAAGGAGTGACAATGGTAAAGAGGGTATCTAGCACTTGGGATTAAGTGGAAAGAGTAGAATAATCAGGAGAAAAGAGCACACTGAATTTGGTGGTGTACATAAGGTAAGATGCAGAACAACCCATTTTGTAGTCACTTTTCCTGAATGCACTTGGGATGTGCTGTACTTTTGGATCAGGCCCACAAGGACAGAAAGTGGAGAAGTAACCACCTATCAAAAGGCAACCAAAAGGCATATGCTGTGAGGGAGGTCTCAGGAAAGTCTCAGAATGTGCTGAAGAGAGCAGCCCATGCACTGAAGGCGACTAGGTAACCAACTTGCAATTTTACCTGCCTATTACCTCCTCCCCCATTTATTCCCTGTTGAAATAGGGTCTTATACGAAAACCAGTGTACAGTCCTGTGAAAAGATTTCATATGCCTGTGTTTACAGGCTAAAATAAGGTCATCCATGCAGCCTTAATTCTACATTTGCTAAATTCCATAAAGCTTATTCCTTAATGCAGTTTTAAATACAGAGGTATTGTTGTGGGATTTAAAGATTGACCCTTCAGACAGAAGAATGCATGGGTGTTAATTGTTTTTAGACTACATGACTAGTTAAGTCTTGTTGGGTTACCACTGAAATACAAGAAATGTTTGTAGAGCGCACTGTGATAGTTTATAGCAGTTAAGCAGCACGGCAGCTTCAACAGAGTTCCTAGATCTTAATAAGTATTTTAAATCACTGAATCTATCCCAGCTCTTAACCTTTTGAATGGCCATGGAAATAGACTGTTCAGAGGCTGATGAGAGGCAGCAAAGCTTGAATGTTATAATAGGTGAATGTATTGATATGGCTGTGGTTTCACATTCTGGGTTATATAGACCAAAAAGTTTAGAGTGTCACTTCATTTATTTTCTTAGTGCATCCTGTATTCAAAAGCAGAGCTGCACATAGCAGCTGGTTGTGTTAGTTCCAGCTGGTGGTATCGTGGGCAGGCAAAGGAGAAACAAAATTGGAGCACCAGATCAGTGAACACAACTGCATGCCAGGGTGCCGAGGCAGGAATATAAAATTGATTGTCACTGCAATTCAGTATCTAGGCTTTTCTACTCCATGTGTTCCTCCTCTGAGTGACAGGAATAAATGTGTAGTGCAGTGTTTGGTCTCTCTTGACGAAACTGAGAAGGAGGGGAAGTTTGAGAAAGTAAACAGATGCTAGAGTGATTTTTGAAAGGTGTAGGTAATTGAACAGGTTTGAGGTAATTATTAGCAATAAGTGTTCTTAAAAATAAAGTAGAAATTAACCTGCACAAAAGGCTTTAGTTCATCTTATAAAAGAAGAATAAGGAAGATTATTTGTTGCTTATCTCATTTTACCTATCCAGCTTTCAGCATCTTGACAGTGTTAGTTCAGCAGAACAAAGAAATTACTCCCTTGGATTTCTGAGGCATTTATGTTTCTCTTATTAGTGAAATGTATGTGGAATGAGTCACAATGTCCTAGCTGACCAACCTTTTTGAAAGAAAAAAAGATTGGCATCATTTCTTTCCTTACTTAGAAAACACTAAATTTTAAATTAAAATACATGGATATTTTAATTTTGTACCATAATAAATGTATTGAGAAATCTTAGAAAGTACTCAGATGTAGATTATGAGGATTTCCTTAGGGGTCATTGTCGTGCCTAAAATAAAAATGGACAAATAGACCCTCTACATATGCCTGTACCTCACAGTTAAGGCTTTTAAATTACAAACATAGCTATTAAGTCGAAAAATTCAATAGACATGTCCTGTAATCTCTTTAATCTTTTTCCAACATGACCTATTATTTGTATCACCTAATCCCACCTTAATATTTTAATACACTTTGTATGTTAGTGTAAAGTCAGCATATGTTAGTTTAAAGTCAGCAGCAGGGTCCAATCCAGGGGTTTATGGGATTTTTCGTCTTTTTATTGCTGTGCTTTTATTTCCTATTTGAAAGATAATCCCTATTTAAAAAACGCTAGACACATTCTTCCATAATACTTTAGTTCAGAATTACCTAATGCTACTGAAATTGTTGACCAGGGACCCCAATCTGTTATTCTGAGGTGACTGCTGGTGACGATTTCCCCACAGCTGAGATCTGTAGAGGTACATAGATGAGAACAGATGTTGCAAGGTGCAGAATGTGTTAAACAGGTGAGTCTCTGTTTCCCAAGCCCATCAGGGAGACCATCAGACCAAATCATAAAGCAGAGTGGCACTAGAGTTGCGTAATATATACTAGCAGTCAACACAGGTCAGTGGACAGCACACAGCGCAAAGAGCACAACTATGCTTTTAAGCCTGCGTTCCCCTTCTTTATGTCCACTCTAACCATAAAAACAGCAGCTGAACGCAGACTCATTTTTATGCAGCCATATAACAGCCAGAAGAATAAATGTCCTTGCTGTGCCCTTTTAATATCCATGAAGAATTCATTTCATTAACCCTACCAGACATTATATGATGCAAAGTGAAAGACTTGTTTAGGACTGATCAGAAAAATGCTCATAAAGTATTTTTTGGCAGAAAAAGACTGTTGTAGCGAAACCATTTTACCATAATATTTTATCATTTTAAAGAAAAATTCCCATATTACAAAATTAAATACATATGAAAAGGAGTACTTAAAATTTTAAAAAATCATAAGAGCAATAAACATTTTATGCTATACTTTTTTTTCTTTCCTATTTTATTTGTTCTCGAATAGTCATGCTTTTCAGTGCAACACAAAAAGGTTACTCTTTGACATTAAAAGGAAGAGTGAATATTTTTGGCTACCCAGCATGACACTTTTCATAAGATAAGGTTCTGCGGATAGATATTCTAAGAACAGATATTCAATATTTCAGAAAATCAATCCTTTTAAGACATTAAGCAGCATCTCACAACTCTGATCTCACTTCAAAACATAGAAATGTTGATGAAATCTATGTGTTTATTCACGTCCAAAGATGAATGGGTAGCTGGAGAAAGATATATGAGGCTGCAAATTATTTCAGAGATTTTTGTAAATCTGAATGATGATTATATGCTTGAAGAAAGAAGATCCATATGCAGTAGAGTCTTGATTTCCAGGTAATTTATAATCATAGAACCATAGAATATCCTGAGCTGGAAGGGAACCATGAGGATCATCAAGTCCAACTCCTGACTCCATGCCACGGCAACCTAGAAGTTAAATCATATATCTAAGAACGTTGTCCAAACACTTATTGAACACCAACAGGCTTGGGGCTATTATGCTGTGGTGGATTGACCCTGGCTGAATGCCAGGTGCCCACCAAAGCCTTTCTATCACTCACTCTCCTCAGCTGGACAGGGGAGAGAAAATATAACAAAGGGCTCGTGGGTCAAGATGAGGACAGGAGAGACCACTCACCAATTACCGTCACGGGCAAAACAGACTCAGCTTGGGGAAAATTAACTCAATTTATTACAAATCAACCAGAGTAGCATAATAAGAAATAAAACCAAATCTCAGAATACCTCCCCTCCACCCTTCCCTTCTTCCCAGGCACAACTTCACTCCTGGATTCTCTACCTACCCCCTCCAGCGGCACAGGGGGACGGGGAATGGGGTTTACAGTCAGTTCATCACACGTTATCTCTGCCGCTTCATCCTCCTCAGGGGCAGGACTCCTCACACTCTTCCTCTGCTCCAGGGTAAGGTCCCTCCCATGGGAGACAATCCTCCATGAACTTCACCAATGTGGGTCTTTCCCACGGACTGCAGTTCTTCACAAACTGTTCCCATGTGGGTCCCTTCCATGGGCTGCAGTCCTTCAGGAGCGCCCTGCTCCAGTGTGAGTCCCCCACAGGGTCACAAGTCCTGCCAGAAAACCTGCTCTGTGGGCTCCTCTCTCCACAGATCTGCAGGTCCTGCCAGGAGCCTGCTCCATCGTGGGCTTCCCATGGGGTCACAGCCTCCTTCGGGCACCCACCTGCTCCAGCATGGGGTCCTGCCCGGGCTGCAGGGGGAGATCTGCTCCACCGTGGACCTCCATGGGCTCCAGGAGGACAGCCTGCCTCACCATGGGCTTCCCCACAGGCTGCAGGGGAATCTCTGCTCCGGTGCCTGGAGCACCTCCTCCCCCTCCTTCTGCACTGACCTGGGGGACTGCAGGGTTGTTTCTTTTACATGTTCTCACTCCTCTCTCTGGCTGCCGTTTCTGAGTGTCCTGCAACTTTTTTTTCCTTCTTAAATATGTTATCACAGAGATGCTACCACTATCGCTGATGGGCTCGGCCTTGGCCAGTGGCGGGTCCGACTTAGAGCCGGCTGGTATGGGCTTTGTTGGATACAGGGGAAGCTTCCAGCAGCTTCTTGCAGAAGCCACCCCTGTAACCCTCCTGCTACCAAAACCTTGCCACACAAATCCAATAAATATGCCTTCCCTGGGGAGTTGTTCCAGTGCTTGACTACTCTCTCGGTGAAGAACTTTTTCCTAATGTCCAGTCTGAACATCCCCGGACACAGCTTTAAGCTGTTCCCTCACATCCTATCACCAGACACCAGAGAGAAGAGATCAGCACCTCCCTTTCTACTCCCGCTCATGTGGAAGTTGTGGACAGCAATAAGGTCACCTCTCAGTCTCCTCTTTTCTAGACTGAACAAACCAAGTATCCTCAGCCACTCCGAATAAGTCTTGCCCTCTAGTCATTTCACCACCTCTGTTGCCCTCCTTTGGACATATTCTAGTATTTCTATATCCTTCCCATATTGTGGAGCCCTAAATGGCACACAGTACTTGAGGTGAGGATGCACCAATGCTGAGTATCACTCAGGACAATCACTTCTTTTGACCATCATTAGCTATACTGTGCTTAATGCACCCCCAGATAGGGCTGGCCCTTTTGGCTGCAGGGCACATTGTTGACTCACATTGAACTTACCATCAACCAAACCCCCTGGATCCCTTTCTGCAGGGCTGCACTGAAGCTGCTTGTCCCCCAATCTACACATCCATCCACTGGATTACACCATCCCAGGTGCAGAATTCAGCATTTGTCCTTGTTAAACTTCATATGGTTGGTAATTGCCCAGTGCTCTAATCTATCAAGATGTCTCTGTAAAGCCTCTCTACCCTCTAGGCAATCAAGGAGCCCTCCTAATTTAGTATCATCAGCAAACTTGCTTAGTATGACCTAACTCCTGTGGCCAGGTCACTAATAAAAACATTGAAGAGAACCAGCCCTCAGATTGAGACCTGGGGAATACCACTAGTGACTGGCCACCAGCCAGATGTTACCCCACTTACTACAACTCTTTGAGCCTGACCCTTCTGCCAGTTGTTCACCAGACATATTGTGTACATCTCTAGCTGTAGGCTGGGCATTTTGTTCAGAAGGACACTGTGAGGAACAGTATCAAAAACTTTGCTAAAATGTGCTGTTCATAATATTAGAGTGTGAGTAGTGTTTTAGATGAAAAAATCATACCGTATATAATATGATTTACTATTTCATGAGAAAAAACAATCACAAAAAAAACTTTTTAACATAAAATAGTACAACATCTTCTTTTTCAGTGGAAAAAAATGCAAGTAATATTTACTTTCCAATAAATACTATCTGGCATTCTTAACTTGTTTATGCCCTTTTTGCCTGAATACTACAGAGACCAGTCGTCTACCACAGTTTATCCAAGTAAGCAATTGTTCTTTCAGATGAATTGCTAGAATTTGAAACACTGTCTAGGGGCTTGTGGGAGAGATATTTAAGAGAGTGGAATTGTAATTCAGACTATTTTTTTCTGAGTGTATTGAGTCTGTGTGGCAAGGTTTTGGTAGCGGAGGGGGCTACAGGGGTCATGCCTTCTGTGAGAAGCTGCCAGAAGCTTCCACCATGTCCAACAGAGCCAATGCCAGCTGGCTCCAAGTCAGACCCATCACTGGCCAAGGCTGAGCCCATCAGTGACAGTGGTAGCACCTCTGCAAGAACGGGGGGGGGAGTACGGCTGTGGAAAAACATCCAGGAGAGAGGAGTGAGAACATGTGAGAGAAACAGCCCTGCAGACACCAAGGTCAGTGAAGAAGAAGGGGGAGGAGGTGCTCCAGGCACCGGAGCAGAGATTCCCCTGCAGCCCGTGGGGAAGACCATGGTGAGGCAGGCTGTCCCCCTGCAGCCCAGTGAGGTCCACAGTGGAGCAGATCTCCACCTGCAGCCCAGGGAGCAGGGGGGTTCCCGAAGGAGGCTGTGACCCCATGGGAAGCCCGTGCTGGAGCAGGCTCCTGGCAGGACCTGTGGCTCTGTGGAGAGAGGAGTCCATGCTGGAGCAGGTTTTCTGGCAGGACTTGTGACCCTGTGGGGGACCCACACTGGAGCAGGGTGCTCCTGAAGGACTGCAGCCCATGGAAGGGACCCACACAGGAACAGTTCGTGAAGAACTGCAGCCTGTGCGAAGGACTCACCTTGGAGAAGTTCATGGAGGACTGTCTCCCATGGGAGGGACACAACGCTGGAGCAGGGGACAAGTGAGGAGTCCTCCCCCTGAGGAGGAAGGAGCAGTAGAGACAATATATGGCAAACTGACCCCAGCCCCCATTTCCCATCCCCCTGCACTGCTGGAGGGGAGGAGGGAGAGAAAAACAGGAGTGGAGTTGAGCTGGGAAGGAGGGAGGGGTGGGGGGAAGGTGTTTTAAGAATTAGGTTTTATTTCTCATTACCCTACTCTGGATGATTGGTAATAAATTAATTTTCCCCAAGTCGAGTCTGTTTTGCCCATGACAGTAATTGCTGAATCATCTCCCCCTGCCCTTATCTCAACCTATGAGCCTTTCATTACATTTTTCTCTCCCCTGTCCAGCTGAGGAGGGCACTGACAGAGCAGCTTTGGTGGGCACCTGGCCTCCAGCTACGGTCAACCCACCACACTGAGGCAAATATATGTCATTCATCCAATGGATAATAGAGACTGTAAATGTATTCAGTCTTCATATTTTTGCAGCATTGAAATGTAAGTATGAGGAGAAGTTGATGCGGAAACATGGATTAATTCATCCTCCATTTAAGACATCCAGGTGTGAAATGAGTAACAGTGCATTCTGGTTAATGATTTCACTGCTGTATAGGAATTCCCTCAGCAGGGGAAGGGTTATTCTGTTTTACTTCTTCAGATAAAAGCTGTCCAAAGACTCTAGACAAGGAAAAGTTTAAATGTAGCCAGGGAGAAATATAAGTAGACCACTTACAGTAAATACAAAGAATCTGTGATCATTCAATAAAGAAATAAAATCCCTCTTCACTGCAGCTCCTCACAACAAAGGGGGTTTTGTTTGTATTTTTAAGGGCCTGTAAGCATTATTATTGTTGTTGTTGTTGTTGTTGTTGTTATATTTATTATTAACATTATTATTATTATTCTCTTTTCTATCATACTTGTCTTATCCCTCAGTATCTGCCATTAGAATGCAAAACTCTTTTCTGGCACACAGAGTTCATTTTTCACATACATCACTGTGCTAAGCAATGTGACTTTTGCTTGATTTTTCTCCCAGTGCCCCACAACTGGACTTCATGCTTTCTCCAAGGCTAAAGACACCTAATGTCCCTGTGAAGTTTCAGCTTGTTTTTATTTCTCTGCTGTGGGGTTCTGCACACAGAACTCGTCCCTCTGGGGAATATTTTAAAAATTAATAATAAAGCTCTTTTACATCTGTGTGCTCCTATTTTTCTTCAATAAAAATTAGCAAGAACAGGGAAATTCTGTGCTAGGCTTGATCTATGAACTTCTACTGCAGTGTCTTTGTGCACGGCAGTGGTCATATGAAAGCTTCACACAGCAGGGGAGCAAGAGTGGGGCAAACATGTTGTGCAGTTGACGCTTTGTGAGAGCCTAGGCCACGAGAGGAAACCCTGTTCTTCAGTTGGTGATGTGGTTGGCCCTAGACCACGGGACAGGAAGCCCTTCCTGCTTATAACCTTGCATAAGTAGTGAAAAGGAAATTTGTGTTCATGCTTGCTCTATTGATACCTATGATTTGAGTCATGCAATGCTATTACCTTCAGCGTGTCTCAGGGCACAGAATTTGACAAGATTAACTGTGATTCATTAAGTGTATTTTCCAGAAGGAGCTTTTTTTAAAAAAAGAAAAGGTTTCCCTTAATTTGGTTGACTGCATTTTTTATTGTTAGCAAAGAGGTATATAATATGCATGACTGGCTACCCTTAATGTGTCTCCTACTCTTCTAAACTTCTGTCTTTTTTCCAGCTTCTTTTATTCAATTACTGTATCTGTTTAATCCTTTTTTTTCTCTGAAGAATTCCTTTTCCTCCAGTCCTTTAAAGATTATTATTGAATCTCCCTATTTCTACAAGACCATTTTGCTGGGATGCTGAAAACTGAAAGCACCGTTCAAGGAAAGAATATATTGCTATATTTCATCTTCTATCCTTTCTATGTATGTCTTAGTTTACAAATGCTACACCCCACTGAGCTGCCCACCAGCTGTTTAGATCTTCTGGTTTTTTTCTTCTAGGAGATTGCACAACTAATTAAAAAATGTCAAACTAGTTCATGTTTAAAAACAATTGTAGAATTGAATGAACTTGATATTTTAAGTTGCTCCCATGCTTCCACTTGTCCAGCAGCTATGTCTACTTGCTGAAGGACTTTCATAAAATAACATGAACAAGGTATCGTTTTGGTTGCAAAATTTTACTTTCAATTTCCAGTCCCTTCTTCCAAGTTGTATATTCTTTAGATGCTACCAACAAAAACAGAGCTATGAACTTTCTAAGTAATGAAACAACATGCAAAAAATGTCTTAAAGCATGCAGCTTAAAATTTTGTGCAGACAAAAGTGGATTTGATTACAACTTGTTTTATCTAAAGTTATTTTGGGAGCCACTGCTTCTATCAATTTTAGAGCACCATTTTACAGTTGATAATGATTTCACCTCAGTAAAATAGAAATTTAGTTTCAAAGACATCTACAGAGAGATAGTATCAAGCACTGACACTGCTACACTAATTGTGTGAATACCCACCATGCAAACAATTTTGGAGATCCTCATGCTGATTTGGTGTTATATACCCTTCAACAATAAGAAGCAGAGTAAAAAATGTCTAAGGACATTTAGTTCTTAGGAAAACAACAAAGTTCTAGTGCAAGGGTACTATCAGTCAAAGTCAAATTGTAAATATACATGAACACTTTGGTAAATGAAAGCTGCTCTGAGTCAGAGCTTTATTGTATCTGATGGCCTAGGAAATATTCATTCTGGGTTGATTGGCAAGGCGGGCTGACTATTACTTTAAGAAAGATTTGGGAATGAGGGCTAATCAGCCTGGCAAAAGTAGCTTTTATGGGGAAAGTATCTTGTGTGTATTTCTGTACTTCAGTTCTTTAATTTCAGCTCAGCTGACAAGTCAGTAAAGCACTGGAATGTCATCTTTTGTTTATAGGGAAAAACTCCAGGTTCTGGTGAAAGCTTTAACTTTCTTAAACAAAGAGAGAGGTATGCCTTGGTATTACAACAAGATGTAGCTTGTTGCTTAGCCACAAGTATTTAGATTACAACAGTTTAGATCAACATATAAATAATATATTAATAAATAATAATAAATACATTTTATCAATAGATAAAATAATCACGAAGAGAATGCAGCATAGAGTTGTGCATGTCAACACTGACAGCAGCTAAGCTTTTGTGAAACTTGCACTGTGAATTGCTTATAACTGGGATGATCCCTGCACAGCTGATGGCATAGTAAGCAGGGGGTCCAGTGATGGTCAGTAACCGAGCTTGAAATTACACCCTTCAGCACTGCCCTTTCCTGGCACTGCTTTTGCTCTGCTGCTGATAATGTTCATACTGTCAATTCAGTCAATTCAGTCTGTCTTCACGGATCCCACATGATCCAACACATGGGAAATCTCTTCTGGCATCATCCACGTGTACAGTATTTTCCTCTTGCAAGTTATATATTGCGCTTTCCAGTCTCCAAAAGCTTTGTACCAAACCAGGGTTTTGGGAATTAAGAGCAGCAAGTATTGACTCTTTCTTTTGAGAAGGCTGGCAAAATACTCTTTCTTACAGAGTGGGTTGCTGACCCTTGACATCAGAGCAATGCATAAAAGTGTTGATAAACTGAATTGATTCGTGAAACGATCAGTTCCATCATATTGCTACAGCAGATTTGAACAGGACAAAACCTATTGTCTTTCAGAGACGCAGCTGAAACTTTTTTACCACAGCATGAGATTTTATTTGTCTGGCTCCACCAAGAGAGTTGAAAAGAGATACCTAAAATCTAAATGTTTACAGTAGTATTACAGCATTATGAAGCAGTGTGTGAGAAAGGATTTGAAAATAAAATACATTTGGAAAACTGAAAGGATGGTTCATCTCTTTCTAATAGGCATGAGTCTGGATTTACATAAGAAAAAAATGAAAGGAAATTTGCTAAGATACTAGGCAAACCTATGTTGCCAATGAATTTTGAGTGCAATGTGCAGTTCTGGTCCTCACATCACTAAAAATGATGTAGCAGAACCAAAAAATGCAGGGCAACAAGTAAAATCAGAGGTATGAAACAGCTTTCTTATGAGGAATCACTGAAAAAAATAGGTCTCTTCTTCCTAGAAAAAGGACAGCTAAAGCCATATGGGGCAGAGATCTGCAAAACTGTTAAGTAGCAGGGAAAAAAGATAATTATTATTTGTTATCTTTTCCAGTGCAGGACATGAGCAACAAGTGAAAACCACAAGCGGCAAGTTCAAGCCAACATCCAAAAAAGAAGAGACTTCTTTGCATGAGGTGGAGATAAGCTGTGGAACTCCTTGCCACTGGGTGCTGTGAGTGCAGTTTTTACAGCAGAAGTTGTACAAAATGATGAGGAAAATCCACAAAGAAACATCAAAAGAAGAACATCATCGTCTTCTCAGGAAGTCTCTTATCCATGACTTGTTGGGGGCTGGCCTAACAGTGTCCAGGCATTTGTCACTGCCTGCCTTTGGAGGCAGGACTCATACTGGGTAGATTAGTTGTTCAGCCCACTATGGTCATTCCTACTTTATTCAGTTGAATTACAGAAGTAATTTTGAGTAGCTGAAACTTTATTCATTTTATTTACACTTCAAGTATACTTATACACATTTTGCATGTAAATTCTACATCTGTGTAGGGAAAGGATAATGCTCCAAAGCTGGACAGCAGTCTCCTGTGTGTAACAACGTTGTTTAGTTATATTCAGGCATATTTCATAGTTTCATCAAGTCAGTGGGATCATTTCTGTACAAAATGAGTGGAAGCAAAATGTAAAGTTACTAAAAAATATTGAAAAGTACAACCCATCTCAAAAAAAAATATGTCACAGCAAATCAAATATATTGATACTAATTTAGTAGACTGGCAATAGCAGAGCTTCCTAATATATGTAAATGTCATTGTCATTGAATGCCTGGCAATGCTGAAAAGGCAGAAAAAGCCTGTTGTCAATGAAGCAGGAAAATGCCGAACTTAATGTAAAGCAAACTGGTAAAAAACGGGGTGTGTGAAAACAAATGATTACTAAACAGGTTAAAAAATATTACAGCCTACACCCCACACCTGATTAGAAGGGTATTCATCAGAATGAAGAATGTCATACATTTTCTGTATGAATATTTATCTCTGTGCTTAGCAACAGATGCAAATGGGATAGAGATATAAAAATCTAATTTATTTAGCATATTTATATGTTTAGATGTTACAGAAGAGACTTTGTTTTCAATTACCTTCACAATTACTGATACGTACTTCTCTACTCACTGTTTAAAAAACCCTAAGGCTGCCCAAAACCAGTGTGTAATGTTCTTCACTTCAGTCAATGAGCTTTAACAGAAACCAATGCATTTTAACTGAATTTTTGTTTATCTCAAGCAGCACATTTTAATGAAATCAATATATTCTTGCTGAAAGCCTCATGAATCCATTGGAAAGAATACATTTTTACTGAAACCAATATACACTTTTATAATGTCTGTATGTTTTAGTGAAAGCATGGCAATACATTTTAGCTGAAACCAATATGTTTCTCCAGGGCTGATACCAAAGAAACCTTATTTTACAGTGAAACCAATGCATTCTTACTGAAACTAATATTCCATATTCCTAAGCCAACATTGTCAGGCTAAATGAAAGCTATGTTTTCTTTCAGTGAAGAAATTACATACTTTCAATATTATCTTAAAACAAGGAGTTTTGCAAAGCTTATATTTTAGTATGTACATAAAATAAGAAGAAGATCATAAGAAGTCATTCCTGGATAGATCTATCTCCTTGGTTTTACATTTTATGTAGTCTTGCAACATATATGCATTCTATCAAATGAGTAATGATATAGATAGGAGTTTATTTTCATTCTCAAAAGACTTTCACTAAATCTTTTTTTCCACTTTATATGTAAACTGACTTAAAATAAGTCAGCATTATGGGTGATTTACACTTCAGAGCAGAGGAACAGAACAGTGGTTAATGATTTTATTGTAGACTAGATGTGATTTATTATGCAAGAGGTTTTTGTAAGAATTGTTTTCAGTACATCAGTTTTGGTATTTTTCTTGACATTTTGACTAAAGATGTGCTGATCTGCATTACTTAGAAATATTTTGAGTAGTCTGGTACATGTAGCTAATGATTTGTGATCCTTCTAAGTGTTTTAATCGATGCAATTAATGTGAATTAGAAGGCTCCATCTGAATTTCAACAGAGCTGAAGAAATGCATAATCTGCTTAAAATTTAGATAGTTTTTCTTCCTTTATCTTTTCAGCATAAAGAGATAAAGTAGGCAGAGCAAGAAAACCAGCAATACAGTGACTTTCAATACAATTGTTTCAGCATTACATGATACAGCACAGAACCACAGGCCTGTTAAACAAAAGGACCAATTTTGTGTAATTACTGTTCTCACCACAGGCACATCAAAATATTATTTTCAGTTAAACCAAATACAGCATCATTCCCTAATGAAAATCCAACTGTGGTGAAAGATTAAAGGAATTTACCATAGTTCAGTAAAGTAAAAAATGAGTTGTTTGACTGCAATGCCTTACGAGCTAGAAGTCCAGATCCTAAATCTGATCATTCACAAACTGAAGAGGGCAAAGGGTTTCCCAACTCCCATAGAAAATGTATTTAAATGCTTCAGTGTTAATTAGCTCAGAGCTGTAATTGATTTCCTTAAGATGACCTTGAGTGAGGAAATATTAGGGCTTTTTCCATTACAGTATCTGCTTCTGACCCCACTGTTCACAGGTTCCTTGCTGAAACACCAAAGACATTAGCAAGCAGCACATAGCACTCCCAATTCATTAGCTCCAGTTCAGGATTCCTAACTGTCCTGCTGAGATACTGATATTTCAGGGACTAAGGAAAACATAGCTTTGCCATAGCAAAGTTTGCTTTGCCAAGCTTGCTCGTTTACAGAGCTGACCTACTTACAATCCTTAGGAAAACAAAATGGACATTTTATCTCTGAAGTTATGCCTAATCACATCTTCAGAAAATTTCTTACCCTACTAATGATGTTTGAGAAATAATGAATAAAATGTAAATGCAATGGAAAGTCAGAGGGAAAATGCAATATTGAGGGAAATATATAGTCCAATTAAAATGATTAGCATAGAAAAGGATAGTCTATATGCCTACTGCAGCTTCTCACTGAATGGTTTTCTTCATGTACGATAGGTTGCCTTGGGGGTGATTGATCCACTTCGAGAAAGTACAATCATTGGTTTCTAAAGAATCTAAAAGACAGTGTAACAAGACCACGCACTATACTAGTATTGGATTTTACCTCTCCTCATTATTTAGACCCCTCAAGCAATTTTCCCTTAATAAGTTCCTATTGTGCTTTGCTGGATTCCTTTTTTTTATAACATATTTTATACTTCCATATTTATTCTGAATATGGTCCACTCATCTTGACATGACTTCTACACCACCTCTTTCTAATTACTGCTCTTGGTGTCATACCATTTCTTGCAAGTATTAGAGAATAAGTGCCATTCTTATATTTATTTTAGAATCCCACACAATGAGGAAGGATAGTGTTAGTTGCTCAATTTCATCCTTTTCTATGCCATTATTAGAATGTACTTGATTTTAAAAAGGTATTAAAGTTTGGGACTTGAAGTATAATGTTAACACAAATAACTCTACACCAGATGCTGAAATTCAGCTGACCTAAAACCAAAGCAGAAAAGTATTTCAGTACTCCGTTTGAATCTCAGGTATCAATTGCAAGCTTTCAAGATCATAGAAACAAACGGGTTTTAAATTCATGGTTAATTTTAAAGGCATTTAATAGCAACCACAGGAAATTGGGAGTCTGGTTTCCATATTTACATTTAGTCTATGTTTAATATTACAGTTTTGTAGTGCTGACACTCAAACAAGATTCAAAGTGTTGGCTGATCAAGCACAGGTTGTATGGACACATTATGTATACTTCATGGATGTAATACAGAGGACATCATAAAGATCATTAATAGGATATACGGTCACAGTCTCCTGTCCTCATTGTACGAATCTCAACAAAATCCAAAAGGTACATTAAAAAGTTGCAGGATCTATTTAGATTTTGCAAATGAAGAAGTAAGGAGATTCAAATGCATGAAACTGATATTAAGGTTGAAATGAGGGGCAGGAGGAATATTCCAGTGAAATGTAATTAACAGTTAGTCTAGCAATCCAGTTCTGTGTGTTTTGAAGTCTCGCCTCTGACACCAAAGATAGTCCTCTAGCTTCACAGGGAGAATGGAAGTGATAGCAGAATTTCTGTCTTCAGATCTCAGGCTGTTTTATGTAGAAGTTCAGTTTAGCAGATATACTGGTTTCTCTTGTTGATAAAAATCAACAAAATTCTACAAAATATACTTGTTAAGAATTACAGTCAAACACTATTAAGATCAGAGAAGGAAACACTATAGAATAATATTTAAGACGTAGCTGGATATAATGAAGCAGGAGGGAAATCCAGTATCCAGACTGCCTGTTTCATGTTGCATTAACATTAACATTTAACTTTGAAAAGGTTTTTCTGTATTTACCTATAAGACTAATTAGATTATTTTTTTTTTAAGTATGGTTGTCATTATCTTTCTGAAGTTACTAAAAGGAAAAACAAAAGTAACAGATGCAGGAAACCTTCCCTACCTTATTACACATAGGGGTAGACTGACCTTGTTCATCAGCAGCTTAGTTATAAGAGCAACAACCTTAGCTCCTTATCCATAAGTGCTCTTCCAGACTCTGCTCCTATTCACAGCACTATTTACTTCCCTACCATCAGTTACAAAACCTTCACCTTTTGATGCTCACAATGATTCTTCTCCTGAAGACCAATTATTTTTAAGAGACAGAAATTTCACCTGTCCTCTCTATTCTGCATTTTCCTTCCACTAACTGTTATAGCATTCTGATCCAAAGGAAAATATGCTTTACTCCTACTTAGTTCATGCCTAGTTCAAAGCTAAAGGAAAGACCTCCTGGAAAAAAAAGAAAGACCAAGAGAGCAAAAAGAACACCAAAAACTATCATAATTTTCATAAAGGAGAGATCCCTTCACATTGTCCTCTTCTATGTCAGCCAATATCACAGTCCTTTCCTTCATCAGTTGTCACATTTATGCCACAAGTAGCCTCTATCTGTTTCTGCCCCCAAAAAGTCTTTACTAGCTGATAAGTAGTCAGGAAGAACACTTTCCCAGAACAGTAACTCCTCAAATCTTAGTTAAGTAATTACTACACCACTAAGTAATATCACTGCTGCTAGGTTGCTTTGCAGAGATTAGATTCAAGGCAAAAATCTTCTGATGCAGAGTGTGTGTGTATAACAGGAGTAAAGGAAATAGTGATATCTCAGAAGCACTTGTGAAAGCTTTCTGCAAATACAGTTTATTGGCCTAGGCCTGAATGGATAAATACATTGTATGGTTATGACAGACCAATGTCATATAAAGCAAGCTAATGCCACATGTTAGGAAACCCTGTTTTCAGGTCATCAGACATGAAAGAACTGCTACTTATAAGTTGCTCCTTTATGAAGCATGTAGATTTGGCAGTTAACCGGCAGAGAAAAAAAAATTAGCATGAATAAATGTAAAACTACCTTAAGCAGTGCAAACACAGAGTTTGAGGTCTAAATGAACTACCACCTCTAACAACAATGCACTGAGCTTTATTAAAAATGCTGAGTATTTCATATCCCATAGAGTCCTTTCTATTGAAGTACTAGCACTGTAAAAGTTATCTCGTCCTAATAGAAAAATTGCTTCAAATACTCAGCTTGTTCACTTGGGGATGTTCATGTAAAGGCATGTCTAAAGTTTCCCTGATAAGACAGAACAGTCTTTGTCAGTAATTAAAATCTCTATTAAAGGTTAAATGTAACTCTCCTTAAAGTCAGTGAAAATATTTGCATCACTTCAGAAAGTCCTATATCCAGCCACAAGTGATTTACATTATTTTCTTCCTCTTAATTTCTGAAGGATGCTCTACAGAAAAAAAA
Organism: Haliaeetus leucocephalus; assembly: GCF_000737465.1. Taxonomy (NCBI): domain Eukaryota; kingdom Metazoa; phylum Chordata; class Aves; order Accipitriformes; family Accipitridae; genus Haliaeetus; species Haliaeetus leucocephalus. The sequence continues at coordinate 3,618,138 of NW_010973325.1, forward strand.
GACACATGGCATTGTGTCCCATGTGGTACACTGAGAATTCTCTGACATTTCCTGTTCACAGAAATTGTCCCCTGTTGAAATGCACTTTTCAGTTATTTAGTCCCTGTATAATGTCATCTGTGTGCATCTAACGCTCAGAAAAATTTGCTAGCTGGCAAAGCCTGGTGACAAACAAATCAATGGTTTTCATTTTGCTGTTGGCATGCCTGACAGGGTACGTGACTATTGGATGTCAGATTCTTTTTAGACTGGATTTATTGATCAAGTCTATCCAGAACATTTAAAGCCTTCCCTTGTGTTTTGAAGTATATAGAAAATGTCTTGCTGCTCAAGGTTCCACAGAAGCTGAGTTATTCATTTTCACTTATCATTAGCGTCCTTACTGGCAGCTGTATGGTAATCACGTCTTCTTTCTTCCTTTCAGCCAACTTCTGTCAAATATCCTTCCTCATACCTATATACATTAAATATTCTAACACACGGTTGGTAAAATGTTCTGAACAAGGTAACTGTGGTTGCTGTTAATCACCTTGTACGGACCTTTCTAATATGTCCTGAAGAACTAATATTGTTCTAAGAACACAGGAATGGACTGACAATCCTTGATTTGCTCCTTTCCATGTTCATTCACAGGTTTTGTTCAGGACAACATTTTATGCTTTTTCTCACTAGAGAGTAGAATCTGGAATGCTTTTGACGTCCCAGCCCTCTGGCATTTCTATTTTGTGTCACATGTGTTACCTACCCAACTCTGTTATTCTTTAAATACACAGTAAGCTGCAGTGTGTCAGTCAATCCTGCATCCGACAAATCACTTGTTTGTCATGGGATTTCATGAAAAGATCTGAGCCTATAGCAACAATCTGTATTTTTTATGATTTACCTGCTTGACTTGGTATTTCACAAAATGATCTAAATTTTCAGGAACCAGCTCTACTCCTGTACTTAATCAACAGGACCCTGAAGAACAACTTGTATCATATAACGTAGTCAATCCACTCATGCTGGCGTGGGGTCTGCGATTTGCCTGGGTCAGCACATCACTTCTTCACGAGAGTTAGGCGTGGCATTTAGGCGCATGGGCTCTCTGCCTTTAGCGTACTGGGTGCATGTCCTTACTGTTCTGTAACTTGTTGCTGTGGTGGCAATAAATCTCTGACAAAGATGAACTGAACCGCTTCTGTGGCCTGATTTAGTTCCAAGAACACATACAGGTCTGCTGTGAGTGAAAGGCTCATACGGACTGCCTGCAAATCAGAAGACCTGAGTCATTCCTTGTCCTCAACTGGAATGAAAGCAGATATCAAAATTTTTAAATTCTCCAGAAAAGAGGGTATTTTTCCTTTCTCTATACACCTCTAGGAAGTAACACTGGCTTTTCCCAAACTTTTGTATAAGTAAAATTTGGTTTTCTGACTCTTCACAGAAGGCAAATAAGCATGTACCATGACAAAGCAGATTCTGTGTTAGATTTACATGAATAAGTGAGCAAGTAGTGCAGTTCCCTTGGCTTCGCTCTTCATTTTAATGATGCCATCAGAATTTTCATCTGAAAAATAAATACAGTGATAATAGCTAGAAAAAGAATAATCTGAGTTGCAGTCCAGCTCTGTGATGATGACTCTGTTATGGTTGTGTACCTTGCCCTGTAGTATGAACTGAAGTCAGCAATATCTGTGGAAGCGGAAAATATCGAATCCATTTGGAAGCATCAGCAGCAAACAAAATCTACTACTTAGAGTGGTAGAGCTACAAAATCACTCACGTATATGCCTTTGCAGTGTAACAGGACACTGAAAGTAAGGAACAATTTCCCCACTTCCTCTTCCATCAATCCATTAACTCACTTGTGAGAGGAAGGATATATTAGGTGAGCTAATATTTGTGTGGCCTTGGTGCCACCTGAAAGAGGTTATGCAGCTTTCAGACAACTCAGAGTGCAAATAGAGTGATATTGCATTCACCTTGTGTACGTTATATATTTTTACTGTACAAATGGAGAAGCTTAGGTTTTCTGGGTGACAGTTTTAGACCTAGGCACACCCAATGCTTGGGGCATGAGTCCTTTGGAAGCTTCCCTGATGCACTGGATTCATCCCCAATGAAAAACACCCATCCTGAGGATCCTCATCCCAGTCACTAACTCTCCAGTTCACAATGACATGTTTGCTGAAGCAGTCGGCAATGGAAAATCTTAGTTCAAAGCTCAAGTTGTTCTTCATGTTTCCTATTCACCACTGAAGAACTGTTTTCTTTAAGACCTATAAATGTTCAGATTCCCCACAGTGCAGTTTTATTGCACAGACAAAAAGACATAAACTTCTGCCTGGCTGACTCTGCTAAAGAATTATCAGTAAATGCAAAATCTGTATATATACACATAAACATACATACATGCACCCATACAGAAATGTACATGTATCTACATAGAGAGAGAGTCACACACTGAAGGTAAGTGTCTAAGAATCGGGGGGGGGGTAACATTGCAAGGGGACAACGTAAAAAAAAAAGTGAGTATATAATGTCTTTGTGATACTGCTTCCCAAACTCCAGATTTGTTTATCCAAATTACTGGGCCTGTTCTGCTATACTATGACATCATGCCAAGTAAGGGCATGACAAAAATACAGGAAAAAAATATATGTAAAGGTATCGAGTCTGATGGTTTTTAAACATGTAATTTTTCTGAGTTAATAAAACTATTTAGAATACAATAATGTTATTAATTTAATGCATAAATTATATTTGGTTATATAATAAAAAAGTCTGGGTTTTCTTTTCTTTTTGAAAGTATCATTTATTTCTTTTATCAAAGACAAGCCAATGTATTGACATACCATATTTTACTTAGAACTAAAAAAAACCACTTAACTTCTTAACCAAAGGGACAGTTTATGTGTGTCCTGTGTACTATATGACATGTGTATGTGCTATGCTGTATATTTATTTCATTTGTATGCCAGGTGTGTTTTCAAATTGTCTTTGAATTTGCTTTTTACTCTCTACTTCATTTTTCTATTTTTGCTTTCTCACTGAATTTATTCCTACTGCCCCCTGCCCATTTCAGTTTTTTAGCCTCTCTTCATTGAAATGAGAGCCAAGTGATAAACTCTGAGCTGCAATTTTGAAAGTATTATGCTGAAAGGAGCTTGAAATTGGATAGAATTAGCTTATTTGTTCAGCATTGCAAAAGGACAAATACTAGTAATTCCTGAGCACTTCCAAATTCCATTTAATTCAGAGCAAATTTCACATATTCAGCAGGCACCCAGTACTAGATTTGCCTGGGAACCTCCCTGGAAAACATCTTCCCGCTCCATGAGCAAAGTCATTGCTATCCAGACCTGAAAAAGCATCACTGTAGTGATTGCAAGTGTACAAATGAAGAAATGAGTGGCCTTAGCCTATGACTACTATGATAGAAAATGGACTGGAAGTCTAGAATTACTATTTTATTATATAGCCTGGTATAATTTATGCATTAAAATGATGCTTGTATAGACCTCTTGATGTACAAGCCATCTGCAGTGTTTTATAGAGGAGAATGTGCAGCCTGTTAAGCATCCAAATAGAGCAATAAGGGTGTATTATGTTAACTGAACACATAGTTCGATTAGTCCAGGGAGTCTTAGAGTATGCCTAGCTTATCAGAAAAATAATTAAGTGGTTTAAAAGTTCAGGAAAAGTGTCAATAAGAGAATTCATGTCATAAGTGTATACATAAAGAACTGATAAAACTCATGCCAAGGGTGAGCTGTGTCCTGCATTCTGGCATTTCAAGCTGCTGGAAAGTTCAACCCCACTGAGTGCTACTTGGTCTCCTGTACGCAGTGTTCTCATTACCTACGGTATTGTCCAGATTAAGGATTTCACAGTTCACATGTTCCACTCAGTTTAGACACAATTCTAGTTTCACAGTGCGGTAACTACTAACAAAAGCCAACCTGAGCTGTGAAGTTCTTATTCAGACCCCTAAATAAATGAACAGATGTTCAGAATTAACATGCTGCAAGTCAACTTCATCATGCTTGTTAGAAATCATGGAAATCTGAAACCAGAATATTTTTCTTTATGCCTAAATTGAGAAACAGGATCCCAATTTTTTCAGGAGAGATTGCAAACATCTTTATTGTACCTTTATTAACCCTTATAGTTCTTCATTTCTTGTTTCCAGAGGTACTCTCTCTCCCCTTCATATATTCTCTTCCTTTACTAGTCATCCTGCAGTTGGATGTTAGTAATATTTATAAGTCATACTGTCATGACCAGATTTACTCTGCTGGTTATTGTAAATCTCCTTATTAAAATAGAGAGATTTTCAAATGACTACTCACAGGGTCTTCATGGTGCTCCAAGTTCAATGAGTTTGCTCTTCCAGTATTCTGAATAAGACCAACAAAATGATAGTGATTCCTTAACTTCATAGAGAATTCTTTCAAAATAGCTCTCTAAATATTTTAATTGAACTTTTAATTTCTTTGTGATGCTGAGAAAGATTTCTTGAAGAGCTGCACAGGTACAGACCAATGGTGACATCAAGTGGTGATTTACATTTTGATTGTATTTGAGAATTATCACAGTGGCAATGTAATAAGAGATTTCCTCACAGTTTTTTCTCTGGTGATAAAATCATTTCTCAGAACATTACTTCTACCTACATTTGATTACTGAATAAAGAATAAAACTGGCAGAAGGCTTTTCTTGATTTTTTTTTTTTTTTTTTTTACTTTCTGCATGCTTTCTGTAGTGCTTTTTATTTTCAGTTCTGCATCACCCATTGGAAAATGCTAAATACCATCCAGCCTGAAGGATGACAGCATATGTCTCTAAAGACCACAGGGTATGGTTTGTTGATGTCATTAGTGCTACACCAAATGTCATAGCCAGAGACTATCATGGATAAACTAAAATCTGGTATTCAGCTAGCTATTTCACTTCTGATACATGAAAGTTACTCCTTTCCATTATTCATGTTCTGAATTAAATGAGAACTCGGGGGGATATGTGGTCCTTTAAATCCTAAATATTATATAATTTTAACACAGTAAGTTATCAAAATACACTGATGTGGGGTTTATATCATATTTGCACTTCAAGCACTTCATACTGGCACTTCCTAATAAACTGCTACGGGATGATTAAGTCCAGAAATGTCAGGACTTCTAAAACCACCTTTTCTGCAGACTCCAGCAGTATGCTACTCCTCAGTGAGTGCTAAGAGGACACCCTGTTTCTTTCTACTTTGATCCAATACCAAATACTAGTCTTGAGTCTTGCTACTCTAGAAACCACACGAAGTGCTGTTTTCAGTGGTCTTCCTAGTTCTCACCAGCAAATGATGAACTGTGTTACCACAAAGCCTCCACATTTAAAGAAGCAAAATATTTGTCAGGTGTTTCAACATTGTAAGTAGCAAATTGGACGCTGTCAGTGGTCATAGGGCGTGGAAAGAAATAGCAGCCAGAGCCTGCAAACACGGGAGTACAGTGATTGCACAGTTTAGGCTTCAGGAGTCTCTTTCCTGCACAGATGACCTGTCCAGCCTTTTTCTTACAGAGTAGATGTGACTCTCTGCATCCTCTCAATAGGTCCCTTCCCAAAGGCCTTACCCTTACAGCGGCATGGCATAACTGGCTACAGTATTTTTCCCTTTAAAACCTCAAAAAGAATGACAACGCTCCCTAGCTAATCCTTGAGGATTCATACTGCACTGCATAATTAGGCTTGAAATCAGCTACAACGCTAAACATCTCTATCTGTAATCATCTTTTGAAAAAGAACATAGCACAAATAGTTGCAGCAAAGGGTAATTATTAAAACCAAATTTCACGGGTTTGGTTTGGTTTGGTTTTTTCTAACCCAAGCTTATACTGCTAGGATCTCAGTCTGACTGTGAAAATGCATATAGAAATTACCCTGCATGCAATATGCACGACGGTCTTGGCTATTCCTCTTGTAGCTTGAGCTGCAAATTAGTCACCTGCTTGCAAGAGGGAGTTAGAGCCCAGTTTCTCCAGTGTCCAAGCACCAAACAAAATCTTTTTTAAGGAGAAAATTGCCCTTTGTTAAAGCCCAAGAGCTGTGGGACTCAGCAGGAGCTGTGAGAGGGAAGAAACGTAGTCCTTTATGCTTATGGATAGCACAGGAGTTGATCAAGCTACAAGGAGTGCTCCCAGCCTTCACTGATGATTGCAAAACTCCGTAATGTATTACATTTCGCCTGGAGACATGGCCATACTCAGGGAATATTCTGGGTCCTGTGACATCCAACATAGTCAGTTGACCAGTACAATAATGCTTATATTTTCTATTTTTCTTTCTCTGTGTTTAAATATTAGTAACATAGCAACTAGAGATAGAAATGAGTGTTGTATAAAGCTGATTAACAGACAGAATAAAGTACCCCTTTTTATAATGTTACTAGCTTTTGATTAATGTTATGGAAACACCTGGTCAAATTTATCTCATGAGGATTAGAAGTTAGAGTCCATGATGCCCTGAGACAAAGTGTTAACTCCTGAAACCTTAACTGCCAGAAATCTCTTCTTTATTTTAGACTGAATACCCCTTATCCCTGCTTTCAGCTTCCCTCTGTAGAACTTCATTACATCTTTTTCCACTGTATTAAATAACCACCTGCCTACCAAAATCTGTTCCCATATATCTACCTGGGGACAGTGGCCAAGCTGGTTTTATCCTTCTCTTGAGTAAATATTTGAGACTGATCTTGTTTTCATGAGGCAGGTTTTTCATACCTCACTTCATTCTTCTCAAGCACTCCCAATTAATTTTTCTTCAAAAAATTAACTGTCTGTTCTCAAAGTATGTGCATTCCTTTTCCCCTGAGAAAAAAAAAATTCTAAACATTTCCAAAAATTAATGAGAGACAGTGGGGTGATTGTAACCAGTATCAGTTACTACAGAACATCTTTCATGAAGATATAGCATAGAGCTGCAGCACAGAGGAACTGAATTTCAAAGCAAAAGCATTTATTATGTTCTACAAAACTTGCTCAACAGCAACAGGGATATTTGGCCAATTTCAGTGCACGGCTAGTCCATGACTAGTGGCAATCTAAAATAATAGTGTGGAGTTCCATTTTTGTTGCCCATTAAATCCCTCCCCAGCTGAATCTGCTGTAGTGATATGTGTGTGAGTCTGACCATCAGAGTGTTCGATCCCTGGGACAATGAGCAAAGCCTTATGCTGTACTCTGCAGCTAGTGTACTCTGTTTAAAGACAATGACTTTTAACAATGCACGAAGAGCAAAACTGTTAGAGTAGAACCAAACGGTAACCCCCTTGTTGGTACCGAATAGGACCCAGCTCCACAAACACTGCTTGTTAGCTGAGGCACAAGACAAAGGGAGGCTTCTGAACTGGGTTTTAAGTAATTAGTTCTTAATGGGGATTTTACGTTTATGTTGCACATTTGGGGTTTTTTTCTTTCCACAAGAGGGCAATAGTGAACTATAAATACATATTTTGCCTGCACTCAGCAGTGTTGAGATGGTTTTAAAATGATTTTTCCTTTGAAAGAATCAGATGGCACACTACTATAAGTCAAAATTACTCTCTGAAATTAAAAAAAAAACAACTTACCTCTGTAATAAAATCTTCCACTTAGAAAGAAGCACTACATATAAGTTTTCAGCATGTTTCAGTTTCAACACGCTCAAGGAAAAGCCTGAGATGCTGGAAATTAGTGTTACATCCATGACTAAAGAGCTTTACTTATGTTTGTACCAACTGAGGACTTGTGTCATCATTCATTCAGTACTGGATGTTAGGTTTCATTTGTTTTATTCTCATCATTATTTCATCCTCATGTTTACATTTTTATTTATCCTATGCGAAATTTTAATTTATTCCACTTACGTATTTTCCATATCAATTTATACAGCTCTCTTCTCATCTGTTTGCTTTTTTTCTTGTCTCAGTGTAGGTATTTACTGCTTTTTTTATGGATCTTACATATGTCTTGAACAATTGACTTGAGAGGAAGTGTGTGTGTATGTCTTCCCATGAAAAAGAATGAGACGATTCTGCGAAATTTGAAATGGTAACTTTCTTTTTAATTTTGTTTTAACATTAACAAAGACGGGAAACCTATTTCCCACTTAGATCTGTTACAATGAACAGATTGCTCCTGGAGTCTAAAGAAACTATTTATATCAAAGGGCAATTCTTTACTTAAAGTTCCTTCCATGGACCGATCAGATGGATTTTAAGCACTTGAATAATGCTAACTTAATCCTGCATAATTCATTTTCTTGCTTTTCATGCCTATTATTGTACTAAACACCATTATAACTGGGGTTATCCATACATTTGATCTATATTCTTTGAAAATAAATCAGTCCAGGAATTTGAAATGAAAATAAGATCTTGCAATTAGCCAAAGTCATTAAAACTCTTTGAGAAGTCTGTACCTTGAAAAAAAACACATAAATGTTAAAAAAGTTAACTATCTGTGGGCATCAGTAAATTTATGAGAAAATATATGGGAAAAAGAATGAAAAGGGAAAAAATTAATATACCATATAAACTATAAGGGAAAGAGAGTTTAAGGACTATGAATAGGCCATTCTTCAGTAATGAATTGGATATGTTGGTTTCACTTGATGTTTAAAAAAAACCTTTTGTCTTATACTGTAGTTTCCAAAGAAATGCCTGAAAATTCATGTCTACCTCATGGCTTAGCAGAACTTAATTCATAAAGTAGACAGAAACACCTGTTCAAAGCTGACCCACTTTTTTTTTCCCTGGTATATCTCATCAAGTACTTTATTTCTGTGCATTAGAAACCTGGAGGTTTTAGCGCTTTACTTCATTTTTATTACGAAACCAGAAATTTTCAGTCCAAAAAAGGATAGCAATTTTGGCCACAAGCACTAACATTTCTGTGTTTTCCCACTGTCTCAGGATGACTTTTTACTAATGATTAAGGGCAATAAAGACAAAAACACAGTTGTAGTCTTGGGATCCTGTCCACATGAGATGAGCAATGTGATTCCCTGGAGTAAAAGCATCACTTATGTGCATATTAATCCAGAAAGATTTGAATCCGAATATTTGAAAGGAGTTTGTGGAATAGCTGTGCAACCAGGTTTTCTTTATGTTTTATCCTGCTGGAATTTGCCTGAACATCATCTGAATAATGTATCTTTAATCATAACAAAGATCTTTTTATCTACTGAAATACTTGCTATGAAAAAAAAGCCAACTAGGAAGTCGGGCACTGTTTATTCACTTGGCACATGATCAGCAGGTCATTCTTGAATTTTGTGTAGATAACAAAATGAAGTTAATTCTCTGAAGGGATTATCACATCAGTCTTAAAGAGTACTGAACATTTCCCTACTGTGTTTTTTAAAGCTGATTTGCGTGTAAAATCTTGCATGTGTTTTGGTGAAATATGTTGAACATGGAAGCACCTGGATTAACAGCAGTGGTTTATGTTTAAAAATACATGTACAGAACTTGTTTCAATATCTGCAATATACCTCAGTCCTACCCTCTCCCACCACAGTTTAGTTCTCCATTGCATGGAATAGCAAGGAACTAACCCTAGACCAAACCATGAAATATAAAAGCAGTCACTGGAATCTAAGCAGAAACATCTGAAAGTGTTTCTTACTCCATCCAAAAGCTGCCCTTGAACAGCCTATAAACATAGGACAACATTTATAAGCAAGAAAGACAACTGTCTTGCCCAACATGGCTTCTCTAAGATTACAGAGCTTTCCAGGCCTGGTTTGCCTAACCCTTCTTTCAAGCATTCATCAGAAGACAAAGCTGTCACATTCTAGTCAATAAGCTAAAGTCACATTAAAAGGCTGGCAAATTGTAGGTGTTGGGGAGGAGCTGTGAAGAAAAAGGGAGATATCTGGGAAGTATGAAGAAAGGGATTTGTGTGATAAAGGGACTTTTGCAGTAGAGGAGGCTTTAGGACAAGAAGTTTGAGAAAATTGGAGCTCTGTGCCAGGAGGTCTTGGTGACCTCTGGAAGGACTGCAGCATTTGAAGAGTGCAGGAGGAGAAGTGAGCAGCTGAGGGCTCAGCGGGGCGGAAAGGAGGGAAGACTTTGAAGCATCAAGTCACAGGAAGAGGGACTCTGATACCTGACCCTCTTGTAGGTCCTTCAGCTCCAATTTAGATATCTTGCTAACACTACCAGTTGTCCTTGTTCACTCAAAAGCTGTTGTGAGAATATACCCATGAGTCATCCACTTCAGGGTGCGAGAGTAGAGAGATGAACACAGGGTTGCTGACATTTGACATTAGAGGACAGAGACTTTTAAATTACTTAGGAAAGGACAGGGTCCAGAAGATCAATAGAACTAAGAGAAGGATGTTGCAAAGATGAAAGATATTTCAACCTAGCCATGGAGAGAAAATATTTGAAGTAGCATAGTGTCATAGAAGCAAGCCAGCCTTAGAGCAGGCTGCCTCTTACTCCATTTCAGGAAGCTGCTTTCATGACATGAAAGAAACCAGCAAAAACATGACTGTGGCACTCAGAATAAATGGTCAGTCTGATCAGATTCATTTGCATATTTTTAACATTAACTGCTGGGTATACAGTAGCCAGTTGCACTGCTTGGTGACCCCCTGGATGAAAATCAGAGGTGAAGATGTTCTATCTGATGAGAAATACAAATGCAGCCCAAGAATGACTGATAAAGGAGGGCCCAACAATTTTTGCAGATAGGTACAGATAACTGAAAAAGGTAAAGAAGAGATCCATGGAAATTTAGAGAAGGGGGGGAACTAAATCAAAAGCATCTATGTAAATCATTACATAAACCAATAAAGTAACATAAGAGTTATAAACATCTCTGAATGAGTAAGAAGTAAAAATCAAGAGGTTTTACATATATTGGGTAATGGAAGGAATTCTGGTAAAAAGGAAGTGTTTTAGGAAGAGGAATGGGCTTTAACTTAATCAAAATTGACCTTGTCTGTTGGCACAGAAAATTATCAGCAAGAGTTGTCTGGACAGTAGGCTCTCCCTCCAAGTAAATGTTAAATTATTCCATGGAAAATTACCCAAAAGCCAAAATACTGTCATTGGGAAACATTGCTCCATTTATCCCATAAGTATAGTTCAGGTACTTTTCATTCCATTTCTCTTTTGGTCATGTCTACCTGTCAGAATATACCCCTGAGGAGACAACAGTCTTCTCCACTGATGAGGAAAAGCAAAATATTGTAGAAGTCCCTGGCCAAAATACCTCACATTGGAATGTAGCCTAGTCAAAAAACCTGTGCCAGAGAGGAGACATGGAACAAGCTAACCTAAATGCAGTTCCTACAGGACTGTTGTGTCATGGTATGATACAGATCCAGCAGACTTCTCATATGGATAAAGATCACTATTATAGAGTATATTCAGAGAATATATGTCGCTCTCTTTTTTTTAGAATTCATTATAACATTTCCTGTGGCTTTATTTTTCTTCTTCATCTTGCTGGTATTTTTTTCTTTAGATTGATAAGTGTAGGGTTCAATTATATGGAACTTAGTTATCAGGCCTGAAAGTAGCTCATGGTCACCAGAGTGCTCCAGACGCCTTTAGAAGGCTTTGAACAGACTAAACATGAAGATAGAAAAAGAAAGATCCCAGTTAGAAAAACACAGGTGCACATTCCATGATAAAGGGAACTTGGCACAAACAACCTCAATTCAGGGGCTTATCTCGACCAACTGGACTAAGACAAGTCTTGCATGCTCTAATTAACACGGCCAATTATGTTCTATGTTTATGTGCGTGTACAGAGCGGGTATAACTAACTTTATCTTACGTTTGTGCGCGTGGACAGTACCGATGTAACCAATCGCCGTTTATGCTTGTGCATGTGGACACCAAATGCTTGCATGCAGCAACCAATCAGAGTTTCTAAACAACTTAGAGAATTGTATAAAAATTATCAGTTAAGCTCAATAAAGGGGCGACTCTAATCATCATATTGGTGTTCGATCGTCCGGACCTCACAGAAATAAACCCTAAACCCTACAGATAAGTAATACATAAAATTAAGAAAAAATAATCTTTTTTTTTTCCCCCCAAACAAGTACTGTTTCATATTCTCCTAGAAAACTTGGACTAAAAACTGCCATTTGAAATAGAACATGGGTATATACACTTGAAATTATACAGCTTTCATTTGATCCCAGTGACATTGAAGCTGGGCTAGCTTCGGGGAAACTAATGATTTTCTATGTTGTCAGTATCTCCGCGCTTCCCTTAATTTACTCTTCATCTATGTGTGCAATCAAATTTAGAAGAGAAATGTCACCTGAATTAGAATAGGGCTGATCTCAGATTCTGGCACGGGCTAAGAATTTTAATGAAAAATAGCAACAAAAAATGACAACTAAACGTTGACAAGGACAATAGAGGGCACCTGCAAGGTCATACATGATCTGCAATTTCTGTCTGTTGAAAAGTTGTGACATAAAAGATATTTGTGAAGTACATTGGAATGAAAAAGTCTTTTTGAGCACTGTCATACCTGTGCATAATTTCTACAGGATGACTAGATCATGCAGTTACAGAACTGGAGAAACTGTTTGTCTCTTGGGGGACTTCATGAGAGGCAATGAAATATTTCAGATGGAAGAAAGGACCCTACAGTAGAGACAGCCATTGAGTTACATAGAAAATGGGCTGTTATCTGTTAAACTACTTCAACAATATTATACTAGAGTATCTTAATAAGATAACGAGTATAAACTGTTTCATGGAAATGGCAAAGAACTGGATATTTTCATGTTTGAGAAACAGACATCAGTCATGAGATAAGAAGTATTAAGAGGAAATTTAAACAGTCAGAGATCAGAAGAGGCTTTTTCCACCTAGCAAAAAGAACGCACAAGAAACTATCACTCCCTGCAAATATATTAGAAGAGTAAGAGTTGTTTACACTCAGGATAATGCTACTACAGGAGCAAGATGGTCATTGTTCACTTCTATTTATACAGGGCTTCCATTTCTGAGCTGAGTAAGGCTCAGGAACAGAAGGCATAATGAGGACAAAAATACCTAACCAGTTTTAAGACAGTGCTGCAGAGATCACAAAGAAAAAAAAAAAAACAAACAAGGTTGCCTTCAATAGCAAAGAAATGGATCCACATGTCCCAGGTGACCAACATCAGCCTGACATCCTCTTGTCTTACATTCTATAACTGTCAGCTGTGAAGTGTCCTTGAAAAGCCTATTTTCTACTGTCAAGTAAAATCCTAAACTGCATGGACAATTAGACTGATCTATAGATAATGGTAATTATCATACTAATTAGAAGTGAAAGGAATGAGACTAGTTAGATAAACACTATGTCATGAGTGGATCATTTACCAATATAACATCCAGTTCAAATTGCCTGTTATTTTCCATATAAACACAATAAAATATGATAGGTTATATGTTCTCCATTTTACGATGCTTTTTCTCCTCTTCCTCTGGCTATACATGGTACATATGCCTCTAAATGAGTAAATGAAGATTTAAAATATATACATATCAGCATATATTAAATATGGACTTTTGATGTCATTCACCTTAAACATGTTTTAAACTGATGAACAAACATGGTCACAGTAAAAATATTATAATGCTTAAAAAGTAATTAGGTAGTTACAATCCCACTTTTTGAAAAGTGAAGATTTTTCTGTTGTTGTTGCTGAATGGACCTGAAGTCAAATGAATCATCTGTAAGCATTCAGAGCAACAGGTAGTATGTTCATATATACGGTCTAGGGACCCACGAGGAAAAGGATCCAGCCATAAATGAAATATGGTCAGCATCACTCCCAGAGACTGAAGCCAACTGGCACAGAGTGACCACATGCACGCCCATAAGCACCTTGGGAAAAAAAATGGGGTTTATAGCCTAACTGTGTCTGGGATTTGTTTGGAAAATAGTTGGCATGGGCCACGAGAGCAGCATAGAACATTGTCACAGTTCAACGGTGTGCATGATCATGTTGGAGTACCCAGAAAGGTTTCTGGGCATTTTAATTTATTAGTATAAATGTAGCTGTGAGAGTCCAGAGTATGTTCAGCACAGTGTTTCAGAAACATAATTTGGGCAAATGCAAGTGGACTACTATTGGAGAGGAAAAAGTATAGCTCTTCCTAATTTCAAGCTCTAACGCATGTACACAATAATGACCATCAAAGCAAAAGGCTGGGTTTTAATGTATTTTCCTTGTTGTAACCTAGAACATTAAAAAAAATTCCAAAACGACTAAAACTAGGGATTTGGAAGAATGTGAGTCCTACTACAAGTACTACCAAACAAATGCCTAGGGATATGTTGGTTTGGAGGTATATATTAGTGTCATTGATGGAAATTATATGAGTCAAATGATGCAGACTGATTATTTTAACTGCAGCTTTAGTTATTTTTAGTATGGCGACCTAACTGAATTGTAAAGTCTGCTGAAAAATACCAAATTATCTGAATACCAATCCAGGAAATTAGCATGGGCTAGAGAATTGCCTGCAGTAAATCTATGCAATTCCTTTGACTTCTGAGACTAGACTCATAGAACTGAACTTGATTGTCTTTTCTCTTTTAATAACTGCAGCCATCTCAAAGAAAACAGAGTATGAAATAGAAGTGGTGGCACTAATGCTGAGAAAAGTAAGAAGTGATAAATCTTAGTATCTTTGAGATCTTCATGGAGCAAGCTTTTTTTTTTCTTTTATTCTATATCTGCTGTTCAAAGCAGAGAATAAGACTTTCAACCCCTTCTGAATCACTTGTATTGCTGTCTGTATTTTTGTTCTGCACACCTTTAAATTGCCTTCTTCCATCACACCAATATAAATCAAGAGCAAATCCACTGAATTCAGCATTGCCACTGAGTTCAGTGGATCCACATCTGGAAACAAACAAGAAAGATAGGCAGGTTCAGTCCACTGGATAAAAGCCTTCCATTATGTTATGTCTATTTCCTGCCTCAATTTGATGAGAAATAACATATAAATCTGGACTTACAATTTGATTTGAAGTAATTTAGAAATACTTAATATCTAAAGAATGCAAATAGATGCTAGCTAAATAAATGGCTGGCAATGAATCTAAATATGCTAATCCTAATTAAATTGGATTAAGACAAAGTTCTCTAGATCAGGGTTCTAAGGGAGTTACTCTTGCTGAGATAACAGATCACATCTTCGATGAGCAGGTTTTTTTTCTAAGAGTAGGAATGATTAAAGAAAATCTGGTTTTCTTTTGAAGGTCTGTTAAAAAAGCTGTATAACAGATTTTTACATCACCATTCAGGAAAAATAAATGTCCTAAGCTTTAGAGTTTTAGGTCTCCATGAAAACTTGTCCAAACTGTAAAGCCCCTTTGATACAATAACCTTCACATTTTCTGTGCTTGCTCAGGAAATTGGTTATTAATGCGTGTAATATACATTTAAAAAGATCAGTAAGGTATGAAAATCATAACATAATGAAAAGTGCAGTATTGTCACCTAGTCAGTACCATTCTCAAAGACAGCTTCCAATTAAAAGACAACAAAAAATCAATTAAAAAACAGAATAATGTCCAAACATGCTGAAAATAGTATGTGAGAGAGTGGAATAAGTTATTAGCCATTTAAATATATATGGGAGAGGGGTCAACTTTCTTCACTGTAGAACTGCTGCTTATTCATTGTTTCATTGCTGAGAAAAGATATGCTTGCCAGAAGATAAAAGCCAGATAACGATCGTAGTATTACCTGCCATTGAACGTCATGTCCAATAAAAAGTCTTAGGAATTTAAAAGTAACAGAACAGACTCCCATGACAGAAACCAGAGCCCTGCATGAGGCTGATGAACTCCCTATGAAAGCACCAGCAGTCAAGTGCTTCAGCACAAGATAGGAACACACTGGCATGTGGCACTTGGCTCGGCATACACAACAGAAAAAGGACACAACAGTGTCAACAGTTCACAGGAGGCCTACCCACGGCATAACGTAAATGAAGCTGACGGATGGTGAATGACTGACGTCTCACAGATAATAAAATAGAATTTGAGATGTGGAGACATTGTTCCACTAGTAAATCTGTCGAAAAAAGCATCAAGACTGCTGACAAGGGCAGGCATGCTTCTGGTGCCATAGACACATTCAATCCAATAAAAATATGGTAATGTATACTGGCTGTGTGTCTGACAGCTATTCTTGAGCAAAGCAATCTGAGCAGGTTTATGAACCTCTGCCTGAAAATCTGTGAAAGATAAAAGCAAGTTTGGCTCACCGACAGGAGGCAAATGACCGTGGGTCCCAGTCTTGAAAAATATCCAGCAGTGCCTACTCAGGGATAATACATTTCATTTTCAAAGAAGCAGTCACCTCCACCTCCTCATGGCAGGGTATATTCTGTATACAGGTATATTCTGTATACAAGCGATATTCTCTAACAAGAGGATGAGAATAGATTTTGACACACTTAGTAAGGAACCTGAATGAGTAAAAATGCAGGGTTTAACCAGTTTTTTTCATGAAACTGAGTTGTGACTCATTCCCACAAGACCCTTGAGATACCAGGGAAGGTACCTCTTCAGAACTCAGGCAATCTAACCTATTCTATTAATAATTATAAATAGACTGTGCTGGGCTTTTTTTACACCAAGAATACTTCAAGTCAGGAAGCACTGGTCTACTTGTCTTGTAATCAGACTACCATTTTGCTTCCTCCTGCCACAGGGCCAGGTGTGACTCAAAGACTATTTTAAGTTAGAGGGCCAGGCAAGTTCCCTAGGATACTGCAGGAAGGATCCAGTTGCTGACATATCATTAGCTAGCACCATTTGAGATAACTGCTTGTGTTCAAGGCATCCACTTGGAGATACACCACAGGACCATGTAAGACCACAGCCGTCCTTGAGTGGAAGGTTGTTGGTAGCCAGGTGGCATCACCCATGTAGAGGATCCTGAATCCCAACCGCTGCATCTTACTTATGTCTCAAGACACAGGACTGAAATTAAGATGTTCAGATCAAGGCACAGACAAGCAGGATGTGTAGCAGTGGCACATCCCTATTTAAAGCATATAAGGAGCAAGCCACTAGTGATTTCAGAAGTGTGAAGCTTCTTGATGTATTATGTGTCACTCTCACAGGCATAACAGGAAGCATGAGGTTATCATTACTGAGGGGGAAGATATTGCCTTAATTTAGTCACGTGGGTGCAGCCTAAATGTTGGCTGTGAAACAAGAAAATGAGAGTAGGTGTATGGACAAGACCAAGAAATGAAAAACCTTGACAGCAAGAAGATGTTGAAGTGATGAGGAAAATCTTGTGGCATTTTTAATACATTTACAATGAGAAAAGAAAGCTTTTGCCAGCAGGGTGTTTGCTAGCCTTGCACAGGGCAAAAAAATTGAAGACATATAGTTGGCCAACTGTAGTATCTGCTTCTCCCTGCAGGAGATTAAAAGCCATCAGCACAGGTGTCGAAGAATTATGAGCTCCAAACCCATCACATTTCAGTAACATTGAAAACTTAATTCCCTCAGACCTCTTGTGAACTCTGACTTCTAACTATGCTGGGTGAGATACAAATAGTGCACATTTACATATGGAAGTTACTATGCTGCATCTGAATTCTGTGCATCCTCTGGCACTGTGCAGTACCTTTAAAGGAAAGACCCTCTGTTACAGAGGATCATGAAATAACTTTCCTCTATGTGGAAGCTGGCTTTCACTTAGTATCTATGACAAATTTCTGCTTTCCACAGAAAATCCTGATTTATATCACTGTTTAGTGTGGACTAGAGTTGTGCAAATATCAGGATGAGAACAGAAATATACTAATCAGAAAATATTCTTCTCATGACTGACAGAGCTGCATTTCCTCATGCACCCACCCTCTATGGGCTAGACTGCATCCTACAAGCTGTACAGTATGCTGCAGTAAATTTTGTTTAGGAAGAAGCCTGAGAAATATGAGAAGATGTGCATGTACATTTTTTTCCCAAAAAATTCTCCAGTATTTCAATTTTCACCCAATATGGAATATAACACATCTTTTTTCCTACCCTCTCATCATTACCTGTGCCTTCTCATAAGATAAATTTCCTTCTAGCACTTCATGCTTGCCTTGTAAGATTTGATTCTCTTGGAATTGTACCAACCTCTTCATGTCACCTGTCTGTGATTAAAACAAGGACAAGGAATTTGGTAAGCTTTATACTGTAGACTTCCTTATTTTCAGAAGAACTCTGTTGGATGTCTTTTTTATAGCAACTAAGAAAATAGAGTATTTTTCCTTCATTTCATCTATACCACAGGCCTGAAATAAGCCCAGCACTATTTCTTATCTCTAGACTAGCTGGCTCCAACCTATTCAGTATCTTACAGGGAGGTATTGTCAAAGCTCAGATAATTTAGATTTGAACCCATTCTATTTTAGCCATATCTGCTTTTTCCTTTCCTTAGAAGGCAATGATGTTTATTGAGCATAAAATTTGTGACGTAGCCAATACAAGCAAAAGGCCACAGCTTCGAAGTGAACTGACAGAGCAGGATCTCAGGACATTTCTTGGCCTGCACTTATTTAATATTTGTCTACTAGTGAGGTGAGCGTTGCCCCACCTGTTTTAGTGTAAGCACTGTGACTGCCATGTAGGTAAAAAAGCCAACCAAGGCAGGAGTCAGCAGTTGACAAAGAGCAGCCCCTGAAGGAGAGCTGGGGCTTCTAGAAAAGAAAACATATAAACCCACTACGAGTCTAACGATAGTATTTTAGCTTATTCTAGTCCACCTTAACATTGTTTGAAGTTCTTCATACTATACTCTTTCACGGTTTTTTTTCATGTTGTTGCAATCCCTGCTGCACATTGCACACAAGCCGTACCTGAGGTCTCAACAGTGACAGGGAGGAACTGGCATTACCAATCCTGCTGTTAACGTAGAACCAGCAAGGGAGAACCCTCTGCATTCCTCGCACACAGTACCTTGTGTTGGTTGAAAGACGTTTAATTTCTCCATGCTGTGTAGGTTTGGGGAGCTTCAGAAAGAGCTGTCGACTAGCTCAAATAAGTCTACTTTAAGTTTTTGTACTTAACTATTTTTTCTGAAAAAATAGACCATTCTATGACTACCAGATTTGTATTTGATATACACTGAATTCACTTTGCATGTCTTACTGAGACGCTGTACATATCCAGTGGCCATTTCTGACCTTTCTAGATGCTCAGGAGGCCTGGAAACCTGAATCACTGTCCAAAGTGGAGAAGGAGAAGATTGTTCCTAGAGCCAGTGGTCAGACTCAAAAAATTGTAGGGCTGCCTATCCTGCTTTAGTTGGGACTGGGGATATAGTTATGTGGTGGCTAAAAGAAAGGAGTCACTGGAAGAGTCATTTTGTGTTGTCAGTCTAGAGCAGGGATTTGGATATGGATACGAACAAAACAAAGTTATTTAGGAGGACATTGGCCATCTAACCCATGGCCTTTAGCTATTCCTGGGAATCTGTCCAGTGATTTAAGGAAGCAAAGAACACCCTAGTAAATGCATTTATCTCCCTTCTGTCTTTCAAATCAGTTTCATACAGCGAATCCCACCGAGCTCTGTCCTAACCTTATGAACATTACCCACTCAAAAGCTGGAGAAAAGGACCATCACAGTGCTTTTGAAATTCTGCAGCAGCTTAAGAAAACATGGGGAGGACCAGAAATAAATTAGCCGAGGTAATGTTCTGGGAAATGTTCTCGTTTCCGGAATTTTTTTATTTGGTTTTTTTGGTTGGCCTTTTTTAATATATTTTTGCCTTCTGTTTTCTTCTGCCTAAGCCTGAAATTTCTGAGGTTTTTTTGTTCACCTAAAATGTCATCAGCCCCTTCCATAGGGAATTCTTAATTATTTTAACCATCTCTAGATCAGTGGGAGTCAGTCACCATCTGTATAATATGCACCTCACTTACTTTTCTTCCTTCATGGAAACAGCTCACAGAAGCTGTCAAAACTACTTTTGCACACTACATGCTGACAATATTCTCTCCACAGCTGAATCTGTTTTTTAAAGTTGGTTTATTTCAGATAGAGAGGGAAGAGTGGTGAATGTCAAGAAGCAGAGAAGAAGAATTTGTGTGTTCATCTGCATGAACGGCAATCTAAAGAAACGGACTCTCTCCAGGGGAGTAAACAATGCATTGAGATGAGATGCATGAGAAACTAAGGATGTGATTTGAGGGATGTTGGCTTTTTCAGCCATAGTATATAAAATAGCTGGTTAACACAGCCTCAGGGAAAAAAAAAAAAAAAAAAAAAAAAAAAAGTTGTTTTTCTCTGACATAAAGAGAAGCTCTCATAAGAGTTCATTAAAACTCTGTAAAACTCACTTGCTCGTTAATGTACCCTCCTTTCTGCCAATTTCTGAGAACATGAGAACATATTTGGAGTTCTGAGAACATGAATTTACTAATTTAATGATATAAGGGAAAATACAGCTCTTGGTTGGAGGCCCAATCTTGAAAGCTGCCTACTACCTGTCCCTTAATTTTTGTTAGTCATCATGTTTAACTGTAACATATACAGCTAAGTGCTTAAATAATATCAAAAGACAGGATGGGAACCTGCAAGCCATCATTGGGTGAAAGGTTTCTTCTTGAAAATAACAAAAATTGCAGACATTAGTTCAGGGTTTCTTTGTGGGGAAAAATAAGTGATGATAACATAATTTATGGTCTTATGAAGAAATCAATGTCTTCACAGCTCTTGTTTACCTGTTCTGAATTATGATAATGGGACAGAGGAATTTTTTTACATATATCCTAGTAAGAATCATTTTTCCCATGACCAGTAACAAGCTGCAGACCTTATATCACCCTGGCAGTAGAGGGTCTCTGGGCTCATCCAGGCTCGCCATGGCCTCAGCAGTTGCTGAGGGGGGCAGTGCCTGTGGAGTCTCTTCCTGTTTTACCTTCACCTTGTAGTCCCCAGCGTGGCACTGGTCCCACCAACCACAGTGGGCACTCAGCAGGTGACAAACAGCAGCCCTCGAGGGGAGCTGGGGTTGGGGGAGGCCACTGTGCCACTCTCTGGTTTTAGCTGGGAGACCCTGAGAAGGAAGCTGGGGCAGTGAGAAAAAAAACAACAACAAAAAAAAACCCCAAAAAACACATAAAAATAGCCCCACGCAGACCCAAGGCTGGTGAGGAAGAAAAACCCACCTTGAACATCATATCCCTGCTAAAAAAGATCCCAGGACACCCACAACTCATTGTAAGCCTCCCCGTTTCCTCTTGAAGGGACTGAAACTGTCACTCTCCCATCCTAGAGGCACACAGGAAGGGTAAGCAACATGCCAGGGAAATGGGGGAGATGAGAGGAGTAAGCTTTCCTGCACAACAGTGCTAAGGTTACTATTAGTGAGGCTTTTTTGCATTTCTTCACACTGTAATAGCATTAATGTGGACTGATAACAGCTATTTGTTGTCCTTTGATTAGATTGCTAATATTTCAACTAAGTTAAAAATAAATTCTTGGATCCATATATGTGCCATGTTCCCTTTTGCTATTACAAATGTTTTGAATGTAACATATTCGTTTCATTTTTTGTTTATTTTCATATTTTTTCATATATCTTATTTTTGTTTTTAAAAGAGTATGTATTTTACAAGAAATGAGGTACTAGAGTTCATTCAACTACTTTTTACAAGAAATCACAAACAACAAAAGGTTCAGGACATGAAACGTTATAAAATCTTATTTATCAGTTTACAGTATCTGGTTTTATCATAGAGCACTGAGGGATACTGTAGGTTGCATTACCTATAGAATATAATAGATGACAGTAAGTTCTCTGAAGCAGTAATCATCACTTAAAATGCAATTTGTAAAACGTATGTCCCAAAGGGGCACTTGGCTCAGTTCAGGCCTCCAATGCTGCCACAGCACAATGATGCAAAACAGCTCAGACAAAAATCAAATACTACATATGTAAATGCTTATACTGTGCAAGCACTGTACTTATCAACTACTGAATCGTATTTAACAAGCACTAAACTGTACTTGTTAAGAAAGAGAGAGAAGAGAAAGCAAATCAGTAATAAGAAATAGTATTTTGGTCAAAAGTGAAGCTACCAGAATCCTCTTACAAAGCAAACACAATGAAACATTCCTCAACTCTCTGATGGACAGTGGCTTCTAAACAGAACTTTGGCATCACAATGGCAAGAGTTTCCCGCCTTCAAATTACTCTGTTCAGATCCATCTAGCTGACAGTTTATGTGCATTTCCTCCTCCTTGGTTATAAATGGTACTCTCTCCAACTAAAACTGTAGTTGATTATATTAAACTGAGCAGCTTGATGAATAGAAATGCCATTTTCGGGGGAAAAAAAATAAAAGATTAATGAGCTAGCAATTGACTGATTGGCAAGGAAACTAACAGATTTTTTTTTAAAAGAGTGAAATGTAAGTTATGGCATACATCACATAGAGTAGGTGTGACTGCAGAGGAAAATTGATTGTGATTAGAAGTGATAACAGCTTGATCCTACAGAGATTTATTTTTGTTTTGCTTTATACTCTTGTGTGTGTTCCAAGACCAAAATGAACCAGCTTATGAAAGAATCAAGCTTGGACTCAAACATTTTGTTTAATGTCCTTGTTACTGTTTAAGTGTTGTTTAAGAATAGGGTGCTCTGAGAGGAGGAAAAGGTGAACAAGACTGAAAATTAGTTCCTTTCCTGGAAAATGCAAAAAGGAAGCCTCATTCTCTATTAAGCCTATATTGGTCTTCTCTTTTTGTGATCTGCTGAAAGATGTAAAGTTCTAGCAAAATAGGAAAATCATTGTTGTCCAAGAGTCATCATTGGTAGTGCTGGTATAGTTATTAAAACAGCTGATTTGCCTGACTGAGTAGTGAAAGTTGGCTTTGTCCATGCCTTTCTTTTTCAGAAAGCATTATCTTATTATTTCATACTGATTTATCTGTATATAAGAATCCTATCATCTACTGCCTCCTGCATGACTCTGTTCACTATTTGCATGAGAAACTAACAGTCATAATACTGATCTTTTTACATAAAAATGAAAAACTTCATACATTGTTTTTTGATTTTGTCGTCTTCGTATTTGAGAAGCACTTACTTTACCCTCTGTTTCCAAGCTAGGAAGTCATTCCCACACTGCTGCTTTTCTTTTGTTGTTGCCAATTAAAAATCCCAAACTCTCGTCTCAAACTGAGCTTCACAAGGAAGACAATTTAGATCCCTATTCAAACTCAGTGTGGAGCAAATGTGTTTCTCTTTGTATATAGAATTAGCTACAGAATGTTTTTATCGCTTTGAATTTGTGTTTTCAAGTGGCCTGTTGTACATCCAAACTGTTATGATTATATCACAGAACGAATGTGAGCTTCCACAAATGAAAGCAGTTATCTGTTGATAAATCACAGCACATGTTTTGGCAGTCAATAGATGCATTTTGAGAGAGTTATTCTTCTCCCAGAAATGTGGACCTAATGTGACTCATTATTCTAATCCCCAAAGCAATAGTTTAAAATTAAGTAGCTAATATTAAGCACATGACGAAAGCAGAAACAGAGACTTAATTGTTGGACTTTAAGTTAAACTAAACTTAATTGGAAATTACTGATGATAACCTGTCCACAAGTAATTGAATTACAGAGCTGTATTCACGGGGATGCAAGACCTCTTCTGGTGAGCACAGCAGACAGGCACAGCAGTGTGTGCAAGCAGGTGCACAGAAGGGGACTGCAAATGGCTGAAGGTAATGAGGGTCCACTACCATGGTGGGGATGCCCCACGGGGTGCAGTGCCCATCATCCACAGGACTGACTACCCCAGCGCAGCAGAGGCTTCAACCCAGAGCAAGATCTGAGGGAGGATGCAGATCTGCAGGTCAGCACCTCCTCACACAGGAGATGTCAACATCAGGGAGCTCACTTTTACAGCCATGGGATCCTCTCTGAAGATGGATGACTCCTAGGAAGAGATGGGATCCACATGACAAAGTGCAGCAAGGGCGTCTTTGCCAACGGGCTGGCCAGCCTGCTGAGGAGATATTTAAACCAGGAATGATGGGGGAGGGAGATTGCAGGTGACAGTTAAAAAGGAAACAGTAGACATGGGTAGAAAACAAAAGATGAAGGACAAGGGAACAAGAGAGACCTCAGGAGCGGTAAAAGTGAGCAAAGGAACACTGGCCTCCAGTGTACATACAGAAATGCATGCATCCCAGGAAACAAGCAGGAGGAGCTAAAGCTGCGTGTGCCATCACAGAAACGTGCTGCAAAGGACGTATATAATCTCTCCAGGGAAGACAAGCAGGGAAAGGGCACAAGGGAGCTTGTTGCTCTCTACGAGCAGGAGCAGCTTGGATATATGCGGTTGTTGTACAGGATGGACAGCAGTCTGGGTGAAAGCCTGCAGGTCAAGGTCAGCAGAGAGGCCAGGTAAGGTGTCATTGTGGTAGGAGTTTGTTACAAACCACTCAGTCTGTGAAAGGAAGTTGGAGACATTGTCTTTAAACAACTCATGCAAGTCTCTGCACCACAGACCCTGGTCCTTGCAGGGGTCTGCCAGCTCCTGGAAGGGCAACAAGGAGGGACCCAAGAGTCAAAGGATTTCTGGTGGGTGTTGGGGATAACTTTTTGATGTGGGAGTTTCACATAATTTGTAGAGTGAATCCATAAATCTAGAATCTAGACATGGACAAACTGGAGCATGTTCAGCAAAGGACTACCAAGATGGCACAGAGGCTGGAGCACTTGCCTTATCAGGGAATTTGGCTTCTTCAGCATGGAGAAGGGATGGCTTTGGGGGGACTCAACAACAGCCCCCCAGCACCTATGAGGAGGCAATTGATGGAGCCAGGCTCTTCACAGTAGTGCATGGCAGGAAGATGGGAGACAACAGGCATAACTTGAAACAAGTGAGGTTCAGACTGGACATAAGAAAGAACTTTGACAGACAGGCAGAGGCCCATGTTGTCTGGGAAGACTGTGCAGTCCATCTGTGGAGGTTTTCGGGACCTAAATAAACAAAGCCCTGTGCTTTGGACTGGAGACCTCCAGAGGGCCCTTCCAACCTGAATTTTCCTATGCTCTTATTATCTTGCGAAGAATGTATCCTATTTGGATGCAAATGTTTTGCAGGTACCACATTCGTGTTACTACATTCTGCGTGAAATTTTGTTTTGTTTCTATTGGTTTCAGATTTTTTGATGATTGGTTAATGGATTTGGGTGTTCTTTCCAACAATGTAAGACCACTGTGCTGTGTTACGGAGTTGTCATATAAAGTAGAGAGAGCCATAGAAACTATTCTACTGCACCTCCTGTTCAGGATGGCCTCCCTGCCTACCTGCATGTTGTACCTCATCGCAAAGATCACTCCACTCCAGTCCACTTATTTCTTCAGCCCCCTCTTCCTGTCATTCTAACACGTGCATAACTTAGTAACAAACAGGATTTTTGCTTCATCTTTGGACAGTAGCCCTGGGGAAGAGGCAATGCATCAGTATTTCCACCTTTCTTCTAAGGAATTTTTTGCTTCACTTTTTTAACAAGCATCATATTTATGTACCTGCTCACTTAGAAGCCCTTCTGCCTTGATGTCTTATTCTCCTTGAAGAGGTTTTTGGCCTTAGTGATTCAGCCTTTATCTGTTATGTCAGGCTAGCAGGGAAAAAAAAAAAAAATCCAGTCACTTTTTTCTCCTCAGAATTTTCACCTCAAATTGTTTGATTAGAAGGAATTCTAGAAAGAAATTAAGGCTGTTGAAAATAGCAATAAGCCAGGGAATATTTCCCAACAGAAAACAGCAACAAAAAATGGCAAGAAACTCAGCAAGCCTGTAGTATCATTTTCTAGAAGAAAATTTACATTGGGAAAAAAGTTTGTCTCTTATCAAATATACAAACAAATACAGCTACTTTCTGCAAAAGTCATTGTTTGTTTTAATTTGCTGGTTGACTGCACACCTCAGATGTGTCTTCAAAATGTATCAATAACAATAGGAAAGTATTAATCCAGCTGGAACCAGAGACAGGAGAACATAAAGACGGTCAATATTTGGTGACTGAGTTCAGCTCTAAAAACACATTGCTACAATGAGGCAGCTGCTAGTGCAAGAGTTCTGCAGAAACACTGCCAAGCTTTTTCAGTGAAAATAAATATTTTAGCATAGGATGTCAGAAGTGATAACTTCAAAATGTTTATAGGAAGCAGAGCAACACCTGGGGTGGGAGAAGGCTCAGCAGGAGCGCAGCAGGCTGTCACTCAGCTGCCTGGCTCATTCAGGCTCCCCTGTAAATCACACTGGAAGGTGTATGGAGAAAGTCTGCTGCGTCAGGCTCCAAGCGTATTTTGTAAGGCGGTGCTAAACTCTTTTTTACTTACCAGAATGAAGACAGTGAGTGCATACAATTGTTAGCTATAAAGGAAAAGGGGCTGGCTGAGTTCCCACCACCAAGGAAAAGGACCTACATAAGCTCAAAGTTGCTGCTGTCCCAAGCACACCTGCTGTAGTCTGCTTAGGGAAACACCAAGGCTGGGAGTCACACCACTTTTAGCTGGGGAGATTTCAGGACAGCCTCTAGCAGCAGTGACAAGGAGAGGAGACCTAGCAAGTTTTAAAGCATTCTCTGTCGAGATTGTGGGAAGGATTATATGACATCTTGCCTATCAGAGAGCTCAGTGGTGCTTGCTCCATTGTTCCCTCCAGAGCACTTCTCATAACCATTCACCTGACATTGGCTATTTTTTCCCAGAAATAATGGTTTGTTTTATAAGACAAAGAGTTGGAATATATGTGGTGAATCTTGCTTGTGACACGTGAGTTCATGATAAGAGGTTGAGTGGACAGCTACTACTAATTTTGCCTCCCTTGGCAATGGTGCAATGAGAAAACAAGCTTTTTACAAATTTTTTTGTTGCTTTTTTCCTAAGAAGCCATCAGCTCAATGTTTGTTATGGTCAACCTGTCCTGAAGTGAAACCTGCGTACATTGTTCTGGCATTGTCCTTGTCTTTTCCTCACTGTTACTATCCAGAACACTGTACTTCCTCAGAGAGGTGGAATGGGACATGCAATTGAATGAAAAATATGGTTATAATGTTGCTACCTTCTCAGGTATTTTGTTTTCCAATTCTCAACCCCTGTCTGTCTTCTTGTTTTCATGCGTATGTTCCATACCATTTTCATGTTTCTTGCAGTAGAAAATTTCTTTAGAAATTGATGTACATTACCCCTTACTTAGAATGCCCCTAATGGCAATTTCTACCTTCACCAGGTTTTCCTGAGACCATCCTGCATAACCTATACTGAATACAAATCCTGTGCAGTCTGTGGAGGCCTGAGCAGAAAAGAGATTTATAAAACCACAGATGAAGATATTCAGAGATAACATTCTGTTTTCCCAGGTATAACGGAAGGCACTTCAGTTGCATAGGTAATAAAATTTCAAGGAAAAGGAAATGGGACAGTTTAATGGTGATACAACAGCCCCAGAAAGATAATTAAAGTTTATCCAGTGGAGGTAAGAGTTGTGTTGCGTGACAGCTAAGGACTAGTCATCCCTTTATGATCAGACTACAGAAAGTATAGAATAAATGCATCCTCAAGTAGAAAAGGGGGAAGAAAAGGTATAAGAAAAACAAAAAACAGTTCACCTAAGGTTACTGCTGCTAAAGTGCCTCTGTCTTACTATGCATTCCAATTTATTTGTTATTACACATGTCCATTCTTGTAGTATGTTTCATGACAGAAACATAGATGCTGGGAGGAGAGAGTAAAAAAATCTTGCAAATATATTATTTATTTTTTCCTTCTTTTTAAAGTCTTCAAACATTGATACCAGCCTGCAGGATTCCATGCAGGCTCAGCAAGTGCGCAGCATACAACAAATCCTGTGATCAAAGCCTCAGACTATGGCTTTCAGTAAGCACCACATGGATCTATGCTGACATCTGTGCAAAGTATCTCTTAAGCTTGGCACAAGTGCAGGCATTTGTAGAATCACAGCCTTATAATCCTCTTTTTCAATACACTGCTTGAACAGCAACATTCAGGTTTCTGTAGGCCAGAAGCAAGAAATTAAGTACAGAATCATTAACATGTGATGCTGAAACTTTTTTCTTAATCCTTGCATTTTTTTTTCCCGGTGGTGTTCATAGTCTGACAGCTCCTTAGCTGTACAGGGAGGACGAGCCAGCAGGCAGGCACCCTGCCACAGCTGCACTGCACATCTCCAGAGGGATGGTTCTCCAACGGTGGAAGGATTGGTGACGGTAGAAGGCATCGCTGTGATGTCTTTTTCTTTCCACGTTCACCTGTGAAGAGGTTGACTCTACTGACCCCCCACAAAAAGCACTGCTTAGTTTCAATTCCAGGATGTCACTATACTTTCTGTCCACTTTCAGAAAAGGATTATGCTGTTCTGCATTGACCTCTATTTGAAACAGTCAGTAAATGATATTGCCTAGTCCTGAAGAAGAAAAATTAAAAAAAAAAAACACCACATATGCCTCCTTTAAAAGTGAGTCTGTTTATATGTTCAGAACAGTGAAGATGTCACTAACAGAAAAGTGTCCTGGGTGAGATCCAGAACTCCTGACCATAGGAACTGCAAAATTACTCTTGTTCCAATGCAATTTGGTAGCTTGAATTTCATTTTTTTCCACAGTGCAGGGATTCAACACTTCTGTTCTTAAAATAATACAAAGATAATAAAGAGACATCTATTTTTTCTTTTATTTTGGA
The DNA here is from genome assembly GCF_000737465.1 of Haliaeetus leucocephalus. Taxonomy (NCBI): domain Eukaryota; kingdom Metazoa; phylum Chordata; class Aves; order Accipitriformes; family Accipitridae; genus Haliaeetus; species Haliaeetus leucocephalus. The sequence goes on from NW_010973325.1 coordinate 3,646,876, forward strand.
AACAAAACAAAGATTTCCTGCAATCCTGTATCACTTTTTCAGGCTACTGACCACAAAGCTTGCTGCCAAGAAGGGCACCATGATTGCTAATTTCTTGTCTCTGTTTGAAGGAAAGCTGAAGATCTTTCTAGTTTCCAACCAAAGACCTGAAGACATGGACATACATGCTTGCAAGAATTTAGTTTTGTCTTTGTGTGATTAAACATCTTATTTTCTGAATATACTTTTCTTCTTCTCTTGAAACCATGCCCCAGGTCTACTAAAAAGTTATTTTGGCCATTAATCATCTGTTAAAGGAGGTGAAGATGATGCCAGCAGAAGACCTGAGTCAGCATCCCCAGGAGGTCTTGAAAGCTCCTCAGTATAAGTGATGCTCTCCATATTTCCATGCATGCACACAAAAGCCAAAGCTCTAGACACAAGGCCATGAATAGACATGTTGAATCATTCATTATCCTCAATTCCTTCTCTTTAAAAAGTTCCTTTTCTTTTGAACTCTTGAACACCTTCTTCCTTTATCCTGAATATCCTTTCCTTCAAAAGTCCAGTAATAGAAAGCATCACTGCATCAATCAAGAAGCACTGGCAAATTATTTTATATTCTTCCCTAATGCTTCAGCGAGACCATTCACATCCAGGTACCTACTACAACTTACTGTAAAAAATGTGCTGTCAAGTGAGTGTTTCAAATCTAACTATACTCGAGAGTAGCCCAGCTGGCATGCTATCATTTCCAAATAACTCATTTATATGAAAATATATCAAGTGTCTGAAATAACAATACGATGCACAGCGGACAGGATTGCTATACACGAAAAAGTACTATAACATATAACAGGGTGCACTTTCTATAGAATTCTTGGTAGCAAATATACTTTCTCAATTTGAAACAATTTCAGTTCCTCGTTATTTTACAAAACAGTTCACATTTTTTAGTTCAAAGATTTCCTTTTTGAAACAAAAAAATATGGTTGCAGGTTGTGCTTCTGGGGAAGTGGAAATGCCTAAACATATGCCTAGGAAATGAAGCTCTTATTTTTTTTCAAAACAATAATACAATAAATGTATTTAGAGTCTTAATAGTCAAAGTTCCACTATTCACATATGCATATTACCTGAGCCTTTGCAATTCTGATCCACCCTCTATTGAAGCCCGGGGACAGAGTCCTACTGACTTGAATGAATGAGACTCTGTATTTATTTTTTTTTCTCTTATATACACTATTAATTTAAATTCTTTCTTTAGGTAGCTACACGACTTTAATGATTTCTTTTTCTCCTAAAAGCTTTCCCAGTAAATTCTCTTTTTCTCTTCAAGCACACATGCAGCCCTGACCCATCATCTTCAGTGCTTCCCTGACGTCCCTGGTTACTGTAATGTTATACGAGCCAAGCACTCTTACTGTCTTAGTATTCAGCATGAGTATAAAAAAATTATTGTACTGTTTTTGTCAACAACACTCAAATTATTTTAAAGTTGACTTTGTATGTTCTTTCCTTTCCTCTTGTACTTCGCCAAGAAGACACTTAATCTTAAATATTCAAAGACTCCTGTATCTTGGGCTCTTTCATCCTCAGTGATCCTGTATTTTTAGGATTAGGTTTTGCATTGACTAACGTTAAAGTTAAAAACAACAAACAAGTGATAGTACGTAATAGCGGATAAAGGCATTAGCTCCTCATCAGCAAAAGAAAGCCATGCATGTGAACTAGCCTTAATCAGTTGCCAGGGAATACAAAAAATTAAATAACCCCGAAGTTGATTTCTCAGTTTAAGATGAAAAGAGGCCACATGCTGCCATGGCACAGTGGAATTACAGTGGAGCTGGGTTTTGTTAAACTCCTTCCTTGCACCACACAGATAAGGGCTGAAGCTAGCTCCAGCTGAAGAAATCAGGGTAAGTTGCTTCTGTTCTGTCTTGAGAACTGGGGTCAAGAAGCTGAATGCCAAATTTCTTGCCTATAGTCACCCATTGCAACCTTCTGGCATGATATGAACAGCTTTGCTTCTACAGGCCAGGGTTTTCAAAGTGCCAAGTTACTGTTATTTACACAAAAATAATAATAAATATATATTTGTTTCTCAGTAAATGTTGCAGAGTCCAAGTTTGCGACAATTGTATGGAAATAACTCTCTTGAAAATTAGCCAGTCACAATCTGATTCACATATAAAATGTCATTTTTTGTTTCTTTTGGATTCAGAACTAGAAAATGCCTCTTTTGTTTGGTCCCGACATGATACCAGTGTTTTAGGAACAGCTGCTGTCATGATATTCCTACCACTGACTCCCTCAGGATCTCTTTGAGGATAAAAAAACTTCTGGGAACAGTTCCTTGGACTGTGACACTCACAGACTCAAAAATAAAAGCATTAGAGTCTGAAGCTAGCTTCATAAGGAAACCCAGAATATTTGGTTTCATCTTTTTTAATTTTATTTTTTCATTAGCATGGTCACTTTCCATTCTGCCTCTTTTCACATTGTGTGATAATAAATGTTCAGAAATCTCTAAGACTAACAGCAAGTTCCCATAAGAACTGTTTGCCAAAGTCATACTTCAACTCAAAAGGCAGCATGTGAAAATGGAGCAAAACTTCCACAGTTCTAGTTTCCAGTGTCCAAACATCCACCTGAATCCATATTACGTGTGAAAGGTTGGATGACATATTTCTCAATATATGCAATTTAATGACAATTTAGGCCAATCCTGCCCTTCATCCCCGGACACTGGCTACATACTGCAGCCCCTTCCTGAAGACTTCTCATGAAGCTGTAGCGAGCTGATTCAGGGAACTAAAAACTAACACTAGAAAAACAAATGAAAAGAGAAGACTCACACAAGTGCTACTGCTGACACAGTCAGGGGCACAGGAAGCTCTAGCTTGGAGAAGGAGAGCGGGCAAGAGGTCAGTTAGTAGGGTTTAAATTGTCAGAAAAACCTGCAAAATCATGTATACCAACCTGAAACTTTCAGGGAGCTAAATATCAGAGAACTCTACAAAATGTAAAAAGCCATACTATTCCACACTATTGAACAGTCCAGAAAAACTGTGCCAGTAATAATTTCATCAGCTGTATGCAGCATTAAAGTAGATTAAGTTGTAACCTCTTTGAATCTGAGAATCAGTGTTTTGGCAAAACATGATATAAAAAAGAGTTTTACACCTGGAAGACACTGAAATAATATTACATCTTTATATGAGTTCTATCAAAATAGGTGTACTGGAGGTACATGTTCGTGAACATAAATAAAAGAAAACAGTGATGATATAGACATTGTAGCAGAATGCAAAATATGACAGATATTTTGTCAGATGTCCATATGCTTGCAATTACAAAGGAAGATTTCACTAGTTTAAAAGAATGTCTGAATTTAGTACTGAGGGACCTCATAGTTCAACTGATCCAGCTCCTGATGATCAAAGACACAGGCTGAATATTTTGCTGCTATTCTACAAGGAGACTGTTTCAGATCCATCAATACTTTTCTAGGCTAAATTCAATTATAGGCTGCTTACAGCCTTTTGAGTTTGCAAGTTTGCACCAGTTTCTCTACTTTCAGTTATATAACTCTTTTTTTTTTACTTCTCTGATGTTACTTAAAAGGTATGTAGAAAGCAACTGCCTCTCAGCCTTTATTTGCACCCCTCCTCTTCATTCTCCTGGTCATCTTTAAAAATCACAAGAACAAATGAAGTCCTAGCATTGGTCTGGAGTCATGTGTCATTTGTGTTATCTATGGGAAACTTTATTGTTGCACTATTTCACATCAATTAAAAAAACCCAACAAAATCATAAGAAGTGCTCAATCATACATCCTGAAAGAAAATTTTTGGTTTAGAGGGAAGTATTCTAAACTCACTTATGATGAAGGAAACTATTACTGTGTTTCTGAAGGCTGTAAGTACTATTATGAAAGTATCTGACACTACAGTTGTTAGGGCTTTTTTATTTTATAGGCCCAAAATTTGTTCTTTAATAGGAAGAATGCATGTTACTGTTATATGGACAGGAAGGAAATTACTGATTATGTGTTTTCACCTCTGCCCAGAAATAAGCTTAACAGACCATTGGGAAGGTGAAAGCATGCCTAATAAGAGGCTACTGGAGAGTATACAGAAAAGTAATAATGTACAAAGAAATTTAGACTGAGAATAGGTGGGTTTGTCAAGAAAACATTAATTTTGAAGGTTGAGAGAAAATATGATTTTTTTAATAACCACAGCTCAGATTAAACATCAAAGAAAGGAAGAATTAAGGGATTATATTGATGCAAAGCCAGATAGCTATAAATTGGACATTTAGATTGAAAATAAAGGGTTTAAATCATTTAAGGCATGAAGTTTCTAAAGCAGTCTTCCAAACATGTCAATAGTCTACATTCCTTTAAGCTAAAGCCTGCCAAGTTTATCAAAGGGCACATTTGTAAAACAGAGTATGGGTGACCTACAAGATAGAAACATGATAATTCCTTGCCTGAGAAATCTTTCCCAATTAAAAGCTTTACTAAAATGAAAACCATATAACAAGTTAGTCCAAAATATCCAACAATACCAGACTTTGGAAAAATGTTTGGCAAAATAAAATTAACCATCCAGCAAAATAAAAATATCAATCCAAATTATTAGCATAGAGCAGAAGATTCTGCTCCACTGCCTTCTAAATGTCTTACATCTATCTCACATACATATATTGGTCCCTGCGTAAAGGAATTTTTGTGGAGTTCAAGTCTGTGGATCTTTTACAGTGAAATTATGAGCACTTTATCATGAGACATGCAAGGTTTCTTTTGGGGGGGAGGGAGAATGCCAACATGTCACATATGGAAAAGATTTGTGAAAATGTAACATACTCAAATTCTCACCTAAATGTATAGGAAGGAACTTTAGCATAACACAGCAAGCTGTAGCTTGATGGATGTCTCATGTTTGAGGGGATTCTAACTACTGGTGTTCAGGCACTATACAAGGAAGCTGTGATCTGGACCTCTGTGCTTAGACTATGAAGATGATGCATGCCTCAGATCTGTAGAAAACAGGAACTTTGGAAATTAATTCACTAAGCCAAACAGTCCTTCCTCTCTGACAATGAGAGTACCGGTAGTTAATATTCTCTGCCTTCATGACCTACCTGCAAGCCTTCCAGCCCTGGGAATCACTTTCACGGTGGTTTGGGGTTTTTGTTTGGTTTTGGTTTTTATTTTGGTTTTTAATTATTCCCTGAACCCTCACCCTCAGAAACTAACAAATATATCCTCTTGGGTAATCATTTATTTACTATTTTTCCAAATGTGCGGTTTTGAGTTACCTCTCCTGGGCAAACATCAAAAGGTTTTGAAAGTTCAGGCTACTCTTATGAATGCATTACAGCCCCAGCTCAGTGCATCCCAGGTCATCTTATCATTTTGGTTATTTTTTTCGGTTTGTCTTTCAGATCAGGAGGCTTTTTCTGTATGAGGGTTTGTTTTGGGGGCAAGTCAAGATTGCCACATAGACCCATACTCAAGAGACTCAGATATCACCGTCTACAGGGTAGCTACTGAGAGTGGATCATCAGACAGGTTTTGCAACTGTGCTTCAAAAAACAGGCAAAAAAAGAAAGGAGAAAGTGAATAAAGATCATAATATACTTTGTTTCACACACCCTAGGAGGGTAATTTTCCGAGTAGAGCTTAAAACTGACATCCTTTTGATGCTGGCTTCCATTAGTTTACCAGCAGTTAGGATATGGGGCATTAAGTTGTTTGGTTGTAGGTTTGGGATGGGGCAGGTTTTGGGGTTGGTTTGGTTTTTTTAAAGGCGACATAATGGAACAAAATAATGAGCCTTCAAGTCCTGAAGAAGGAGAAACTAGCATATGACAGGACACTTTCCTTTAGAAAATAGAGACATGGAAGTAACTCTTTAAAAAAAATTATGGAATTAGGACTAGTGCCCTGGAAAGAAACCTCAGCAACTGTTTAACATGGGGAAGCTGTCATCTGTTGCTGGTGATGACAGCCAAGCTGTAGGAAGAGTTTAAACTCTAACAGCTGTTAATCTTTCACAAACCACAAAATATTTAACAGGAAAGTCAACAGAATGAAGAGGGCTTAGAATGACCAGCTGGAAAGTGCTAAGTCCACCTCACCTGTAATTCTTTTCTGCTCCCCACTTGTAGGCTTTCCAAGAAGAATTACATGAAGTTAAACTTCTTCATGTGTACAATAAATTCTCAACCAACAACCAAGAAGAGAACCATACAGCTTCTTTTTAAGACAGAGTTTCAAACAGAAATAAAGTGGTTTAGAAGTCTGAAGTACATTTATTCATACATGGAAGAAACTAGGGATAACTTTTAAAAGCACTACTTGTGAGTCAGCTCTCATTTGAATGTTGGTGCATCAGTTTAGATAACATACTACCTGAACTCTTAAAAGGTTGAGAGGGGAAAAAAGCAGCCTTTCCGCTTTGCAAATCTCTTCACAATTTGGTTAGTGAGCAGCCTGCTCTTCAAAGCCAGGAAAACATTGGAGCCTTTGGACCCATCGATGACTATTACCCCTAGTTACTAGTAAAAACAAAAGCAGTAGCTCATACCCAAAGAAACACAAATATGGAGTCAATACAGAAAATATCAGCTTCCCACAGTTCTTGCCCTCTACCGCAATTTCCCTCCCCCAATCCTAGCTAAGTCAGACAAAAACATATGAACCTTACCTAACATTTCAGTCTGATTTTGTTCTCTCTTAAATAAGGTTCCTATAAACATGCACTATTTTTTTCTCTTGAGAGAGGCATAGATAGAAATTATGCAGTTTCACAGCCAGTATTTTCTATTTCTAATAGGTTGAGCTATTAAAAAAAACAAACAAACAAACAAACAAAAAAAACCCAAACCAAACT
>NW_010973325.1:3653944-3654417 GCF_000737465.1 Haliaeetus leucocephalus
CAAGGGGATGAGAGGTGATGTTTAATGTTTGCATTGTTGAGGCTGGCTGGGACAGGAGATAGTCCCTGATAAGAAGCAGAAGTCGACCCCAAGAACCAGCCAAGACCGGCCTTGTGATTTGGATAAATGCCAAGGAGTGACTGAGTCTGCGCAGGGACAGAAGGTTAAGAGTTCACCGTGAAGAAGACATACAGCCTTCATCTTCACGACCACCAGACGACCACCATAAGGAGGCACTGCGCAAGCGCAGTTGAGAGGAGACTATGGAAATGACTTCCTGGAGCTAATTTTAATATGAAGCGGGGATAGGTAATGCCTATGTATAGGTGTATTGCGAAACTCTATGTATATGTAACACTTGACTGTATAAATTTAAAGCGAACTGCCGAGTCAGGCACGCATGACTTTGGTGGGACTACCCCCCGTGCTGCCCAGCGCTGAATGAACATACCTACTTTACAATCTCACTGATT
>NW_010973325.1:3654445-3654814 GCF_000737465.1 Haliaeetus leucocephalus
GTAACTACTGCCTGGAAAAAGAGTTCAGTTACAGGTGTATAAAGATATCATTAATATACCTAGACATTTGGGTATTATACAGCTATGATATTCTCTAATCTCTGGCCTGGAAGGTGTGCAATTCACTGACTTTGATGCAAAATAAACTCAGAAATACTGGGAAACCAGAAAAATAAAGGTTTTCATTTTATTTTGGTATGGGGGGTTTTGTCTTTTTTTAATGTTCAGCTTCTTCCTTGGCATGAAGAACGGTTGAATCTTAAAGAGGAACTGCAATGTCTGGGAGTGCATCCCACCTAAATATTTGTAACAAACTGTCGTGATTTCAGCCCAGCCGGTAACAAAGGACCACGCAGCCACTCGCTCACT
>NW_010973325.1:3655082-3662717 GCF_000737465.1 Haliaeetus leucocephalus
AGTTCAGGTCAGCTGCCCTGGCTGTGCCCCCTCCCAGGTTCCTGTGAAAATTAACTCTATCCCAGCTGAACCCAGGCCACAAAGTGATGTAGGATTTTGTTAATAAGTATTTCAGGGCTCTGTACTAACACAGTTATATTCAGACCATAGGGGTGGGAGAGAGGACTATTCATCAGTCCATTTTAAACAGTCTCTTTTCAGAAGTACCCCTCCTCGAAAGAGGTTTCCCATTCCTTTTGTGTTCCTGGGTGGCAGCTGAACATGCCATGGCATCAAGTTCTGCCCAGGGGTCAGGTTTTGTTTTTACTTTATGCTCGTGTTTTTCTTCCCAGCTTTAGAACTCGATTCTGTCATGTTCCCTTCATTCTCATGTTATTCGTTATTCAGATGGGAGTTCGTGATGCAGTTGGTGCCCTGTCAATGCTCTTCTCTTTGCAGCGGTGTCCTTGATGTTCTCTGAGCCGTGTTCCGTTGCATTGCTGTAGCTGCAGTTGTAGTTGTAGCTGTAGTTATTGTTGTAAAAGGAGCACACCTTCAAAGAATCAGCTGACCATACCAGCTGATAAAATCAAAGGAAGGATATATGATTTGCCTCTGACACTACAATAAATGACATCCAACGTTAAAATGAATAATGTATCAGTGCACTCAGAAATTTTAGATCGGTTTTCCTAGTTCATTATAAACTAAGTTTCGTCCTAAAAAGGGGCAGATGTATGCTCAAAGAAGTGTCTTTCAAATGTAGCATCATATATTTAACTTCCGTACCTTGAGGGAAATGTGAGAAGATGCTCAAATTAAAAATGTCCAGCAACTTTGCATATACTGTAGGTCTTTTTACAACTTGATAAGCATGAGCTGCAAGTTTGAGGGGAATTAAGTTGGTGGTAGCTGAGAACACTGCTTTTAGGTGGCACTTCCAAGCAGACTCAAAGGAAGGTAAGATGCAGACTGTATTTCTGTGTCAGTACAACATATTTGGCTCGTGTCCCCTTAGTGTTAACTTGTGCATAACAGTGGGAGAAGCATCCCAGAAAACCCTGGTACCCCATTACAATTGCCAGACAACCCAGCGGCTCCTAGCTTGAGAATATGTATTCAGCCATGTATAAACATGGAATATTTTCTACCACAGTCTTCTCCCTTCTCTCCTTATTCTCCAAAATGTACCCTACCCATAGCAGAATATGGGCTTTCTATGAGTGAGTACCTTAAAGAAGGAAGTTACTGACAGTAAAGGAGCCAGTGACAATGATAACAAAAAAGACAGATGGGAACAATGGAGACAAAGCGATTAGGTGTACAGCAGACAAAGAATTCACAAGAAGAGGAGGGATATTGGAGGAAGCAGATGAAGTTTTGATAACATTTCAGATGTTTATGTGCTTCAGATGATTCAGGTGCCTTGCAACATTCCAACCCTCACAAAACCCTCTCAGGTATGGGCGTGTTGTTAGACCTGTCGTGGTTTCAGCCTAGCCGGTAACAAAGCACCACAAAGCCGCTCGCTCACTCCCTGCCACCCCCCAGCCACGTTGGGATGAGAGGAAAATATAAAGGCAGGCTCGTGGGTCGAGATAAGGGCTGGGAGGGATCGCTCACTGCTGATGGTCACGGGCAAAAGACAGGCTCAACTTGGGGAAGAAACAAAAACAATTTAATTTACTACCAATCAAATCAAAACAAGGATATTAGGAAGCAAAACGAAACCTTAGAACACCTTCCCCCCAGCCCTCCCGCCTTCCCGGCTCAACCCCACTCTTGGTTCTCTCCACCTCCTCCCCCTGGCGGCGCAGGGGAACAGGGGATGGGGGCTGGGGTCAGTTCCTCACACATTTTCTCTGCCGCTCCTTCCTCCTCAGGGGGAGCAGGACTTCCCACTCATCCCCTGCTCCACCATGGGGTCCCTCCCACGGGAGACAGTCCTTCATGAACCTCTCCAACGTGAGCCCTTCCCATGGGCCGCAGTTGTTCACGAACTGCTCCAGCATGTGTCCCTTCTGGGGGCTGCAGTCCTTCAGTCACAGACTGCTCCAGCGCGGGCTTTCCCATGGAGTCACGACCATCCTGGGGGGCCTCCACTGCCCCGCTCCCCTCCATGGGCTGGGGGGGGACAGCCTGCCGCCTCACCACGGGCTGCAGGGGCATCCCCTCCTCCCCTCCTTCCTCCTCACTGACCTCGGTGTCTGCAGAGGGGTTCCTCTCACATCCCACTCCCCCCACTCACTGCAGGTTCCCCTTCTTAAATCTGTTCTCCCAGAGGTGCTACCGCCATCGCTGAGGGGCTCGGCCTGGGCCAGAGGCGGGTCCGGCTTGGAGCCGGGGAAGCTTCTAGCAGCTTCTCACAGGAGCCATCCCTGCAGCCCCTCCCCAGCTACCAAAAAACCCAAAAAACCCACGCCACACAAACCCGTAACAGACCACTCTACAGCTGGAGTGTTAGGGAGATTATTCCTGCTTTGAAAAAGATATATTGCAGAACATTTCTGTGCTGCTGGATAAGTGAATTCAAGAAACTGTATATTTGAAAACTAATGCATAATTCTATATATAAAATATACTATAACAATCTAAAACTAAATATACTGATACCAGTAATTCATTTCTCTCTTGTAAAATTATACAGCAATAAGAATTAATTATAACTTGCTCCGGTGTTCCTCTGTATCTCTTATTCTGGAGGTTATAATACTGAAGCTGTGGAACCTACATTTTTACAACTAGAGAACTAATTCTGTGAATTTAAATAAAATTTCAGCAAAGATTGACAAAACTTTTGACAAAAATAGATTTGAGACACTAAAAAAATATATTTTTATATGTTTTCATGTATGCATATGTATGATTGTAGTAGCCTGAAGTCCTTGGGAAGGTAAGTTCATTTTAAAGGAAGAAATGAGCAGAAGGCAGAAGTGGAAGTGTTTGAAGTATACCCTAAAATCCAGAACTTTGGGTACGCATGTGGAAAGGTAGAAAATCGCATTTATTACTTTAATCAAAGTTAATCAAGGAGAGAATATGTTCAGGTGTTCCTTCTTCCATGCAAGTTCCATAATCACTTGGTATCTATAGGAGCATAACTGTCTCCTTACCCTTTTTTGCAACTGTCATTCCACTGAGTCTCCCCTTAAGACTCCAGCCCTCCATATGTAGTTTTTCTAGCTTTTATTTCTAAAGAGTGTTTAGTTAGTTTTGCTTTGAGTGAATTGAGAAATAAAAATATTTCATTCCCACAAATCTAAGGTCATCAACACAACCTTGTTGATTGCAGAGTATGTTAAGACATCTCAGAACTGTGTGTGAACACCCCCAGTGCAAACTAAGATCTCTCTCATTCCTGATAACTTGCACTCCAGAGAATTCAGGGCATGATGCATGAAAACTCAGGTCTATACCCACATCCAGATGGGACATCAAGTAGGGGAGGTAATAACACTGCAACAAGAGCCAGGTAGGTAGCCCCAAAACAGCATAAACAGCAGAAGTCCTGTTGAACCCATGGCAGGGTTGTGATGGGTGCCATTTTAAAGCATTTCCTCTCATCCTGTCAAGAAATGGTTGCCCCAGTGTTGCAAATATTCTGGTAAAGAAATCAAAATTTAATCACATAAAAGAGTTTGGTTTGATTAAGAATTAGAAAATTGTGAAGCATAGGTATGGGAGTGTTAAGTTTGAAATGTAGTCATAGGAACTTAGGAACTTTAGAAAATGTACTATGTGTAACCATAAGAATTCAAGTATTGTCTAAAATCAGTTAACCACAGAAACTTTGACAAAGATTTGTTGATTTGTAGTGTTTTGTTTTAGGAAACTAAGGAAACTGTTATGGACACCAGTTTGCTGCTTGGAAACCCCTTACCCTCCCCACCTCAATCTAATTATCGAGGATTCCAATCAGTAGAGTTAAGTGAGATTAACCAATAATTGTTTTAACATAAGAATATTAATAAGATGGTGTGACTGAAGGACCAATTATTAGAAAGGTTAAATTTAAGAATAGACATAGTATGTATTTTTATGTAAACTAATATAGATGATGGTGAGAATTGTACTGCGCAGAATCACCTAAGAGAGGTCAAGAAGCGGACAAGTGAGGAAGACTATGGAAGACCACCAGAGTCCTTCACTGCACCTCCGTGAAGAGACATTTACATATGCTAATGATTTATCAGAAAGTTAATGATTCTGTATAACATTTTTCAGAAATTTAGTGAATATGTATAACAGGTGTGTATTTAACCTGCACAGTTAGACTAGACAGGTGCACATGATAGGTGGAGCGATACCCTGTGTGCCCAGTGCTGCAAAAAAGGAGTGCCTGCTTCTTAACTTCTCATTGCTGTTAAGGAATTTTATTCTGGATTTCGGTAACACCAGTGCTAACCTGTGGTCTGGAAAAGGAGAAAGGAACTGAGGGTCTGTTGGTCAAATCCACCTTCAGGAGCATAGAACTGTGTCACCAATGCTGTGTTTTTTAAGTGCTCGGTACTGTAGAATGATGTTCTTGTACATTTTATCTTTAGTGATTTAAAAGACTTTCAGGAAGTCTTAAAGCCCAGTGGTTTGTCAAGCTGACAGCATTACCGCTGAGTGAGCACATGCCACGTGCAGTGAGCTGTAAGACTGAGACATGATTTTTTTTTGTGCTTGGTTCCATATTCAGGCAGAGGATAAAACAGTTCCGTGAAAGGATGTTGGGTAAACAGTTTTATTTCCAATACAGCAAATGTGTTTACATGTAAATATTCTAAAGTTTACTAGTTTCCCCCACCCAGAAAAAAATTAAGTGAACCCAGATTCGGTTAGCACAGGAGAACCTTTACTCTTCTCTGTTCCTCCTGGCCAGCTACTCTGACAGCCTTCCTCTAAGAGGGAAATGTAAGGCATTTTTTCAGAAGAATATAAGACTAGGGTTCTAAAGCATGCTGGTGCTTTTAAAGAACAGTTCCCATCTGTGAGAGACTGAACTGTTATCTCGAGCTGTTTGTCTCAAAGATTGTTAGGTGTGAGAGACTGGACTGTCATCTCAAGCCATTCATCTCAAGGATTGTTTGATGTGAGAGTCTGAACTGTGAACTATTTATCTCAAGCCATTTGTCTCTGTGACGGCCTGTTTAAGCAGGACACTCCTCTGTCCACAAGGACTATTACGAGGCCATTGAGGTATCCAGGGGAGGAAATGGGCTGGAGCCCGACAAAGCATGCAGGAATGTGGAGACTACCATTCCCATGGAAACTGTAGTCTTTGAGGTAAGACACTGGTTTCTGGTGTTGATCACTTGAAGGTCCTGTGACAGACGAAACCTGCAGCATGTGAAGAGTGCACGAACAGTATGTATGTGCATGTATCATCAAACTATGCCCTATAAAAAAAACGTGGAGACATGTGTGTGGGTGTGCACCCACCATCGAAGAATTGAAGACTGAGGACCAACGGGACGCCACTGGATCCATGGGGGTGACTATTCTTGCAACTCTATCCTGACTGCTGGCTTGATTTCTGCCTTTTCTTCCATTCTATCCTATCACTACTATTTTCTACTTTTGATACTTTTGATAATAAAAACTCTTTGGGGTATATGGCATTTGACCTCTTTCGTGTCTTAATCTCGCTCTTGGGATCATACCGAAACCTTCCCCGACATTGGATCGGGACACCATCTCTATAATTTTTTCTACTATGAAAGAATGGAAAGTACTGCACTTTCTTTTACAGCATTTTGAACACAGATGTCTCTCAGTTGTTTTTAACAGTAAAAGGATATACTGTTGCCCTTGACTTTAAATGCTTCTAACTTTCATTCAAATTTAATGAAACAAGTGTTTAGCATCATGTATAAAAATTTAGATGTCTAACAAACAGCAAACCCTACAAACATGTAGATATAGGTTCCAATTTCTCTACTCTCTGATCTTTCTCAAACTTAATTTTGGAGACTTCACTGACTTAGGAAAAAACATTCACGTCTAGTTTTGAAACCGCTGTAGAATAATGACTGAAACTCCATAAAATAAAGCAGCTGCTGAGTGACCTGTGTGAAATAGGTTGGTGGTGTCTGTCCTGGTTTCAGCTGGGATAGAGTTAATTGTCTTCCTAGTAGCTGGTACAGTGCTATGTTTTTGAATTAGGTATGAGAAGAATGTTGATAACACTGACATTTTCAGTTGTTGCTAAGTAATATTTAGTCTAAAGTCAAGGATTTTTCAGCTTCTCATGCCCAGCCAATGAGAAAGCTGGAGGGGCACAAGAAGTTGGCACAGGACAGAGCCAGGGCAGCTGACCCAAACTGGCCAAAGGGATATTCCATACCATGGGACGTCACATCTAGTATATAAACTGAGGGGAGTGGGGGCAGGGGGATTGCCACTCGGGGACTAACTGGGCATTCATCAGCGGGTGGTGAGTAATTGCATTGTGCGTCATTTGTACATTCCAATCCTTTCATTATTACTGTTGTCATTTTATTAGTGTTATCATTATCATTATTAGTTTCTTCTTTTCTGTTCTGTTAAACTGTTCTTATCTCAACCCACGAGTTTTACTTCTTTTTCCCAATTTTCTCCCCCATTCCACTAGGGGGGAAGTGAGTGAGTGGCTGCATGGTGCTTATTTGCTGGCTGGGATTAAACCACGACACTGTCAAAGCAGCTTCCTCCCACAGAAGCTGTTGTCAGTGCTGTCACTAATTGGTAGCCTTAGTGACATTCTCAGCAGAAATCAAGGACTGAATAGACAGAGATGTGTTATATCTGGACAGTTTGCCTATGAAACTGTATGTCCAGTGACAGAAGAACAGTGGCAGTTGTATAGAACAGCCTACATTTCTTCTATTCCTATTTGCTTTTAATAAGGCTATTAATGGAGTTGAAAGTAACTGTCATAGCATCTCTAAAAAATATGACTGTGGAGCTGGTTTGGGTTTTTAAAAATGTGGTGGCTACAGTGGGCTGAGTTTTGGGCTGAGTTGTCATTAAATATTTTGTACCTCTGCAGTACAGAGAGATGCAGGCACCAAAAAAGGGAGGGGAAAAAAATTATTGGGAAAAATCACTGATCTGTATTACTATTCTAGGTAATACAAATACTCATTTCTTCACTATATCTTTTCAGAATTTGGCATGCAATGCTTTATAATGAACTTAAGAAATGTATGTTGTAAATACATTTCAGCAGGTTTCTTGCTGTGCTTTTCTGTACTACTTCAAGTAAACAGAAGAATGGAATTGAGTTAAGTGTAAGACATACATGACAATAGTTCAAATGTAGAACTTGCACAACCTGAGTGAATAAGTGAATAGGACCTGAGTGAATGCGACCTTCATGCAGCATGGTAGCTCATTCTCTCTGTGAGCTAGTTATTTATGTAACTTGAGAAACTGTATTAGTGAGACAATAAATGGATCCAAAAGGAGAGAATAAAACCGTAAAAATATGTGGCTGCACAGATGCAATTTCCAGAAGAAAGCTGGCTAAGGCTTCATCTAAATTTCTGGTATTTCGCTCTACAGAAAATCTGTGTTATTTACTATTTCCATCAGGTTATTAAAAGCAAACAAATCATTGTCTTCCAAAGTAGAGTAGAAGACAACACTGGCACTGAACTGAGGAAGACTGCTGAGAACGCAGACACTGAA
>NW_010973325.1:3662727-3664040 GCF_000737465.1 Haliaeetus leucocephalus
CTTCGCTCCGGCGCCTGGAGCATCTCCTCCCCCTCCTTCTGCACTGACCTTGGTGTCCGCAGGCTTGTTTCTCTTACATGTTCTCACTCCTCTCTCCGGTGGCTGTTTTCCGCGTCCCAACTTTTTTTTCCTTCTTAAAAATGTTATCACAGAGGTGTTACCACAATCACTGATTGGCTCGGCCTTGGCCGGCGGCGGGTCCGTCTTAGAGCCAGCTGGTATGGGCTCTCTCTCGAACACAGGGGAAGCTTCCAGCAGCTTCTTACAGGAGCCACCCCTGTAACCCCCCCGCTACCAAAACCTTGCCACATAAAACCAATACAAGTAGCTTTCCTTACACAGTCCTCTCCACTCTCCTTTGCCACAGGTTTCTGACCGGTGCGAAGATAAACCTAATCCTTCACCGTCAAACCCTTTTTGTAATCTTCATCTTTAACCTTTATACTGCTGGGGTTGTTGCACAGTCATTCATATCTTCCAAACACAAATTTCATTTAGTTACCAAAGACAAATACATGTCTGCTTAAAAATGTCTCTTTGACATCTTCTGAATTGGCTTGGCTTTTTCATGCTCAGAGAAGTAAGTTTAAAAGGAGTCCAGCCAGACTTGTTTGCTATGTTCAAATGATGGTTGTTATCACAGCTGTATGATTTATCTGTCAAGGACAGCAGAGGTCCTAAAACAGCACCATTCAAAACTTGAAATGGCCTTGGAGCTACTTGTGCTCATGCAGAGCACATTACTACCACAAGAGCAAAGACCAAGATTACTACAATAAAATCTTCACTTGAATGGCTGAGTATAAATAACAAATACCCTCAACTCCATTATCATTTTGGAATGGATGGGAGAACAATTTCATGTGTTTGTTTTCAATTTCATGTGTTTCTTTATTTAAAAAAAGCATGAGCAGTGTAACATGGAGGACAGAACACACTTTTCAAAGACCTATTGAATTTTCTGTAAGGGCTTAAGGCAGCGCAACAACTTGTAAGTTTGGGATATGATAACAGACACCACACCAACAGCTTTAAGGATAAGCAATCTATCTCTAAATAACAGTACTGTAACAAATACAAATCAGCAGCTGTGGTGGGTTGACCCCCACCAGCAGCTAAGCCCCCACCCAGTCGCTCACTCACTCCCCCACAGAGGGATGGGGGAGAGAATCAGAAGAGCAAGAGCAAGAAAACTCATGGGTTGAAATAAAGACAGTTTAATAAGGGAAGGGAAAGCTGTACGCATAAGCAAAGCAAAATAAGGAATTCCTATTCCTTCTTCCTATTGGCAGGCAGATGTTTAGCCATTTCCA
>NW_010973325.1:3664201-3738753 GCF_000737465.1 Haliaeetus leucocephalus
CTTGCACGGGAGATGGCAGACAATGTTTAAGATATTTCTTCAGGTCCTTAAGAATATAGACACTTTGCAGGGTGAACGGCAGGGATTTGGCTGTAATGGAAGTTCATTTTAATTCCTTCTTTATGTGCAAGGAGAAAAAGACACCTGCTTCGATCTATCTAAAGTGAAGCAGATGACCCCATGAAGAAATCACAGAAAGAAAAGGTCTTTAAAGGCTTAAGAGTACCCTTCCACAATTAGGGGCAGAGGATATGGCAAGCCTTACATCTCTTGCTCTTCAGTTCATGCTGCAACAAAGACAGCTACGTTGACAAACAGTGCTACCATTTGGCAATGAATACATTGCATGGTGACTAGGACAGACTTTGTTGGGACCATCACTTGCACCCAGAAGGTTTTCACAATATAACAGTAATTGCAGAGAGATTAAGTCAAATTCACCCTTCTGGTGTAAGCCACCAGTTTCAGTAGGACTGCTTGACTGATATTCGGGATAAAGATAAGCATAGCCAGCACATCTGCAGGATCTGGTCCTAAGAATTTTGTCCGTACTTCTTGGGCAGCCATTATCAGGTCTGGATATATGAATGAGGTGGAGTTGCCTTACTGACATAGTATTTTCTAGGAGCAGACAGCTCTAATTAAAATCGAATATAAAAGTCAGAAATAACACCCTGTGAACCAAATCTCTTACTATCTATTCTACAGACTCACTTGAGAACTTTAGGAATTACAAATATATTTATTTATTGAATGTATATCATTGGGTTATCACTCATATTTGGGTTTTTATTTTTTAAATTAGGCCATCCATGTATGCATTGAAATTATGTGGATTTTTCCATCCCAGATCAGTGAATATAATGTACAACATAAGATGTAGGTAGATGTGGGCAGAAAAATCATTTTGTGAGCAAAAGCTGAATTCTTGAAGGCAAGTAGATACACTCTCCTTTCTGCTGCTACTCAGAACTTTCCTCTTCTGTGATCTGAATGTTAGGACTTGCAGTAGTAAAAGGGACTCCACTGCAAATCCCATGATCATCTCTTTGGTCAGTAGACAGACCCAACAAAAGCCTCACAAGCTGGAATGGGAGGTAGTTCTTTGTACTTTCACTCCTGCCTTATAATTAATCTATACAACATAAATCTGGATTTTTGCCATATTAACTCTGAATATTCAGTACAAAATGAAACAGCCCTGATGTGTTTGTTATTGAGGACATAATTGCCTAATCTGTGGTTCTACTTCCATTTGCCTTTCAGGTATAAAAGAACGAATTGATATTCATGGAAAAGGACAAACAAAAGAGGAATATTTATATGCCTGAACACTTGTAGCACAGCTACATTATAGTTTCTTTGGGTAACTATTCCAAATGAAAAACAGTATAGAGAGAAAGGAGATATGGATGTAGTAAAAAGGGCTGAAGAAAATAAAAACTACAGGCTGTTGTTCACCTTTCAAAAAATTAAAACTCAAACTTAGGACAAATTGAATGTCTAGATATATCCCAAACATGTAGCTGATTGCATTTTATATAGTAATCTAAAATAGGTTTTCAGGAACTGCGGAGTAGGAGGTCAGATAAATTGAAAGATGTTTATTTTTGTAACAATTTAGAGGCAGTATATTTGTACATTACTTTTTCAATATTGAACCTATGTGAAGATATTTCATGCAATAAGTTGTCCATGAATCTAAAAAAGTTCTTACTTTAAGCATGCAAGTCACCCCACTAAAACCCATGAATGTTAAATATTCGTCAAATATTTAACAGGGGATAGGAATTTAAGTTTCAGCTGAGCACTACTGCAAGCTCATCAGAAAAGAATATTAGTTGCAAAGCAAAAAGTTTAAAGGATGTTCGGCACCATGGCATTTGGATGCCTACCATACCAAAGGCTTCTTTTTAAGCAAGAGCAGCTCTTACCTTGAGGATAGTGGTGTCCATCCACACCAGAACGTAATAACCCTTGGTAAAATCTTTCTGATCCTTGTCTACCTCTTGGACTAAATGCAGAAAATGCACACACCAGCATTAAGACTAGTACCACAACAGATCAGGAAATACACACCAGAAAAGGCAGTTTACTGTGCTTGTGCATAGTCACGAATGGGGATTCCCTTAACTATCTCAAAGTCACAGAGACAGGCATGTGGCAGCCTGAGCTCGGCATGAAAAGAAACACACAGGACAGAGTTAGAGTCCCAACACCGCAGCACTCCTGTGACTTCATTTGTATGTGAGCGATGAGAATTCGATATATAACTGGGTCCATCATCCCCTGCATTTGTGATGAAGTTGAACCCTTTTGTGTGCAAAACAAAGTTCAATAAATGTGTTGCAGAACTCTCGTGCATTTGCATGTCTGCACAGTAGCTCTCCAGAGGGAATTCACTGGCTACCCCCATGGGCATGTGGCAACTCAGGCTGCACATGAAAGGGGGTATGTAGGAGAAAGACACATGGTCCTTCACAAAATAATGTCAATTTTATTTTTTTCATACATAAATCGCTGGGATGCCAGAATTTCAAAAGCAAGGGGAAAAGTGCCAAAAAATACAATGATGAATCCTGAATCAGGTATTCATGTGTGCTATAGATCCATTTAAGTCATGAAGGATTTTATTCCTCTCTGTGAAATCACATTGTTTTCTCCAAGAATGTGTGCTAGTAGCTGTTGTCCAATATTTTGCAGAGGGAAAGCATGATATACCCTTGAAAAACGTACTTCTGATACGCCAGTCACCATTACATTTCTTGGGCTCAGTGTTCTCCAGCCATCCTACCAAAGCTACATTTTATGTAAGGTACACTATTAAATCCAATTTCTCCTCTCACAGAGGCCATTGTCAACATTCTAACCCTCATCACGTAGGTATGAAAGGGGTTACAATTTGTGAAGCAGAGGATCATCAGGCCAATTAAATTTTAGTAAAAGGGGGCTATTATCCTGTCAACAAAGCTGATATTGTTATAACCCATTATGAACGAGATACACATGATAACATCCTGCTATTGTGAATACAGTAATTACAGATAAGTAGAAAAAGAGTTTGCTCACTCCATGAAGCCTATAATGATTTCTAAGAAGTGTCTGGTTTCTATCAGGACAAAAGTTTGACCTTCGGAAAGCAGTGGAGATAAGACAGAAGTTTGGTGAAACCTGGAAAGAGATCTTGCCTCATCAAAATAACAAATTCCCAAATGGTTACTGCAGTCATCCTTGGTCATCCTGCAGGACCGTTACTATTTTGTATTAATATGGACTAAGAAGAAAAGAGTTTAAGCAAGGACCAACATACATCCCTCCAAAATGCTGAATGAATACTCCAGCCACCAGGAAACTAATCTTTCATGGAAGATGATTGTGTGCCTGACTTCTGATTTGTTTGTTTTCCTTTTCTTCTTATTTAAAAAATTGTTCATTACATTTATGTTGTTTACTACAATTAAAGAAAAAATTGCATGTAAGACCTAAAAAGACTTGCCAAAAAGAGTTCAAATGAAGAAAATTATTCACTGAAAAATTCTCCAAATTGCAACCAGGACTATTACTTTAGACATGAGAATGTTAAGAAATTTTATTCATTCCTGAAGGGTGTTTGGAGAGGAAGGGTACCTATTTCTAAATACACTCTATTTCTCTTGATTTTTATTTCAGTGACTGTGAAGATGAGGTAGCTTCCAAACTGTTGTCATCCCTGACAACATGCACTGAAACACTGTACCTTGTATTTGGAGTCTTGATGGAGACAGGTTGGGGTTTGTAACCAGTCACTTAGGCATTCATGGGCAAAACTGGGAATTCAAAGTAGCACAAACTGGGTTAACCAGGAATTAGTCCTCAGGTGGCTTGGATAGACAATGTTATCAAGATAAAGACTGGGATATTAGAAGACAAGTAAGGATCCCAGAGGTCAACTAACAGGATCATCTGGTAATTTCTGTGTGTAGAGATTTCAGCTGATGGAGGCAACAAGACCTTTGATTATAGTAATGTAATGGAGATGATTACAGTTGTCACAAACATGAACTACATTGGCAGGTGTGAGAAAATCATTAAACCCATAGGAATTACAAAACAGAAATGCAAAGTGATTCTCCATTACTGACAGATTCCATGTACTTTCCCTCCTGCTATTTGTACCATGTTTGTGTAATGCAGGAAAACTTTCACTCCAGTTTTGACTGGAACCAGAACAAAAAAAAACTCATTTGGAAAATTTTTTTGTCAGTATGGCTAATTCTCTTCAGAAATCTCTCTCTTTTTTTTCACTTGATGGACTCTACAGGAAAAAAAATTTTTTTAAAAATGTCAGCCCATGATGTTTCAGCTTAAGACTTTTCCATCTTTGGAAACAGACACCCTTTCTGCTTTCCATTTACAGCTTTGGTTTTTCTGTCAAAGATTCTGAATTCCTCTCTCTTTTTTTTTGGAGTTAACAAGGTGGTGACTTTTTTCCAAGGTTTTCCTGTAAGAGTAAAGAAATGGAACACTTTATTTTTAGTTAATTTAGAATATTCCATGGAAATAACTCAAAAGCTTTCAGGAAAGAGTCTTTACCAAAAAAGAAAAAGGATATGGTGGAAATGTCTCTTTTCACTTTTTATAAAAGATATTATGATGAAGGCTGTCATAGAAATGTTATCATTCTGCAAAGGACAATGTAACAGAACTCTTTATTTCTAATCCTGTCAATCCCATTTGGTTTTGCTGTTTCTTGTGGTACTGCTCTCTGACAGAGAAACTTGTTAGGAAAACAGTATACAACTAAATTAACATCAGAATAGGAAAATGGGAAAGAAAGTGGTCTCTTCAGGTCCCACTTTTTTTTTTGGAATACACAGTATGCCTGCAGAAATAGACATCTTTAGAAGTAAAGCAGCTTTGGGGCTGGACTCAGTTACACATCACTTTTTAGTTCTTTGACATAATGAGGATAAAGCTGAGACATAAAGGGAGCTCAGTATGTTTGATTCTGGTCTTCTAGCAGCAGACACCCTAGCCTAGATCTAATACTAACAAATAAGACCATGTCCTCACTAACTCATACTCAAGCAAATTCTACAATCACTATCAATAATCTGTTTCAAAGCCCCCTGAGGTTTGTTGCATTGATTTTTCTTCACTTCCATATGCTTTATGGAACAAATTTAATGATGTTGAGAAGCTGGTGGAAGAAATTTTTACCATGATATTACAGAAACACTATCATAATACCATAATGCAAAATAAAACACAGTAATATCTGCAATCATTTTGGTCATTCTAGAAAATTGATCTTTTGAAGAAGTAATCACAAGGTTTACTTCTATAAAGATTTAAAAAGCAATCTGAGTCCTCAGAGAAAACTTATTGAGTTTTGTTGAGCTTCTAGCAGTATCCTTCAATAGTAGCTATATCTCAACTTTCCTACTTCTCTCCAAACAGACACAAACATTTCCTTCCTTTTCTGCTAGCCCTCACCTGATGAATCTAAAAATTTTGAGCAAAATCCAGTTGTGGACATGTTCCTGAGGGATGGCCTGATGAAGTCCATTTTGTTTTAAAGGCACCTACCTCAAAATAATGGTTTTACTTATCCTTTGGGATAGGTTTTCAAATGTATCATCCAGCTGATCTCTGTTTCCAGCAACTTCCTCTTGCAAGGATGATAGTTTCTGTAGTCCAGTGGACTGTAGCTGTGATCAAGACTGATGACCAGTGACAGCAAGGTGGTTCATCACAGTGACTCACACTACAAGCAGTTTTTAAGATAGAGACAGGCTTACTATGTACACAGACTTAAATTCTTTAGCATTAGTGATGATATATTTCAGAAGCCTGAGAGCTGAATCAGGCAGGAGGGGAGTTTCCTACTAAAAATGGATGGAAAAGGGTATTTTGAGGAATGCACTTCGTTCTGAAAGGCTACCTCAGTCAGAAAGCTCTGACTTTTCTAGCCATGAACTAGAGTTTGTGACTCAATTGCCCCTCGGATTCTTTCAATCAGACAAGAAAACAAGCAGCAAAATGGCTCACGTTGACATTTTAGACTATGCTTGAAGGAGGAGGCCATTGTTTCTGTTGGCTTCTCAACAGCAACATGACCCGTCATCCTCCCTCTACAGCACTGAGCTCCTGAAAGAGCTGACAGATTTCCTGCCAACTGTCATGTGTAATCATTATGCTCAATTAGGCCCAGAGCTACTGCAGGAGAGGGTACATTCAGGCCCTTAGAGCAAAAAAAAAACCCACATTAATTTATTCTTATGCAAGGTATAATATTCAGCAGAGAAACATGGAAACTCTTCCGTGCAGCTAAAATTTACCATTATTTTAAGTCCTGCAATTACCACTCTTTTAACTGCTGCAAGGTCCTAATTTTTTCTCTGCATCCTCTTTTTGTTCATATTCTCATTATCCAAAAAAGTAAAGTCCAGTTACAGCAATAGTTATCATCTTCCTGAAAACTACAGCAGGATGGAGGGGGGTAGGGGGAGAGAGGAACGTGGTTTTGTCTGACTGACTCCTAGACTCTTCATTTTGGTGGTTATCAGCTGCTTAAATAATATTTCCCTTAGGCAATCTAAAGGCACAAAATCATATTTTATAATCTGCTTATCCATCAGATAATAAGTGTTTGTTTTAAACAAGTGCCAGTGAAATCCCTCCTACCTTCCATCCTTAACAGTACAGCTTGTATGCTGATACCATATACAGCTTCCATGAATTAGTGATAAATGACAAAAACATCAAAAGGTGACTGAAATTTCAGGAGTGCTTATTTGTAGAGATTCCATATCCTAGCACACTCGGAAGTGCGCTGTCTTCTAGCTATGATTGCATTAAGTTTGTATTTGATAAATACATTCATTGAAACTTGATCTTCCTGCAAAATTAGAAACAATAATGAATAGTAATTGTTTATCTCCCTTCAATGGCATTATTTTTACTTATCATTGAGCCTTTGCACTCAGGTTTGTAACAGTATTAACCACAAAAATGTCACTCTGCAAGATTTATTTTAAGTGGTGTTATCAAAGATAGTATACTCGAACTAGTAGGAAAGGGTGCACTAGAAAGATCTTTGCAGGTTCTGAAGTAAAAACTTCTATAATGCACCTTTTCCCAATTAAATTTTATTTTACATTTCCAATGCATCAAGTGATATTCCTGGGAATATTCATGCCTCCATGAAGGAACCAGGTGCTATGAACAATGAAGTCAAATTACATCTAGGATGGAATAATTTGTTCACTTCTACTGTCAATGAAAGGAATGTCTCTAAAGGTTAAATTAGTTAAAGTGATCTCAGTCACGCTATTAAGGCAAATTTCTGATACATTGGCAAAGGAGCATCTCATTAAAAAGACTGTCTTGTTAAAGACTTGTCATTAAAGACTTTCTTGACTGAAAACCAGTGTGGAAAGAGCAGAAATAAAGCCTAAACAAATGCAACACAAACTATTCAAGTTCAAAATACTTCTTCTGTACTTAGGAAGGCTGTCTTCCATGTCACACATTTTTAGTTTCAGCAAATATTTCTTTTTCTTGACAAGAGTCTGGTCCAGTCTCTGGGCACGACATATGCATATACAGCCCCAGTTCTTGCCACCCAAACCCTTTCAGATCCTAACTGTACGTGTCGCTGGCTATCCGTGCAACATGAGAGGATGTGTGATTTTACAGGCTTTAAATTGGCTGGCTCGTGCTATGGCTGCAGCCCAGCTTCAGCACAGCCTGCCAACCTCCGTAGTCATTTGGGGTGCCAGCATGGGCTCAAGTGGCTGACACAGCCATCTGAGCTCAACTCTTATCCAAATCAGCTAGATAAGCCTGAGCTTAAGCACATCTATACATGCTGTGAGCCCTCTTTTGATACCTCTGTGGTGTACCTCCCCTCTTCCTATCACATTGTGGGGAGTAAAGAATGACTGACCTCTTGCAATTATTACACTCGCTGCTTTCAAAAGGGCCCCAGGAAGCTGTTTTATAAGGATGCTACATTTCCTTCTGCTTTTGGTGGATACCCCTTACTACACATCTTGACTGAAACTGAGTGAAATTTGTGAGTTTACTTTCCATTCTGTGTTTCAAGCATGATATGCCAATTTTGAAAGTTTGGACCGGATTCAGCCACTCTTGCCCACTTTTGGCACAACTTCTGGAAACTTCTGGAAATATCAGTGGGCCATGCCATAAATGTGCTAGTTACTGAGCAAGGTTCTATTAACAGTTACAGAAGACACCAGGATGTAACCCGTAATAAAATGACCCTAAAATTGATGCACTTGAGTGCATTTGCAACTGCATTGCAGTTCATTGTGCCCAAATTGCTTTATAAATATTAATTAAAGCAAAAACTGCTGATAAAGCAGCACATTCTGAGCTCTGGGGAGCTGCCATTGTACCATGCAGTTATAATTTTAATGCAATTTTAATATAATGTAAATTATATTATATGAAGAATATAAAATAATGTAAGTGAATATATGTATTATACATGTATGTATATAAATAAATAAATAAAATGTAAAGTATATAATATGATATTAATTTAATATTATTTTGGGATGCAGAGCTCATCAGCAATGTAGCAGCTGTTCAGCTGTCCATCAGTCCCCCATAATGTCAATCCCTCAAATGTAATTTTGTGGAGTTATGTATCAAAGACACTTTGTAGTTAAGCTCCCTTATATACATAACACAGAACATTGTGAAGGGATATTGTAAATTCAAATCTTTCCATAATTTGCTGGTAGTCTTTGATACCGTGTTTACCAGGAAAACACAAAAATTGGTTTTTGCATTACAGTTCCAGTTATTTATAATAATTCAGAATTTTGGCAGTTGTCAAATTGATATGGAATTCTTGTTTAAATATATATGTAGTAAATTTCTAGGATAGCAATAATTAAGAAACTGGTATTGTCTTCAAAGCCTCTCCTCTGTAGTTTGGACCCTGCTAATACCATACACGGGACCAATTGAAGTATGGCTCTTCTGGTTCATTCTAGCCACCATACAGAAGAAAGGCACATAAGGAAATTCAAGATCTTTGAGATCTCTGTGCTCAAAGATCTAAATTTTATAGGGAAGCTGTGGAAGAGTCTTACAATGTCTTGAATTGGAGAGTACTCGAACTTAATAGTTTCACGTCCCTTGAGCAGATACCACTCCCCAGAAAGAGAAGGTTTTACATTCCTATAATTTCTTGTGGACTTACATACCTGTTCTCACCAAGCTGCAAGTAAACATTTACTGGCACTCTGCTTCCCTGTACCTAATTTGAGGATGTAAGGTGAAAAGACAGCCTGAGCTCATCTAACAGTCCTCTCTCGCCCTCTTAGCAACTCACCCAGGGGAAAAACAAGTCTAGATTTCTCCCTCGGGGGAGAAAGGTGAGCACCAGAAAGGCAAAGTGCTGTTGGAAGGTGGGAGGAGGAGGAAAGCTGTAGCCTCATCTTGCAGGGCCAGCTAGCAGCTAGACTGGCTCTGTGCTCAGCAAACCACCACTTCAGATGAGAGCAACAGAGCCTTCCCTGAAAGCTTGTTCATGATGGTGTAATTATGTTGTAACAGGGTGAAATAAACAAGTCATATACATAACCTATAATAATTCCATGTATGCAATTATGGAAGTAAATATCATGTATCATTTTATGATTAAAGCTATCACACAGAATGTCATGATCTTTAATTTCCTTTTTGTTGTTGTTGTTATAAAGTTTCTCTTGCTCTGGGAAATGTTTCCACCTCTAAGGAGTTATCTATCAAAGCAGACAACAAAATGTTTGCAAAGAAGGTTATAATTGAACTTTTTTTTTTATCGCTATAATTGTATTAGTGTTAACATAGATATTAATAAAATTAATTACCGAAAGAATATATTACGTCTGTTTCTCATATTTTAGTGGACACAGAAAAAGCCTCACTGTTCATCTTTCAATCTTTGCAGTGGCCACACTAAGTTCCTAAAAGAGTTACATTTTGCACATGCCACATTTCACATTTTCAGTCATTCGAGCACCAAAGGGTTGTATTTGACTTGAAATTGTACCTAGGCTGAGTTCTCAATTGGTTTGTTTTTACTACAAGTAAATGCTTGAGCTTTACTAAGGTCATGGCTATTTATTCCCATGTTCAGCCTTCGCTGCCAGTGAAGGTGCATCCAAAGGTCCATATCTTTCAGTGCCTGGGCTCAAACAGACAAGCACTACAGCACACCACCTTCTATGCACCTGTGCCGGCTCCAGCTGGCTTACAGCAAATGCCCCTAAATGTAACAGGTGTCTTACTTTTCAAGCAAATAGCTCCAGCAATGAACACTTCTAGATGAATATAGTATTTCAGAGAGCTGGAACTAAATTAACTAGTCGTGTTTAACAACTCTTGGAAGCATGCTCTGCAGCCACAGGGATGTTGGGTTTCATCTTCAGAAGTAATGCCGGCAGTGCAAATTCACTTTTTTTCTCAGAACAGGCAAAGCTTTTATTGTTTGCTTCTTTTTTGAATCAGACTACAGTCTGGTCTGGAATGTTCTTGAGAGCACTTGTGACAAAAACTCTGTTTTGCCTCCAATTTGAAAATCAGACATTAGCAGCAGGAGAGAGGCAAAATGAGGTCTCTATTCTAGGAGGCAAGTAAGGGTAAGCACCATTTCCAATGATAATAAATGGCTTTTGACCAGTTTCTGCTAACACTGACCTCCCATAAACAATGAAACAGTCTTAACATAGACAATATCAGACCATTATTTCACATATCACCTCCAGTTCTAAGATCTCTTTGGGCAACGTGCTTTCACACTAGTTTTGCCAGTACTGCAGGGCTCATTCAGCTCCTCCTTTCCTGAAGATTTGTATGGAATGGAATGGAATGGAACAGAAGAGAAGAGAACAGAACAGAACAGAATAGAATGGAATAGAATAGAATATTTCAGTTGAAAGGGACCTACAACGATCATCTAGTCCAACTGCCTGACCACTTCAGGGCTGACAAAAAGTTAATGCATGTTATTAAGGGCATTGTCCCATTTCCCACCTCAGTGCTCACAGGCTGTTGGGACTGGCAGCTAGATCAGACACAAATATTTTCGTATCCCTTTACCTCTTGTGAAAATGGCAGAAATGATGGCCTTGTTCCTAACATGGTCTTCCTCCACATTCTCCTGTCTTAACTTACCTTTTAACTACATCATCAGTCTTTTTTTTTAGTTTGTTGTTTTAGATTTAACCAACCAGTTCTGACTCTCTCTCCAAGGCTTCCAAGAGCCTCCAGCTGTTCTTCCTTTTCTCAAAACATTTCTTATGCAACCCTTACTGCTCCCTATACCAATACTACCCCACTTGTAGTGCATGAACCACAGATGATCCACAATATATTGAGCAATCTTGAGAAAAAAAGTATTTTAAAAGCCCACAATGCATGCATTCCTTTCCCTCCCCTTCCATGCTGTGTTGCTCCCCAACCGGGCAAACACACATGCAAAATAGGGGGCAGAGGGGAATAAAAACTAGGCAAAACTTTGCACATTTGTTATATGATTGTAAATAAAAAGCACCCTGTCAACACTGTATTCTCACACAACATATCCATTGCTAAATTAATGCTAAGACACATATGCAGGTCTTTGAAATCTATCTAGCTAAACAGCTACCTTTTTTTTTCTCCTTTCTGTCCTTTTTTTATTCCTTTTTTGTTTCATTTTAGAACATATTGAATGTGGCCACCTAAAACTTAGGAAGCAACATACTTTTCAATCCTTTTAAAAGGAAAATCACTGGGTACTGAAATAGCAATTTGTAGAAAATAATTGAAGTGTTCGAACCTTAAGCCAAAGAGGCAATACCATTGCCAGATGTTTACAATACAGAATTACTCCATTTCAATTCTGTAAATACTTAGTAGAAAGCAAAATTATCTTGACTAGCTTTCTACCCGAGGGAAAGTTTGCTGAGAAAATAACATCTTCACAGTGAGTAGAAACATGATGAAAACTTCAGGGAAAAATGTTGGGCTTATGAAATCAGAGAGACATTGATGAATGTTGTGACATTTCCTCATCTTTAAATACTAAATTATAAATACAATAAACTAAGTAGTCAAAATTGTTGGAAAATGGGCAGTTGTATTCTTGCTGTTCAGAACAGGTTTGGATATTACTATTTGTTAGAAAATCATTGAAGGCTGAGAAAAAGTCTTGATCCTTGACAGACCACCTAACCATAAAAATAATAAATATTCCAAGGAAGAAGCACTGCTAATTGAGTTATATTTAGATAATCCTGGACTTAAAAAAAATAAAGAAAAAATAAGGAAGAATTGGAAACTCCCCATCTTCTAATTTAAACTGAGAAATAAAGCAATAATCATGCTGTTTCCATTTCTGGCAGTTTTCTTATGAAATTACACTTCCTTGTAATGATAAAAACATCAAAAGAAAGAATCCACAGCAAGATCCTGTTGATGCAGATCTTTTCACACATAAGTTTCACATTATAGATCAACAAACTTGAATGAAAGTTGTATCTAAAAGGAGTACATTAACATATTAATTATCCATAGTTTCAATTAAACAATTTAAAGAATTAATTCCCTTTCCTTGAAGAATTATAACAGCAACTGTAACCACATCAAGAAAATCTTGATTTCACAGCTGTCATATTAGTTTCCTAAATGTTTTATTTATCGCATTTTGCCTCTTTCCCTTCTTTATTCTGCAACCAACAAGTAATAGACAGAAAATGCCATGTGGATTTTTTTCCAAAAAGAAAAGTCCCTAGCTGCAACACATCATTCAAACACACTCTGCTGGAGACTGAAATGCCTTTGATGTTATATGACAGTCGATAGAAATGTATTAAAGGAGATGGTATATTTGCCAAAGATAAATTCTAGTTTTCTACAGGCAGCTGCCTGTGCTCCACCATTGTGTGACACATTCCACCCAGAATGCATTAAAAACAGTCACCCTTGTTTTGACATACTACACTGTTTGCCTTGGATAGAAGGATGGGTTCCACTGATTTTTTTATTTCATTTTATTTTATTTTTAAAATGAGCAAGTCTTGTGACTGAATCTGCTGTGATTTCTCCTTTATTTCTACCTTAAAAAGTAGAAGCTTTACTCTCTGAATCTGTGATCTTCACGTCTCTTCTGCAGAGGCTCACTATCTTTTGGAGGATCCCTAAACCCTTTGATTACTTCTTGAGTTGTCTTTCCATTGCTTAGATAAGGGGGTCATCTTTTTTAATCTGAGGAATTGTCTCTCTTTCTTGGTATAGTACCTACCCATATATTTATTTCACACACAGATTCGGCTGGCATCAGCTAACTCAACACTGTGATGCCCAAATTTCATTCATTAACTTTCCATCCATAGGTTTCCATCAAGTTGTTCTGCGCTCTTATATTCATTTTACCATGATATCTTTTAAAAATTGAATAATAACCCAGAATTATTCCTGAAAACTCACCTTTTCACTCATTGCCACTGGTTACTAAATATTTTCCTGTTTATGAAGCTCGTCCTTGAAGGTATGTTTACATGCACACTGCACTGCTATTATGGATACAAGAGCTATCTTCAAATATAATAGCTTAGAAACCAGAAATAATTTTGCTACCCTAGAACAGAGCCCTGCGTGTGTTAATTTATAATGTCAAGAAACATTATGGTACTCCAGTCTGCTATGGCAAGGTTGTTTCAGACTATAAAAAGCCCTCTTTTTAGTAATGCACCTATGCGAACAAAAAAGCTGACGTAGCATTACCTTGATAACACCTGCTAATCCTTTGTGCTAGTAGTGCTTAATACATGCCGCTGTAACCTCCTTGTATCCAAAAGTATATAGCATACTCATGACTGCTATACAATTATTTAATATTTTAAACCATTGCAAATCTGATAAGCATTGCACTCCAAAGAACATCCATCCATATGCAATAGTACTATTTACACAATTCAGATAGAGGTTTTTATGTGCTTACTGATATGCATTTTCCTGTGTAGCAAATACTCTTCCAATATTTCCCCCCTGCATACACATGTATGTTTGTAACATTATAATGCCAAACTGCATAGAGGAGATTTGAAAATTGACATGGCGTGGTCAAGAGAATTGTCTGAACCTTTCTGTGTGGAAAAAAAATTCCTCCTTATGCTGGTTTTGGCTGGGGTAGGGTTAATTTTCTTCATAGTAGCTGGTATGGGACTATGCTTTGGTTTTGTGCTGAAAACAGTGCTGATAACACAGGGGTGGTTTTGTTACTGCTGAGCAGTGCTTACCCAGAGCCAAGGGCTGTTCTGCTTCTCAGCCCACCCCACCAGCGAGGAGGCTGGGGGGGCACAAGCAGTTGGGAGGGGACACAGCCGGGACAGCTGACCCCGACTGACCCAAGGCATATTCCAGACCATAGGATGTCATGCTCAGCATATAAAGCTGGGGGAAGAAGAAGGAAGAGGGGGACGTTCAGAGTGGTGGTGTTTTTCTTCCCAAGTCACCGTTAGGTGTGATGGACCCCTGCTTTCCTGGAGATGGCTGAACACCTGCCTGCCCATGGGAAGTGGGGAATGAATCCCTTGTTTTGCTTTGCTTGTGTGTGCAGCTTTTTCTTTACCTGTCTTTAAACTGTCTTTATCTCAACCCACGAGTTTTCTCACTTTTACTCTTCCAATTCTCTCCCCCATCCCACTGGGGGGAAGTAAGCGAGTGGCTGTGTGGGTTAAACCACGACACTCCTCTTCTCCCATGTTATTTCCTATGAGGAAGAGAGGTTGACTTCTAACTCGGTGATTAAGGCTCATTTGATCAGAGGCTCATGTTACCATGACAACACCGAGGGATCAAAGTCAGTTTTGTGAAAGACAACCGAGCTGATGCCAGCCACCTCCTCACAAAAATCTAGCAGAGACTCAAGCAATTCTTCACCATCCAAAGCACGTCTGGGCTTCTCCGGCATTCCCTTACCCTTTGCATGGGCGACCTGGTCCTTCCAGGCTCTTGAGGCTTTGTCCTGAGCAGCACTGAGAGAAAGAAATCTCCAGCGAATGGGAAGGGAGGACTGCAGGACATTTCATCCTTGTCATATACATACCTTACATTCACTGATTTCCCTCTGAACACATTTGTGGTGTGAGTCACTTCCCATTTGTATTTCGAAATGGGTAGTCAGGATACCCACCAACTCCTAATGACAAACATTTTATAAGAATGTTCTAATTTATAGCTTCTTCCTGAGGTCCCTGTATCCACTTTTCAATAATCATGTAAGTGTGGATACTGAAATGTAATGTATAGAAATGTTTTATCAAGAGAAATGTAACTGCCACTTCATTGTCCTAAAAACAAAGACGGAGATTACAATGGTAGTCTCAAAGTGAAAAATTATCCATTCAAATTTAAAAAGTATTTTCTTAATCTCAGCTTGGGGCTGAAATAAGACTAATTAGATGTGTTCTATAACATAATGGACTCCCTGCAGCATGGTTTTGTTTAATTAACTAAAGAAAAATTAACAACTTACTAAAGAAATTATTCAGTATGATATTTCTAGAGATAAAATTCCCAGGCTCATTTGTTGAAATTAATTAATTAATTTAGAGTAAAAAAAAAAAAAAGTCAGATCTCTGATGGGTCCATTTTATTTCCGTCACAATAAAGATTTATTTTACTTTTATAGGCAACATTATAGACTTTAGATCATTTGATATACCAATGCTTTGCTGCAGCTGTGAGAGTCCTGACATGTGTAAAGATTATTTAAACTATTTGTTGGAAGGTTTTACTCTGGAATCCTTATCCCAGAAAAGAATCATAAATACATTTTGGTAAACTATTCCCACCTTGTTTAGGCAACATCGGAGCTGCGTTCATGCCCAATAAACTTCCAGTTGTTAAGTTAGACAACTGTGTTAAGAAAAGTGTGATCTTAGAGAAAGCACCTTTGCAGAGATGGACCAGAGGGTGCTGGTGGACAAGAAGTTGACTACGACTCAGCAATGCACCTTTATGGCAGTGAAGACCAACAGCATCCTGGGCTGAAAAAGGAAGACCGTGGCCAACGGGTTGATGGAGGTGATCCTTCCCCTCTGCTCAGCACTTGTGAGACACATCTGGAGTGCTGGCTCCAGTTCTGGGGTCCCCAGAACAAGACAGATGTGGGGAGAGTCCAGTTCACTGGAGATAGTCCAGTGAAGGGTCACGAAGATGAATAAGATAAGAGCTTGTTAGAGCATCCCTCATCTGGGAATAAGCTGAGAGAGATGGGGCTGCTTTGCCTGCATAAGAGAAGTCTCAGGGGGATCTTATCAATGCGTATAAATACCAATTGGGGGTGGGAGAGGGGGAGTGGTGGGGAGCGAAGAAGACGGGGAAAAAACTGTGCTTCACTCAGTGCATTATATGGCTGGCAGCTCTGGAATCAATAAAGCTTGACTGTTTTACTAACACTTGCAGTTTTCAAGGTAATTGGATAAGCACAATTAAACTTCAGAGATTTAGGCATCAATCACCGTATAGGACTAGATATACCACTTTCTGTGAAGATACTACTATCTGACCTGAAGTAGAAATGCACAGGATCTCAGAAAGTCATTCTGAAAAGCTGCTAGGGGACCAGTTCTGACTCCTTTGTGAATAGTCGATCTCCAGCTCAACTATCAGTGTAATTTAAACTTGCTAGATTTGAATGCAGTAGAGAATGAGTCATTCCCTTGTGTAAGGAAGTCTTTGTACCCAGGACAAGAATATTAAAATCAGAGCTTATCTTACAGCTGTGAAATCTACAGAACAATTCTGTTCTTCATTTAAATGTTGAAAAGAATAAAAATCTGTTAAGGGATGAGACAATTACAGAAGATAAAGAGAAGGAAAAGGCAGGAAATGAACAAAGAAAATACAGGAAAGAACAGCAGACAAAAATATAATCTAAAAAGAAAGGAAAAAAAGACCCACATAGGAGATTTATAATATTTAGATATGAAAAAAAATTTGATTATAGAAAATGCCACCAGCACACCAAAGTCATGAAGCAGATAGGAGCAAAAGAAGTGATGAAACAATACCATGAAAGAAGACGACACTTCATTAGAAATAAAACTTGAAGAAGTAACAAAAATGTGTGTAAGATTTCATCTGAAGGAGTGAAGTAGATAGTAGTCTGGAATTTTCTCCATGTTAACATCTGCAGTAGGGATCATATGTTTGAAGCCCCCCTGTAGGATATAGATAAGAAGGAGAACACTGGTCACTGGAAGGTGTCCAGGACAAAAAAGTGTTGCATCACTAAAACAGTTGTTGAGATATGCAAGCTCCCATCAGATATTTGTAGATGTTGAACCCCACTGAAACTACCGAAATCTGACTGAAATCCCACTGAACAAGAAAACCACAGTTTGAGCAGCTTAATCGGCCTCTGCCACATAGACCTTATTCTAACACACACCCCTTATCACACTACTCCATCACATTTCATTTGTGCCATACCAGACAGCGGTACAGACATCTGATTTAAACTGATCCAGAAAAATTAAAATAAATTTTTTAAAAAAGGGTGGTTCTAGTGCATCAGCTGTGCCAGGACAAGGAAAGAAGCCAGGCAAGAGTGGTGGACAACTATGGTGGACAGTGGTGTCCATCACAGATAGATCATAGGCAGATGGGACACCACCTTCTTTCTGAAGTAGTACTGGATTACAATGTCCCTTAAACTGCCTTAAACCAGCCTTGCTGGTTGCAGCTGACACTGCAAAAGGCAAATGGGTAATTTACCACAATGTAACCACAACATTTTCAAAGAGGGCTGAAAAGTTCTTTCCTTTCACTGTTGATGGGGGTGGGGGGCACCCTCCAAAAGTTCAGTTTCTGTCTCAGTTTCTGCTGTCTAATCCAACTACTTCCCTTGCACCAGTTGGGCACTTACCAGCTCACTAAATGGGTAGAAGGTGGTTTGAGTAATGCTTTTGAGTTTTCAGAGCTCAGGGTACTCCTGTGGCTCCCCAAGTGAGACATCTAGTGCAATGTAAGAGCTGAGAGCAGGATGACCTCTTCCAGTGGCTAGTAGATGGCTTTGCCATTTGCTAGAAGTGTTCCCATTTTTGTCCCACCTTTCAGACGTTTCTGCTTGCCACCTAGACAAATAACATTCATGCTAAGTAGTTGCAAAGAACACATTGCATCCATAATTAGGTAATGTAATTCTTACTGCAAGCTAATACTTCTAGGTCAATGCCTTCACAGAATGCCAGAAGATGTATGGAGCACCATTTTTAGAAAGAGCAAGTTACAGGCTCTCTCAAAAAGAGACTGAAAACAGTGAGCCTATACAGAATCTAAGTTCCCTTGAAGATGACATATTCCACTTTCAGGATCCAGAGCGACCTGTTAGGAAATAATGACAATGAGCACATTTCCAAAGGTGTCTGCTGCAACGGTGGTGAGCTGCTAGCAAGTGCCTCTCAGCAAGTACCCTGAGATTCCTGGGTACCCATAGCCCCCAGGGTAGATACCTACAACTTTTCAGCCCCGTTCATTCTACCATTATTCTATTATTATTATAGGTGAAACAAGACAACCCAAATGTCCTAAAGTCATCTAGTTCCCATGCCATAGAGTACAAAGCTCCTCTTCAGTCTTGGAGGAGAGTTTACTCCAAAACAATTTCTCTGAAAAATGTTCTTGTTTTGGAACAGTGTGTTTCATCGATGTTCTGTTTCCCTGAAAATATTCTAACAAGTTTTTGTGTGCTGCTCTAATTGCAGCTAAAAGACTCAACCACCTGTTATGCTTGCTGCATGTTTGGAATATTTATGTGAGGAATTAATTCAGCTGTTTCTCCTTTAGTCGTTTGGAACCCAGCAGAAGTCCTCCATCCTCTCTGAAACACCACCACACAAGGCACTAGTGCTGACGTGTATGGCCTCCTGGGCTGCCATGCTTTGCAGCCCCGGTGCACCATCTGGCTCTTTTCACTTAAATTCTTTGAACTGGGGAAGAGGGACTCGCATAGTCTTGCAAACCAAGGTGCTGGAGGAACTAACCTAAAACAGCTAGTCAGAATAAAATGCTGCTCCTTTTTTCCTAAATGTTCTTGTAACCAGGAAAACAGAAACAACGCCAATGCTGAATGTATCATTGCCGATGTCAACTCTGGTACACAACAAACTGCATATATCAATTTATATGACTCAACCCAGTTATTTTGAGGCCTCGAGCAGCATTACCAAATGAATTATAACATCCAGTTACCTTCAGTCATGTTTTCAAGGTTTTCCATACAACTGTGACAACACAATACTTCCTGAGTCTCTTGTGGGATTTGGGGTGTGTTGGGGTTTTTTTATTATTTTCCCTTTTTCTTAATGACAGGTGACAATTAGAGGTAAGAGCGAGGAGAGTAGCCAGTATGCAATACTGCTATGTCTCTGACAGACAGGGAAAAGAGAACAGTGTTTGAAAGTAGGAGTGAAGACAGGAATAAATGCTTCCCCGGTGATATTTCCATGCACGTTATCAAATCTTCCTCAGTGTAGTCACACATGCACTAAAATCGCATCCACATCTGTAGAGAAGTGAGTCTTATTTTTACCATGCCAATTTACACAGGCTGAACAAGGTAGATAGCCACTGTCATGCAGAGCATGATTTAAACACAACTTTCCTGCCTCTGGAGGATTTTCCCTATTAGACAGTAGACAACTGATAAAGTAGGATTTATTCTTAAATACCCTTGTATATCGGGGCGGGGGTGTGGAGGAAGGCAGAACGTGGAAATGTATAGAAAGCCCTGTTTCTCTGGGCACATTAGAAATAAATAGCTGGTAAAAGGATTTTATTCAGATATGTCACTACAGGGAATCCTACAGCCAAAAGGATGAGCATCTGTGCTGCTTCTGCAAACACCTGCATTTACAGCTGAGAAAACACTGCATTATGTAGGTCTTACTTGTGATACCACCATATGCCTCAGGCCTTTTCCTCCCCGCATCTTTCCCATTGCCTTTACTAAATCAAGAAGCTTAACTGCTCCTTCTGTAAAGTCTGAAAGATCATTTGTTACTTACATTCATTTTATAAATATTATTCTTTCTATCTGAAAAAATTATGCTAGTATCCATTAACTGTTTCAAGCATAATCTGTTTTGTTCAATTCTTATTCCATTTTCTTTTTCTCTTATATAGTAATTGTAGCAAACTCTGATTAAAACCATTCTCATTAGGCTATTCCAAGTAAGCAGTTCAGAAATTACAGCATGCAGGGAAACCCACTACATGATTTCTTTGTGGTAAGGGACTACACCATTCATGTGGGCACAATTTGACCTTCTGACAAAACTAAACTGGTGTTTCATAGAGCTTTCACAAAACAACCCAAATCTTTCTGGGTATGAAAACTCAGCAACCATTGCAAACCCAGCAATCTGGCACTGTGGTGTTTCAATTATTTCCTTAGCAGTTTGCTTGTAGCAAATGTATTAAATCTCAAAAAAGATGTGATCCAAAATAGGATTTTGCAGAGAGATGTTATAATGAAGGTGACTTTTAAAGACTTTTTCAGCAATGGTGAATATATATGGGTGTTTTCATGCGTACATAAGAATATATAAGAATTTCAAATCAGTAAAACTAAGGGGTTTTTTGTTGGTGTGAAAATCTCCTTATCATAAAGCCTCAAGCACTCCATGTCAAGTAAATCTCCTTAGCAATAATAAGACACACCATAATTTTAACTCATTGCACATTTGCATACAATTATTATATTTTTTCTTTTCTTTTTAATTAAGCATTAACACTTGAAGATGTGTAATACATGTTTGCTTGTTAGTATACCATCCTAACTAACATTACTTTCAGCACAATTTCTTAAAACTTGTAGGGTATCATAAATTGACATGGGGGGAGATTGACATGACCTTTCCCAGCAGTGCATGAATATTCAGAATAGCAGGAAGATAAGCCAGGGGTGCAAACTTAGCACCACACTTTCAGTCACTAGTTAGTCATGTGTGATTTTTCTGCTGGTTTTTACCCACTGTTGCCTCCATCTAGAGTCTTTAGTCTTGCACTGACTTCACTAAAAAAAATGGGTTTTTTTCTTTTTTATAAATTGCACATTAAACATTTAGAGAAAATGTTTGTTCCACATAGACTGAAAATGTAGACCTGTGTCTGTCCTATGGACTACAAATCACCCCTTATCTGTACACAGCTCCTTAAGCCAGGAGCTGTGCAGGCTTCACCAAAAATTAACATGAACCTGACTGGCTAGGACTGGACAGGAGACACTACACCCAAAGGATGACCATGGCAGGGCTATACTAACTCAAAATATCCCTTTAGAAGCTTTTATTAAGAGAGGTTTTACATTCTACTGCTATCAAATTTCAAGTTTCTTTCACTTTCAGAAAAAGAAAAAATATCTGTCTTCCTCTGGAGCTGAATTACATTTTAGAGTTGGAATCACACCCTCCAGGTAGGACAATTACAAGTATCTTACTCATTCAATCATACTTTAATGAAAGCCATGATTATTTAATGATATTTAATAGTTTGTATTTAATACCAATCTTTGTTGTTTCTGAAAAATCTCTCTCTTGACAGTGTAAAAGCCAGCATATTTATTATCCACACAATGTTAGACCTAAGTTGGTGACTGTGTACAACCGTCAATGAACTTTATTTTTCTTTTTGCTGAAGGGTAGGAAATTTCTGTTGACAGCACTTACATTAGATATTGCACAGTCGAAAGTAAAACATCAGGAGTGGTTCTCAAAGAATACTCTTCTACTGCTAATATCTGTGCAGATTTTTCCAAGCAGCAAAACAGTAGATGACTATGACTTGTCACTGTTTCAATTCTACCTCAGCAGTACTTCTGAATGAGACAGCACAGCACTGTACCTTCCAAAAGAAAAAAACATATGAAAATTTATAAAATGCAGTGGAAATCTAGCATGTTAGGTTTTCCTTATTCCCTTCCCCACAATGACGTTTTTAATAACCCTCTTATTCTAAATGTTTTTACATATGGCTTTCTCAGTTTGCTTTGTTTCACTGTAAGCTCTCAGGGACAGGGACAGTTCACATCTGTGCTCCACAGGATCCCAAGCACACTCTTCACACATCCCAAGCAGCACCATGCCAGCTGTCTGCCTGTCCTATAATGGGAGGTAATTGGTATGTTCTGTTGCACTGTGATTATTCTGTTCTGCAAACTTTCGTTTGCACATTTTAAAGGCAAGCTTGAACGGAAAACCTAGATCTGGGTCAGTGTACTTCTGTAAGTCCAATGTATTTCTACACAGCTGAATCTCAAGAACAAATGTGAAAATCCTAAGCTTTTTTAAAATTTAATTTATAACTGGATATCAGAGTCCAATTTCAAAATGTGTATTTCCTAGTTTTAGATTCAATGAGTCTTTCTGTTGCTGTCATACTGAGAGATACCTACTTTTTGTAATATTGGCAAAAAATGCCTATAATACCATTTGAAAATTGTCTAGTTGATAATTCTTTCAATGAAATCAGCTTACGTAGTTGCAGAGAAAGAGAGAATGGCAGTAACATATAAAGGGGACAGTGTGTCTGAAAATTGAGACTTAGGCTAATGTTTATCATAGGTGTGGATGGACTAGACGGAAAGGGCACTCAAGAGGGACTGTAGCAACACCACCACAGAGAGCAACAGCTGGTTAGTCCAGACTCGGGTTCAGCACTCTTGACTGTGAAGACATGCAGAGGGAGTAAATGCAGAATGTTTCACCTTAACACCAGTATGGCCTTTGCCAAGACATGTCCTGTAGCAATTAAATGTCTCATTTATTAAGAATGTAAAACACAGCCTGGCTTCTCTTGAAAAGTAAGGGCTTGTGCACACAAAAGTGCAGTAGCCTGATAGCTCATAGCAGAAGACAGTGATTGCAGCAGGCAGAATGAATGCTGACAGAGAACATAGAGAAAAGGACAAAATTCCAACAGGAAAGTCAGTCTGGTACCAAAACATACTTCCTGCTCAAAATTCAGAAAATCTTGAGACATAGATGATTTTCACTCAGGTTTTTACACCTGAAAATGTTCAAATACTCATTTGCCATTTTTAAATTCAAGTAATGTAGGAGAGGGACTTATACACTGAGAACAATGCAGGCGCTCCACATCCCATTAGCAATCACTGAAAGTTGTCCTGCATGTCGTGAACATATACCGTTCAAATTAATGCTGATATCTCCTGACAGGCCAGAGCACAGCCAGTTATCATACCCTTCCACCAAACAACCCAGTAGTGGCAGGCATTCCACACACAGACTTGCTGTCACAAAGGATGGGCTGTTTTTCCTATACTTAACTCATTTACTATGTTAAATCCAGCTTGAGGCTACCTTTCAAATTTTTAAAGGAAGAAAGCCACTGTATTTCT
The DNA here is from genome assembly GCF_000737465.1 of Haliaeetus leucocephalus. Lineage (NCBI taxonomy): Eukaryota > Metazoa > Chordata > Aves > Accipitriformes > Accipitridae > Haliaeetus > Haliaeetus leucocephalus. Next base: position 3,687,612 of record NW_010973325.1, read on the forward strand.
TCATTTCTGAACTGCAGTTTAACTATTTTACTGTCAAGGTATAAATCATGTTCTTTTAGTTGGAATCAGTAATAGAGTTCAAATTCTCATTATTTCATGTGGCGAATTTAAATTTTGTTACAAAGATCAAAACTAGCAGTTACTGCTAAAAGTGAGCTATTGTAATGCATTGCAAACATCTGTGTTGACAAGTTTAAGTGTCAATAATTTTTGAGTCGTACATGGATAACAGCATTGAGATTTGAGGGTTCCTTGACTCTGCCTCTCTCTCTCTCTCTCCTACAATTAGAGAGCAGCCATATCAAACACCGGAGTGGGGCTGCTTTACTAGTGCTTTCAATTCACCTCTACGATATTCTAGCTAGATTGGGACTGCAAAGTGGGGAGCTTGCTGAAAACCTACATTGTGCTCAGAGGTCCTACATGTTTTCCAGTCACCTTGCTGACTGCTAGCCTGGCTAGTGCCCAGGGTCATATGATGCAGATTTTGCTCAGAAAAAATCAAGCTAGGCCATCAGCTTGTTACCTGGCTTATAAGAAATTTATATCTGTTTCTGTGAGACCCTTCCAAAAGAGGTTTAAAGCTCCTCTGAACCACCTGAGGATAAATGGTGTGGATCAGAGGTGGCTCAGTGTGAAAATAGGCTCAAGACCCAGGCTTACTTCAGAGTGTAGAGGTGCACCTTTATACTTATTTCAATGCACCTTTGTGACCCTATTGGTACCTTCCTTTCTTCTCGCCAAGCATGTGCATTGTTGTCTTTCTAAGCAATTTACTTAGATCTTCTGCTTTGCACAAACACTTATTCATCTCTTTGGGATGCCAGTCTTTTGACCTTCTTCTGGTTTCAGTTCAAAACCTCAGCTTATTAAGGTCCATATGTTCTTCCCACTATAAGATTTAGCAGCAGCATGCATTTGTTTCTTTCTGTCTTTCATCAACTCTGTCATTCTTTCAGAGTTGAAAAATGCTAATAATGCTTAATCAACCATGCAATACTGAGCTTTCCCATCTAGATGCCATCCTCCAGTATAGCAACTACTGAAATAACCCATAATTGTACTGGAAATAGTTTATAAGATTGTTTTTCCAGACTATTCTTTTTCTGTAAGTTGCATGACTGAAAACTACTCACAGAATCATTAAAATCATTAGCTTTATGAGACATGCAGGTGACAAACAGTGGGCTAGCCCCCCAGCTCTTCTATCTTCTTCCATTTTGGCAATATTGCCAGTTTGCTTAGCCATTTTCACAACAGAAGGCCAAATTTTGAGATCCTTATTCCGTCCCTTTCAGGTGAATGCTAACTGAACTCCATTGATAAAGAAGAGACCACAGGATCGCATGTGATCCTGTGTACAGTCTCCAGTTTCATGTGTTCCATCTGTAGCATTGCCAGTTTTGCTCTTTGGGCAAAGTTATTTGAGCTGATATTCTGAAAAACCTGTGTCTTCTTTCCACAGAGCCTAGGCTTTGCAGTATCCTTTCATCTTCACTTTATTCCTGGAGCTGACTTTGGTTCTTGTGTGAATAAAAGCAGGTTGTAGGACTAGAAGATTTCTAACATCAAGTCCAATCCCCTGGTGTTAGGTGTGATAATATATAAAATCACTTTCATCAGTTGGTGCTGGAGAGTGTAAGGAATGGCTGTTGTCTTTGTGTTCTTGTGATCCATAGCAGTAAGGCTGAACTAATGAGTCTGTAAAGGAAAGGTGGATACATGGGTCTTTCTAGTGGCTGCATTACCCAGAGGCAGAAAAGATTCCACTTTTGATCAGGAAAAAGTCTTTTAGAATTACTTTTTTTTATCAGTTTTAGTATTTGAGATACTGAGATCAGAAAACAGAGCCAACAGTGCTCGTCAAAGTAAACCAAAACATGCAACAGGATAGAGATTCTGTGAAGAATGAAGACCATATTCGAAAGAATTAGACACACACAAAGATTTTCCTATAACCTTCTATACAGCAGAGATTAGATCCACAGTACCCTCTACCTTGTTGTTTCTCCACATCTTCACCAGATAATGCTCTTGTGATATCTGGAGATGGCCAACATGACCTGGGTTTGTGGCACACATAAACAAGGTAAATAGATAATTTCATGGAAGGAAAGATGGAATAACAGACTGACAGAGCTCTGTGCAAAGGTTTACAGAAGTAAAGTTTTAAAGAAGAGCCAGGACTGATAGATATTGTTGACGGAAACAATTGCCACACTACTACTATTTTTGAGTAAAATGGAACCCACTTTGTCTTTTGTAAACACCTCATGGATGAAAACCCAGCTTCTGTGCTACTGAAACGTTTAAATTTTTTATATAGTACATCTGAGAAGGCAATTCTCTCTCCATTAAGATCCATTGAATCTGAAAGTTGTATTTGAGCTACTCATATGTTGACTTTATTCAGCAAGCATAAATACCAGTTTGATAGTTAAGTTCACCTTAGTTTAATTCTGTCTACAACAAAGGCTCTGTTAACAAGAATTTTCTATTTAATAATGTGTTTCCCAACAGGATCTCTAATTAAAGCCTGTACCTATGTTTTCTCCTACTGAGTAAACTGTGGTATGGATAGCTACTCTTGCCACACAGCTACATCTAAGTAAAAATGCCAAAAGCCACTGTATTTTGCAAAACAACAGGCTCTGTCCATGCAGCAGCTAATTGGAATTTATGGAAAGATTATCAGCTTGTAAAGACTAATTCATTAAAAGGAATGTAACAGAGACAACGCCAAGCCATTTAGAGTGCAGAGATGAGCAAGTGGAAGGCAAAGTACCCTTTGGGTGTGGTAATTTGTTAGTTTTAATCTTAAATTCTTTTTATGTCTAGAGATCTATGGACTTTTGCTAGATACATGGAATACATTAAATGGGAAGAGTTGGGTTGCAGGTTTCAGCAGTTTGCATTGTCAGTGTCATGAAGGAAAACTACATTTGTGAACAACCTAGATTTCTTTTTACTTAACCTTTACATCTACCATACTTGGGAAATATCCAAGGCCAAATTACCCAGCAGCACAGATTAGCTGTTGCAGCAACTCTAGCCTTTATCCAACCATTTGTGGATACAAATACATCCAACAGAATAACTATACAAGTCACTGGTGGTTGTTTCTTTTCCTCTTCATTGTCATTGACAGGGAGCATGTAAGAATTAAGGATTTTACAGAAGTCCAAAGTGTGCCTAATCTTTACACAGAAATAGAACATTATTTTTAGTACTCTGATACACATGCAATTCTTGAACGTAGGAACAAAGAAATTGCTCTAACCCTGCTCTTGAAGTACAGCCTAAGGGATCTAAAAAGAGAAGACTGGGGGAAGGCACACAGTGAGGAGTAGACTACTACCCAAAAACAGTTTTGCTCCAAGACATATTTCTCCAATGGGATATTCAGTTGGGAGGGATGACCCTAAAGCCTGGGAGGCTCTTGCACTGTCTCTGAATAGGACAGTAATATTGACACTGCACCAGTTCATGCATTAATTTGTAAAAGCCTGTTCCTGGTTGCTGAAGATATTGTGAAGGTCTTTTCTAAATAAAAGTAAGGGATTCTTTAGTTAGGTTTGACAGGTAAGAAAAGCATATAATATAAAAGCACTGAATCTCTTTTCCGCAACTCAGGAGGTTCTGGTACAATGGGAACCATTTTGAATATAAATGTGCAATAAACTACCACTTATGAAAAGAATCCAATTAGCTTGTTCTTGAACACTGAATATTCTTTATTACGCACTTGAAGAATGGGGAAAATGTAATTGTGGGGATCACAGGAGGGAGGAATTTTTCTTAATTTCAAAAGCAAAAGCAAAGCCAAAAAGCTTTGGGGTAGGGCTGGGTGACTGTGATAGGGAAAAGAAAAAAGGAAAACTGGAAATATAACAGTAAAGCAATGCTATAAATACAAATGTTGGCAAGAACTAAAACCGAGCCAATGTCACAGTACAAACACTTTTCAGTGACTGTATATTCTATTTTCATATCAGAAAAGGTCCCCTGGTTTGAATTTAGGTTTAGGATTAAGTTGATAGTGGAATCCGAAAATCTTTTGACGTAAAAAAAAAATCTTTTAATATCTGACATCTTCAGTGGGAGAAAAGGGATATGCTGTTTATCCCAGCTTTAAATGCCTCTCCATAATTTTTCTCTAAGTGAAGCCTCAAATACCCTACTGCCTCTATTTTCAGGAAAATTTCTATGCTTAAACAACCTGTTTTTCAGCCTCAGAGGGACTGGTTAAGCTCGCTAAATTCTTTTAAGACTTAATCAAGTTAGCATTAGGAACTGCATAAAATAGTATGTTTACTCAATTTCTTTAAAATATTCATAGCAAGGAGCTGATACTTTTGAAGTTTGTGATTTAACAGTTATAAATGTAGTAAATGGGCAAAACTTTCAAAATGAGCTCTAAAATCAGTGGCAGTAAATCTTAATGTCTGCCTGGGTGCTTTTTCCATACAATAGGAACACAAACACAAGGTAAGAGCACGGAGTCAAATTCTGCTCTATTCCTGGATAAATCCATTTGGCTCCAAATGATTCATTGTGGTGCACATAAATGCAGCTTTTGACCTATGAAGTGGAGGAGTGACAGGGAAGCATGCTCTGCTGTTAAAAGCAAGCTGTATCTGCAAGGAACAGACTCACTTTCCTTGTACCTTGCCATCCTTGCATGCAAATCAGGGTGGTCATTTCTAATAGTCTACACAGCCTGCAAAGCTGCAAGGCATCTGTGATTCAAAACTTCTTCAATGATGTCTTGGCATTAGGTGAAAGGCAGCAAGATCAGAAATTGAAAACAGAAGCTACTGAATGAATTATACCTCTGAAGAATGAACTTTACTGGTGGTGCTTGACAGGTGAGTATGAAAATAAATCTGCCTTATAGATCTGCCCAGTAACAGGACAGATATGCTAGGAAAGGGATTCACATTATGAACTCCATGCTGCCAGCTTCTCCATATCCTGCAGGATTACAGGAAAGAAGCCCAGATATGCAGATGGAAGCATCTATTATGTTATTCTGCAGGTGAATTAATAAATGTAGAGAAACGGGCTTCCCGATTTGGGGTTAAGTTAGTGGCTCGCACAACGGCAGTGCAAGTGGATGAACTGATAATAACAGCCACGAAAGTGATGAGAGAGTAATATAGGAAAAGAATGGCCAAAAAAAAGAAATTAGTAAAATCAATATGTATTTTCCCTTACATTGAAACAATTATTTTGTTGCATGCAGACTTTCTAGCTCTTCCAGAATAATTTCCTCAAAATCTAGAGTACTTAAATTATGCTCTCTTAGCCAAAAGTGTTGTAACATGATAGAATAATTAGAAAAATATTTCCAAATTCATTCATTTCTTAAATACCTTGTAGCAATGAAATACGCAAGGAAGGCAGCACAGGAGTAGAGAGCAGTGCCAATAGGATGGTAAGTATCATAAAGGAAGTAAGTTTTAAATTCAAATAAATATTCTCCTGAAGAGAGTAAAGAATTGTCCGAGCAGTCTGAAAATTGAACCAGCAAGGGGTTTTAGTAAGCAAGGAACCATACTCTCATCTCTTTATCCTGTCTTCTACCTACTTGGTTACTGTGCTGACTTCTTTCAGCACATTTTATCACAGTGGTGATAAAGACTGGTAAAAAACAGTTCTCTGCTGACTTTCTCTGCTCACATCATGGCCAGCATTCCATGAAGGGAGCACACAGGCAGCAGGTAGAAGGGTCGTGCCCAGCCACTAGGCAGTACAGTTAGAAGCTGAAGTTCTCCTTATATTGCATAAGAGGCAGTTATGGATTCAGAATACCAGTGCTCTACACCACCAAACTGTGCCCATAGGAAATCACAGAATCATAGACTGGTTTGGGTTGGAAGGGACCTTAATGGTCATCTAGTTCCAACCCCCTGCCATGGGCAGGGACACCTTCCACTAGACCACATTGCTCAAAGCCCCATCCAACCTGGCCTTGAACACTTCCAGGGATGGCTCATCCACAGCCTCTCTGGGTAACCTGTGCCAGTGCCTCAACACCCTCACAGTGAAGAACTTCTTCCTTACATCTAGTCTAAATCTACCCTCTTTCAGTTTAAAGCCATTGCCCCTTGTCCTATCACTAAATGCCCTTGTAAAAAGTCCCTCCCCATCTTTTCTGTAGGCCCCCTTTAGGTATTGGAAGGCTGCTACAAGGTTTCCCCAGAGCCTTCTCTTCTCCAGGCTAAACAACCCCAACTCTCTCAGCCTGTCTTCATAGGAGAGGTGCTCCAGCCCTCTGACCATCTTTGTGGCCCTCCCCTGGACTCAATTCCACAGGTCCATGTCCTTCTTATGTTGGGGGTCCCAGAGCTGAACACAGTACTGCAGGTGGGGTCTTACAAGAGGGGAGCAGTGGGGCAGAATCATCTCCCTCGACTTGCTGGTCACGCTTCTTTTGACATGGCCCAGGATACGGTTGGCTTTCTGGGCTGCGAGCACACATTGCCAGGTCATGTTGAGTTTCTCGTCAACCAACACCCCCAATGTCAATGTCAAAAGCAAGCCAGTTTCTGCTGTTTCTTGCGTGATTGCTTACCTCATTGTTCAGGCAGGCACTTGCGAAACTAGAGCTTAAAGCTAGAGTCTGGATCAGCAAGTCAAGATGCCATATTCTCACACACATAATGCATATCTTCTACCTTGGACAATATCAGTGAGAAAACAGAAATAATCCAAAGACTCTCTGGCCTCAGCCAAGTGATCTTACTTCTCAGGTTGAAAGAATCAGGCAAAGAAAGATGCCAAACCAGTTAGCTCAGTTTGAAGAAGCCCTACTGAGGAGGCTCCTTAAGTTCAACAAGTCCAATAACACAATTGTAGATACCCTGGAAACTCTCTGCACAAAGCTTTAGGCATTTATGACTTTGTAAGCACTAGTCAGGTATTTCCTTGCTTTATTTTTCTGAACATGTGCTCTTAAGTTCTATTTCCACAAGCTAACTGGTTTATTTAATGTCTTCCTAAGCTCAGTTAAAGCATTTGGCCCACTGTGTTTCCTTGGAAATTAAACTGTTAGAAATTTTAGCTGTAAAGGTTTTCTGTCATCTTTGGCATAGCATATTCTTTTAACAAGTTTCATAAGGCTAAAAATAATAGAGCTTACTTGCCTTTTAAATACTCTAGGTTTCACCTATACGAGTTTCCTGTTACTGTTCTGTACACAGCTTATTTTTTTCCTCCACCCATCTCCCTGCATATCGCTATTTTTCTGTTAAAACTGAAATTTGTAGTTGTCTGGTACAGATTCAAGAAGTGGCACAATACATGCATTATCTAAAAAGGTGATGCTATATAATCTCAATCATTTTTACCTAATGGCATTTTGCAATGTCAGGACAGTGTCTGACCTCTGAAGTTACCCTGAAGTACAAAGTAAGATGCTCAAAAGGAAAATAGTTCACCTAATATTCAGGCCATTTCTACCAGAGATAAATAGACTGGCAGGATTTCTGTGTAGTATGAAATAAAAAAGCTTAGTATTGTTTAGATTACAGAGGAGACATACAAGGAAGTAGCGATAAAGTTATACAGAATAAGCAGTAGAACCAGAAAGGTAAGTCAGAGCTTTCTTCACTTAATAGAGGACCAGGAAAAAAATTCAAAGTCCATAGGTGGATATATTTTTGTGCACTGTGCAGTTTAGCTGAACATGAGAAAATTAGACATGTAGAGGCAAAATAAGAATTTGAAAATGCGTAGAATTCATGGGTTTGATTCAACTTCCTACTGAAATTGATTAAAAATTTCTGAGTTTAAGAGTTATTGGTCAAGTTCTGAAACCCTGCCTCCCTTCACATCCTCTTAATTCTTCTCCTATGTCAGAAAGCCAGCAAAAATTGCTACCTTTTCAAAGCTAGTGACAAACCCTCTTGGGAGCAAGAATTCATATAATTGGACATATGGAGAAGACTTTTGTGTCTTATGCTGAGATCTTTAGTATTGGCCCCTGTCATGGATGGAATAAAACAGATTGGTCTGACTTAAAAGATGATTCCTGTTTTCCTGAAAGTGCACGCTTTATTGTAAGTAGCAAAGTAAAAAAAAAATAGACATAAGCCTAAGTATATGTCTTTCATCTACATTTTTACTTCACAACACTTCAACATAGAATATTCCACTTGTCACCCACCAAACAATTCCTATCAGAATATAAAATGTCACTCACTAGACAGGACTAGATTATGGAGATAAGAAGTTCACAGTGCTTGCCCTTACATTGGAGAAGATTACAGCAGTAACATAAGTCGGGTACCACTTTAAAAAGGCAGCCAAGAAAATACCCAGTTCCCATTAATTGTCTAGGCATTTTTCACCATACAGATCTCTGTCTCCAACGAGCTGATCAAACTTTAAAAGATTGTGTTCCACTGAACACAACTGCAGAACTCTTTTTGATGTCCGTCTAGCAGGTTTGGATTTAGTTCTCACTGAAAGGAAAATGAGAAGGGAGGGAAAGAAAAACCTTCCATGTCAAAGGAACTCTGAGATCTGTTGAAAACCTGTATCTCCAGAATTCCTTTCCTACTTCCATCACCAGGACATTCAGGTTGCTGCAGAGGACCTTACCCAAGACCTCCAGCTTCTGTGTTAAAGCTAAATCCTTTTGAGACAGCTGTTGTATCACACTCATTCCACTTCTTTTTAGCTAATTTTATTGGTAGATTTCAAAACTGAAATCTTTAAAAGTTTAAGTTTGTCCAAAATACAGTTGATACAGTTAGTACCTACTGAATAAAAAAATTATCATATAGAAGACTTTCCCTGTTAAAATGAAATATTGCATCAAAGATTAATGGTAGCCTTTCTTTTCCCACAATTGCTGAAATCTGGGGAGAGGACAGAAGCCTGTGGAAGCAGCCTTAATACTAGCAGCTTCAAAACAAAGACTCTTTACTTTCAGCTAAGATACATACTGAGTATAATTGTTATTATTAACATACGTTTCACCTTTTTACATTTATAATAATTTCTTTTTTAGGCAGAACTGAATTCTATGCCATACTGCAACTTAAATACCCCCCACATAATGAGACATTCAATTCCTAGCAGTTTTCTTATTTGACTGCAATTAACAGAGACGAGGGATTGTAAACAGGAGTGCTTTTAACAGAAGTAGGCTTTTCATAAAACACCGCCTGAGAAGTTAGTAATGTGCAATTACACACAGACAAAAATGTAATTTATTTGGAATAAATATCTGAGGTGTAAAATTAATCCTGTCAAAAAAAAAGATGAAGATTGTCAACTGAATTGCACCTTTCTGTGTGCTGCTACCTTGAGACTGATATGTTACGTACAAAAAAACTACACTGCTGCTCAGATGACAAGAACTGAAGAATCAAGAGTGCCAAAATTAGAGTGCTCAAAACAGAGAGGGGTCCTGAAACCTGACACTTAAATTTGAAAGGCCTGGGAAGATTCAAGGACTCTGGACCTTTACCAGAAGGAGACATGCAAATACACAGTACTATAGAAAGAGCTTAAACAGAAGTGTGAGGGCAGTAACTGCCTTTAAATTACTTCTATAAAATAGAAGTAATAAAATTACAAAGTACAAAATTACTTCTATATGCATAAGTAAAGGGGGAGCAAGAAACCATTTCAGACACTGCAATTGAGTCATCTATGTCTTAATTATTATTATAGTCTCTGACACACTTCGGACTGTGCAAATTTGCACTCTCCCTTACCATTCCCAGGCATGGTTTGTGAGACAGCAGAGGTCACAAACAATTGCCAGTCACCCACCCTGGTTTGCAGGGTTAAGAAGATTAATTAGTAGCATTAATTAATTGCAGGTCATTCAAAGCCAAATTGCTGTTAGGACCAGAGAACAGTTGTACACCTACTTAATTTGCCAGCGTAGGCACAGGCTGGCGGACTTAGGGAAGACTCTGAGGATGGTCTTCGTTTACACCATATGCTAGGTCCAGAATGGGGATTCAACCTGCAACGTATTTTAGGGTTCAGATCAATCAATGTCTGAATCCTATATCCGTCATTCCCAGCTCCTTCACCCCCATGGCCACGGCGCAGTGCAGGGGGGTGAAGGACGGGGGCTGCGGTCAACCATTGGAACCCTCTCCTCACAGAGGCCACCCTGCAATGACAACTCCGCTGACTCCATCCTCCTCTGCTGCTCCACCTTGTACAGCATTAGAGGTCCCCAGACGTAGTTAGACCAAGAATAAGTAATCACATTAAATCATCCCAGTTACCAAAAGATTGAGCATATGCACAATTTTGCATACTTTTTTACTTCTTTAATTTTACTTTTCTTAGGCTAAAGAGGTTCTGGAAATGCAGCTCACCCCTGGCTTTTTGCAGTTATCTGATGGTTACAAGGAAAGGTTTTGCTGACATATGCACCAAAATTTTTGGGAAAATGAAGCAGTTCTTGTCATCCTAAGAGACTTTACTCAGGGCAAGAGGGACTCCTTCGCACCGCCTTCTGCTCGGACTTTCCAGTGGCAGCATAGGATACGACAGGTCTGCAATACCAGCACAACCCATTTGTGCACAGTGTTTGATTTAAAAGGCTAATTTTCTTATCACTTTCTCATAGGACAGCAAATCCTTCCTGAGATATTGAATTCTTATTAATAATACCATTAGTCGTAGGAGTCTCCTGGGCTAGCTGCCACTGTTTGAGCAAACACTGAATAAACAATAGTGTGTCCTATTGTGCATTTTCAGTGTTTCCAACCACCCCGGGGAACTGCAAGCTATTAGAGTAAAATACAAAGTCTGAGTCAGTCAGAAAGGTTACCTTTCATCCTTGTGAAAATCTTGCATTTGTAGCACCCTTAATGAGAGAAAACAGGATAAGTTGGTGAGTCGTTAACATTAAATGGAAAATCAGAATGCACCAGAAGGCTGGTACTAGAAAGACAAATGTTTTCAGAGAAATGGGAGAAGTATTCAGAATTCCAGCCAGTAAATCAGCTTCATGGGGGACCCAACTTAAATGCCTCTATGCAAACAGATGTAACACGGGCGACAAAGAAGGGGTGTTAGAGACGTGCACACGCTGGCAGGCCTATGATCTTATTGGCGTCACAAAGACGTGGTAGGATGGGTCCTATGATGAATGGAAGGATACAGGCTCTTTAGGAGGGGCAGACAGGGGGCACAAGGAGGGGGTGTCACCCTCGATGTCAATGACCAGCTGGAGTGCATGGAGCTCCACCTGGCCATGGATGAGGAGCTGACTCAGAGTTTATGGGTCAGGATTAAAGGGAGAGCAGGGACAGGTGACATTATAGAGGGGGTCTGCTACAGGCCACCCAAACAGGAAGACCAAGTGGATGAGGCCCTCTAGAGACAGACAGGAGCAGCCTCACATTCACAAGCCCTGGTCCTCATGGGGGACTTCAACCACCCTGATATCTGTTGGAGGGACAAAATGGCACAGCATAAGCGATCCAAGAGGTTCCTGGAATGCCTTGATGACAACTTCCTTCTCCAAGTGATGGAGAAGCCAACAAGGAGAGGTGCTGAGAACAGTGTTGATAACACAGGGATGTTTTTGTTACTGCTGAGCAGTGCTTACCCAGAGCCAAGGGCTTTTCTGCTTCTCACCCCACCCCACTAGTGAGGAGGCTGGGGGGGCACAAGAAGTTGGGGGAGGGGGGCAGCCAGGACAGCTGACCCCGACTGACCCAAGGCATATTCCAGACCATAGGATGTCATGCTCAGCATATAAAGCTGGGGGAAGAAGAAGGAAGAGGGGGACGTTCAGAGTGGTGGTGTTTTTCTTCCCAAGTCACCGTTAGGTGTGATGGAGCCCTGCTTTCCTGGAGATGGCTGAACACCTGCCTGCCCATGGGAAGTGGGGAATGGATTCCTTGTTTTGCTCCGCTTGCGTGCGCAGCTTTTGCTTTACCTATCTTTAAGCTGTCTTTATCTCAATCCATGAGTTTTCTTACTTTTACTCTTTTGAGTCTCTCTGCTATCCCACCACGGGGGAGGGTGAGCAAGGAGCTGTGTGGTGTTTAGTTGCCAGCTGGGGTTAAACCATGACAGAGACATAACTGGAAAATAAGTATAAACATCAAAGTGATAACCAGATCATGTTCATTAAAAAGAAACAATAATGGAAAATCTTTAGCACTGCTGGGTATGCATTTCTAGAAACAAAGGCTAGAGGTTATATAATTGACAGGGCAAACTGTTCTTATATGAAGTAGTGTAAACAGTGAAAACTTCACCAAACACCACAACTATCAGGTTTTCGCCATTTTATCAGCAGTGCTGATGACTGAGCTTGGCCCACAGTATCTCAAAACCAGTAAACTATGAAATACATTGACTGATTCTATCTATCGATAAAGATTATTTTTAAATGGCTCTTCTATGAAGTCTGACAAATGGACTGAATGCCAGTTTGGAACTGTAAACATACTGATTCTTCAGTGAATCAGTGAATCATTTAGCTGGAAATGCCTCAGGGGCTATGGATAAACTGAGTTTTATTTAATATTTTAACCAATGAACAAAAAGAGGAAAACAGTACATTAATTTAAATGAAAAAAAAATGAAACCGGTGTTTACATTCTGCCTATTTCCATTTAAAAGGATAAGATGGAAACAAAAGAGTTCAAGAAGCTTTTCTATACCCTGTGATATTATGTAAAGATCACGTGTGGTCATAATCTTTGTACCCGTATGGCTGATCCAAAAATTTCTGAAGACAACTGGAGTCCCTGCAGTAGACACTCTCTCCAGGGAAACACTGATGTGGCTACAAAGGCACCAGCTACCCATTCCAGGCTTCTGTGTTGAGATATGTCTCAGATTTCTTTTTATGGCCCTGGAACGTTTTTTTTAGACATAGCCTGAAAAGTAGGAACTGCCAACAGTAGAATGAATCCTCCTAGGTAGCATCATCAAATCCACGGAGTTGGGGACAAAGCAAGACAGGGCAAGGCCATAGATCTGTCCCACATAGCTGCAATGGCTAATGGACTTAGGCTGCATTCTTCTTTCTTAAAGGGGAATTTTAAAATGTTTTTATTTCATTCATAAATTTCTACAGAGGTTGTCCATTTAATAGTCAGTGGAAGAGCACCAGACTGATTTTTTCATTCATTGGTTTAAATGATAATTTGAACCTACTCTTGGCTGAGCACCATTTTACACAGTTCTTGCAGCCATTTCCAATGGAAAAAGAAAAGAAAGAGAGAAAGCAGGAACAAGAAAGAAAGAAAAACTTGAAATCTTTAAAATATTTTATTTTCCCAGTAAATATGTTTCTCTGAAAAGCTATTTTTCATGAGAAAGCATGTTATGAATCTCTTAATTGTTTTCCTTCATAAGAGAATGTAGTAGGCAATAGTTATTCTGAATTTTATTCCAAACTCAATTACTGAGTATTAGCAGCAGCCATTTCTAAATGAATAGAAAAATCATTATAATGTCACTCAACAGTGTTGTTGCATGCCTGAGTTAAAATGCTATGTATGTTTGGATTTTTTTTAAGTGAACACTTTTCAGCCTTCACTTGCATCTCTGCAGTATTTTAGGACATACTATAAAACGCTCTACACTTATTCAAATGCATGCACAAAAACATTGCCCTTGTTCTACCTCTCACAATTTCTAGCTTTTCATCGATTTCCTTCTTTTGGGATCAACGCTTTTTTCAAGCTAACTTTGCGCTGCACTATTCCTGCTAAAAAGCTTGGGAAATTTTGCAATTTTTTGCTTGCAGCAGCAGTAGGACAGAAACAATGCAAAAGAAAGATGTGCTTGATGTTGATGAAAGTTGGAGTCAGAAAGATAATGAAAATAATAAGGCCTTGTAACCTGATAATTAAGAGTTAGAGTGTTTGGTTGACTGCACAGAAAGGAAATTATTAAGTCTAGTCACAGGGAACAGAAATACAGTTTGAGTTCATTACACAGAAGAAGGCATACAAGAACAACCATCACCCCTTGTTCAGGTCCAGTAACACGAACTGCATTGTTGACAATGGCAAAGAGCTAGGGAATGAAGATCCTGGAGCATAAAAAGTATAGTTTCAAACTAGAAATAAATCAATGAAAGACATGATCCACCCATGGACTCCATATGAACGGAACAGGAAAATTAATCCTACAGACAATTTATCCCATGCTAGCAGCATCCAAGTTATTTTTCACAGTAGTTGTTATCTTAACCCATTTATGCCATCTTGGCATTTACTGAAAGGTGTATTTTCAAAAATTTTATTCATGTCTTCATTAGTCTGGCAACCTCGCATAGAAATATTGCATATCAGTGAATTAAAAGAATCTAATCTAATTTTGTATTAAACCAGACAGTAAACTGTTAATGTTTTTGCTTTCATTCCCATTTTAAATTTTGAATCTACCTTAGGTTTTTAGAATTAATAATTGTAATAATTGAAAACGCTTCACATTAATATGTCAATCAATTCAACTATACATCTTGTGATCAGCTGGGGTAGGGCTTAAGTTAGAGATCTAGTCTAAGTAACTAACCTAGTTCTTCTCTAAACAGAAAGAGAGAAATTCCTCCAGACAAATATTTACCCACCCTTAAATACTTGGTTTTGAAAGAGTTATTATACCAAGGGGCATGTTATCAGCTGTGCAAGTGTTAATAATTAGAAGACTACCATGCCTTTTTTTTTGCAGCAATCAGCAATTCCAGAAAAGTGAGGAAGAGTTTAAATATTACTCAGCCAAAAGAATTTTTATTAAAAATCTTGTGACTAAAACAGATCATCCAAAAAAATCCCTTTCAGTTAGCCAAGAGTAGTTAGAGAAGGTAAGCCCTATGAAAAAAAAGAACTATGATGTTCATTCAAACACACTGATCCTTGAAGAATTAATCTCTGAAGGCAATACTTCTCATGTCACTGAAAACAGGAATAAGCCAAGTCATGTTTTACTCCATTTCATGGCCTGTAGCTCAAGAAAAGTGTCTCATCCTGCAGGAAATAATTGCAACTGAGTTACCAGTTTACCAAGCTGGTTCCATCCAGACAGTGCTAGCAATATTTAAAATGGAAGCTTTAAAATCAATCATTCAGATTTAAATTACTCAGTCAGAATAATCAATGTAATAATTAGTAATAATAATAATATGAAATCACAATAAACAAGTAAAAATTATATGAGAGTAAAAGTACTGAGTGAGGTTTATATATTTCACACCCTCAGTGAATGCCACAGCTCTCCTAATGTCTAAATGATGTGCTATTATTATTCATAAAAGGCAGATTAATCTAGTACTCTTACATAATGCCAGCTGTGCACAGTATTTGTTAAGTGCACTTTCACATCTTTCAGATGTCCATGAATTGTAGCATGCCACAGACAAAAACTGAAATGCTTTAAATAAATTCTTAGGAAATATAAATCTGCTCTTATTTTTAAAGTCAAGAGCCTTGCTTTAGGACAACTTGCATCACTGAAGAAAATGGGTTATTTGTGCTAGGACACCTCTCATTCCAAGGCAGCGGAACAATTTTTGCAAAATTCTAAGACATTTTAATATGTCTTATATGGAGTATGTGCAATAATTACCAGCATACAAGTGCTCTATGAAACTAAAGTTTTTAACACAAGAAAGACCAAAGAGTGTTAGAGAGGTCATTCATTTACTTTCCTATAGCTTTCATCTTTATTTTGGATAGCAACATTTCTCTTTCATCAAGGAATAAATTGTGAATTCCCTGAGATTAATCTAAATTCAGACCTCCTGCACGCTCTCTGGTCATCTTCCAAGTCTTTTGGGATTATAGGTCTATGTTTGCGTAAAGCTATCAGCCTGCATCACAGAGGAAGAATTAAACAAGTATTCATGTCAAATTAAAAATACCTTGCTATGCAAGGAAGACACTGTCCTTCCAACTCAGGGCTGTCACGTCAAAGAACCCAAGGTAAAGGAAGAAGAAGAAAAGCAAAATAGGAGCTAAAAAGAACTGAAAAAAATCGAGAAGTTTTATAGACACTGCACTGGATTCTGCTGTCTTATTTCTTTTCTTGTCTGTGTCACTTTTGCTACAAAATTGTTATTGCAAAATGTAGTCCAATGGAAAAAAATTGTGTGAAACTCCCCTCACAAAGCATAGGAGTTATTTGTGCTGCTGAAGCATGTATAGCATGAGCAATACAGTCTTGCATATGCAAACACCCACATATGGCTGGCACAGAACTTTTTTCTTTCTGTATCAGTCAGCTGGTCAGCATCTGGTGTGTCACAATGAAAAAAAGCAAGTAATCCAATGACAGCATCTTTTTCTCCAGTTCTGTTGTATCAGGCTTCTGCCTTTGCCTTCCCTATGATAACCACTACTAGGTACAGAAAAAGTGAATTAGTTTTGATTGAAGGTCACTCTACATAACTCATGCACTAGTAGTCAGCAGCAATATTCTCCCGCATACAGCTAAAGTATACGAGAATTTTATTTCATCTTTTGTTTTTACATTCCAAAATTTCTTCTTCTTTCAAAGCACAAAGTTGAATATGTTATTTGTTGTTTAATTGTTGGTTCATAGGCACAAATGCTAGCTAGTTGTCTACTCACAATCTGTACCTTTTAAAATATTTCTTTTCATGAAATATTGACTGCATATAAACACTTTTTTTTTTTTTTTTTTTTTTTACTACTGCTATTCAGCAAGTATAACTTTACCTGTTCTAGCAGGGTTACTGTTGTACAGCATGTACTGCTGTGAGTGATGTTAGGAAAATTTCTTTGGATTTTAAGGGTGTTAGCATGAGCCTTTAGTGAGACTACAGAAAACTGATTTAGTAATGATATATCACTCTGGGTGTGCGCTTGTATTTTGATTTGGAAGTAGGACGACTCAGCTGAGCAATTCTGTGTGAAAGAAGGAAAAAAAACTGCTATGATGCATCACAGTATATTATAAATCAGAGTGGTTTGATGGCATAATATGTTGTTTTGTCCTATATAGATTTCACTTCACTGAGGATTTGTCCCACAGCTTACAGAAACAGCAGTTCTACTTGTAGGGTTAAGTTTTCACTTGAGCTAATATTGTCTTAGGCATTTTGCAGGAGACGTATTCCCCAAATTACCTCTTGAACCGAAATTCTGCTATAAATATAGAACATAACAGAAGTTATTTGCTGTTCTTACTTCTGCAGTAGCTCTAAATCTCCTAATAGGCTTTCTACAAGCAGGGAAAAAAGTGATTATTTTCACATTACTGAAATCTGGTACAACAATATCAGATTGCTCCTCAGTTTAGCACACAATACTGTGCTCCACGCTGGAATAAGTATTCTTAGTGAATAACATTCAGATGCCTTGGAATGTGTCACTAAACCAGAAATGCCAGCTCATTTCTCCAGCTCAGGTGGCTTAGATGCAAGAAAAAAGCATGAGTGGTTGATGCTGGTGAAATCTAAAGGCCCATAATTTTAAATGGGAGCTAAGTAATGCCAAATTATTTGAACAATACATCTGTAAGACAATAACAGCAAGCTTACAAAACCCTTTCTAGGAAGAAACATGCTGGGGTGCCTCTCTGAAGTGCCTCTATAGTATTGCACACAGTATGGGGAATAAACCTGCTGAGTTAGAAATCTGTGCAGGGCTACAAGCCTGTTGGAACCACAGAGGGTCATGCTGTCATGCAGAGAGACCTCAACAGGCTGAACAAACAGGCTGACATGAACCTCACACAGTTCAACAAGGGGAAGTGCCAAGTCCTGCACCTGAAGAGGAACAACCCCACGCACCAATACATGCTGGGGGCTGACCAGCTGGAGAGCAGCTTTGCAGAAAAAGCCCTGAGGGTCCTGGTGGCACCAACCTGAACGTGAGCCAGCAATGTGTCCTTGCCCCAAAGAAGGCCAATGGTGTCCTGGGCTGCAATAGGAGGAGCATTGCCAGCAGGTCAAGGGAGGTGATCCTTCCCCGCTGCTTAGCTCTGGTGAGGGCATAATTAGAGTGCTGGGTCCAGTTCTGGACGCCTCTGTACAAAAGAGACATGTTCATACTGGAAAGAGTCCAAGAAAGGGCCAGGAAGATGATGAAGGGATGGGGGCATCTCTCCTGTGAGGAAAGGGGGAGAGACCTGGGTCTGTTCAGCCTGGAGAAGAGGAGGCTCAGGGGGATCTCATCAATGTATACAAATACCTGAAGGGAGAGTGCAAAGAGGACAGAGCTAGGCTCTTTCAGTGGTGCCCAGTGACAGGACCAGAGGCAATGGGCACACACTGAAACACAGGAGGTTCCCTCCGAACATCACGAAACACTTTATCACTGTGAGGGTGACCGAGCACTGGCACAGGTTGCCCAGGGAGGCTGTGGAGTCTCCATCCTTGGAGATGTTCAGAAGCCCTTTGGACATGGTACTGGGCAACTGGCTGTAGGTGTCCCTGCTTGAGTAGGGGGGTTGGAGCAGATGACCTTCAGAGGTCCCTTCCTACTTGAACCCACTCTGTGATTCTGTGACATTCTAGTACTCCTAGGGGTATTGAGAAAGCACTTGTGTGTGCACCCAGCTTGCCCACACACACAGAGATAACATCAAATGTCAGATGAGACATCTAACTAACTTCTCCAAGTTGGATGGAGGATGGCTGCTGGGTTGGATGGTTGGTTTTACTGCCTGTTTTTTGAAAGCCCTGAGCATAAACCACTTTCTGGGACCGTCATTTTGCTGGCTGTGTGCTAGTGCTAGCACGCTGACCATGTCCCTTGAGCTCTCTGTTCTCTTCCATGGTAGATTTTTCAGTGGTCACGTTTTCAGTCATAAAAGTAAAATCCTCTCTCTGTTAGAGGAATGTCAAGTGTTTTGTGATCTGAGAAGAAAGAGAATAAGTTGACATGCGACTGCCTAATGTACTCTCCTGCTTGATTTCCTGCTACTGCAAGGGAGTGAACTTGACATAAGTGGTCTTCTTTGGTCCAGTGTTTCTATACAGGTTCCAATATCCCTGGATAATTAAATGAAAGGTTTGCAAGGGTAAAATGGCTAGAAACAGCATGTTAGTTACCAGGAATTGAAGAAATATTATATGCCAGAAAAGCCTGTCCCATACAAGAAACAGGATCAGGGAAAGACTGACCTAAAACTCTCACAGGATGCTGGAAGTCTCTCCAAATCAAAAAGTTCATAGTTCATTGTTTTCCCTTACTTTTTTTTTTTTCCATTTTTCTTTTATGAAAGGGAAAAGTTGGCAATTAATACAACAAATAAAAATTATTCTGTTAGAAACCTAATCTATTAAAACACAATTTCAACAGAGAATTTTCAACTCATGCTATTTTCCATATCACTCTGACTTTAATTGCAGCAAGGGAATTTTAATTTACATATGAGGAAACACTCTTCTCACAGCAGCAATAGTGAAAAGCAACACTTAGGGAGGTTGTGACATACCAAAAAGTAAAGGTTTCTAATAAGAGGTTAGAAAAGCAGCCTATGTAAATCAGGATAGGTGTAGGTGTTTCTGCGTTGGGGCCAGGGAATAGACTAGTTCAGCCCTATTTTCTGACTATTTTTTGTAGCTTTACTGGAGCTAACGAAACCAACTGTCAGTCCAACTCAGTAGTAATTGTTCTAGACTTAATACAGCAGAGTCCACAAAAGATGACTGTGAAAGGCCTAAGGCTATAAGTGTTGTAAGAATAGACTTATAATCTGACACCTTCTTATAATACACTACAGAATGAATGCAGTGTTAGGGCAAATGATAGAGGACTTATGCAAACCAAAAAGTCAGTAATTATCTAATTATTTTAATTTGCTAGAGGTTTGGTATTTGTCATACTTAGCTATTGTGACACTACCTCAAAGAGGTTTTTTCTTCTTTTTGAACTACTTATATATGTTTACAATGGCATTTATGAAATATCACTATTGACTACCAGATCTAGGAGATGTTAGGAAAAAGGAATGTTTTTCATTACACTCCATGTGCATCTCAGCTACTCTGAACTGACTTGCCATAACTACACCTTAAAAAAAAAAAGATTCTACATACAAAGTAATAGCCTATGATATTGATTAAAGGCAATGAATTCACCAGAAGCTAATGAGGGGATGACAGGTTTCAGCAGGTAGGAGAAACACACAGAAGAAGCAAGAGTTTTCTGTTTGCACATTCCACTTGGATTTCATTTGTACTCCACAGCTCTAACTTGCATTCTTTGACTTCAGCAGGATCCTGCTCTGTGTATAATTGCATATATAAAAAGTATAAAACTAGAAAATAGCCAGCAGTTCTCCATTACGTAGAGATTTGAGTTGTTGTGGGTTGTTTTGGTTTTTTTTTTTTAATCAAGCTTGGATATCTTTCTGAAAGATAGGCTTTAACTTATCAAGGAGAAATGAATCTTGATGCAAGAATCATGCTGAATATGTCTGCACAGCCTCTTACAGACAGACACAGGCCAGTTCTGCCTGTTCTTCCATTCAACCAGCTACAAATCAACTCCAAACTGAGGCTATTAGCTCAGATTCTGCATCCAGCTAATGTATCCCTATTGCTCACAACCGAGAACCAGATCCAAATGCAGAGAAGAGAGTGAGCTTGTTTCTGCCTGTGATCATATCTCATGTACCAGCTACAGCCTCGTACAGGAGGATGGGCCACTGTGGCCTTCAGGATTTGAAGGGAAAAAAGGAATAGGAGAAGGCAAAAGGGATGCAAAACAGAAAACAAAACTTGCACTGAACACTAAAAGGACATCTGAAAAAGAAAAAAATTGCATTCAAAAGCAAGCATGTGTCTCCTCTGTCCATATTATCCACAACATTGTGTAGTCATATTTTTTGTATGCCTCCCCCTGCAACAACAGAAAGTAATCAAAGGGGCTGCCTTTTTAATCAGCACATAAATCTATTTAGACACAAGGGTTTGATTAAACAAATAATACTGCTATCCAAAGACACAATCCAGCAGGGAAACTCTGACATCTGTAATAAAAATCTGGTTGGCAAAAAAGCAAGACTGTAGTGGAGGGGGAAGAAAACTGGTATCATCAGTAAGCACTCCCCATGTAGCAATTCAGTTGGTTTCATTTACTGCAGCACAGAAAAATTCCCCAGCTCTCCAGATCTGCATAAGAACTAACACGTGAAGTGCAATCCTCTTTTCTTGCAGAATCCTCCAGAGTTAACCTGTGCAGTCTCCCATTAATAACACTGTGACTTTGTCCCATAAAGTAATTGATAATCAATCCCAAGAAGGGCTGGAGGCGGTTTACTTGCAGTAGAAATGCTTAAGTACCAGAATGCTTAAAAACCACATTTCACACATCAAGTGCTACATACACGCATCTCAATTCATGACAGAACAAAGTCATTGCACTTCACTATCAGTTGCAATCCAGCCTTGCCACTGTTCACAAATGCTACAAAATTGCTCAAGAAACAGTTTAGAGATCAGCTAAGTCAAAATAAGACATTTAATGTAAAATTGATGTACAAGTGTTCATTAAATTAACAATGTCAAAAGCCTAAAATGATAATGTATTTGCAAACTAGTACTTTGGGGAACTGCAATTTTTGTGAAAGCAGATATTAACATAACATGAAAAAAAAAATCCCTCAGAAATCTGCCTTTAAAGGTCTATAAAGAATTATTTTTTAGACAGACAGATAACAAGAAAAAAAAAGAATTCTCAAATTCCACTGGATTGGAAACATCTAGAATATTTGTAAAGTGAATATTAATATAGTTTGGTAACCTTTACCTAAAGCAGAGATTTAGGGAATAAGCAGAGTAATAATTAGTCTTTTCTTAATAATTAAAGTGAAATGTGCAAAACTGACTATAATGGTAGAAGCAGTCAACTGAAAAATTTATTTCACAGAAAGGGCCCATTGCAAACATTGTTCATGTGAACTAGCCTTTTTCCTGCACTTGAGGAGGAAAAAAAGAAACTACTCAGAATTGTTATACAAATAGAATTCCCCTGAGAAAAGCCAAAAGATTCATCCCAGCATGTGGCCATTATGAACTGTACCTGTAAAGTATCTCTTTTGCTACATCATATTAAAACATCGCCAGGTGGTTTGAAAACATGTTTTTAGAATACTGTGAGACAGTAGGTGGTTCCTAGCTGTTACCACTGCAGAGCAATACCTTGCTAGTTCTGTATATTGCATAAGTGGTTGCTCTTGGAGAAATGCCCATTACAAACTGTGCCTGCGGAGCACTCTGACGCTGGACTCTGTGTCGAGTGGGATGCATCCAGGCTCTCACTCCACTGAATTCAGTGGGTAAATCGCTCTGTGAATATGGTGTTTGTGGCTAGTATCACTGACTAGAGCAATAGCTAGTAATTATACTGTACTGCAATGGCCAGGCATTCCGGCATCCTACACAATACAGGCCATAGACATGCTATGCATTAAATGTTGGCTTAAGTCTAGTCTTTGTGCTTGAACAACAATTTTTGTTTTAGAACAGCATCTTGATTTAAATTATAACCCCTTTACCCTTCACATGTTGTCCCTATTGTTAACGATAAAAAAATGAAAATCTGAATACGTCCATCTTCCACTTTGGGCCTTTGTACTTTGGTCAGATGTTTAAAACCCTCTATTTTGAAGCTGCTGCTTGGGTTTCCGTAAGCTGTATTCAGATCACCCCTGAACTCTCTCTCTTGTAGTCTGAACAAATGAAGTAGAATCTGGTATTACATTGTGCTATAGGCTCAACTCTTTGTAAGTAGCCTGAAGTTAAAAAATATTTTGCACGTATCTTTAGAAATTGCATATTTCAGCAAATACTTGACACACAGGACAGTTTGGAAAGGGATGCCTATTTGTAGCACTGTGTGCCAAATTTTCAAACAATCATATTTGCAAACTATGTGTTTTCAGGCTTCTTGAGCAAGCCCTGCACCACTGCTAGTGGGTGTCTAATCCGGGGACAGCAAGTGTTCTGGATGTGCAACTGCTTTTATGCAAGAACCTAACTGTTCCTAGTGGGTAGTCTGCAGGTGTGACAGACTTATCTCCCTGGTTTTCAGTTTAGTAGTGGTGATGCCTTAGAGTTTGCATGTGGCAGTTTTTATTAAAAAAAAAAACATAAAGCATGGACAGCTCGTGAGAACTTTTGTATTTATTCAATATTCTGCATGCACAACTATGCCCTTTGCAATGCTGCTTTTGCAAAGTAGAGAGGTTTATAAATAGAAATGAAAATGCGCATAATCTACAGGAATCTTTTTTTTTAAGACACTCTTCATTTTATTAGCATAATGACTGTCTATTTCACTTCTTTTTTCGAGCTCTTTCTTGCTGAGCATCCTGTATTTCCTCATCTAGCACAGAGCCCTCTTAGTGGGAAAAAAAAGTAACTCTTCGACTCCATTTGTTAGCAAGGCTCCAGTACCACAATTACACTCAGATGTATTTATAGCTGTGCATAAGCATTTACAGGAACATGAATCTCTCACAGATGGCAAAATGCAGTCACTCTCCCTTTTGCCATATCATTATCCTAAAAGGTGATAATTAAAATTATTTCAAAGTTCAGATTTAAATAACACTTTGATTAATTATGGACTGTTCATTATTGCCATATTTTGAAATTTCTCTCATTAGCCCTGTATTCCATAAGCAAATTAGTATGACTGAATTATCATTAATAAGTCTAAATAGAAATACTTTTCATAATCTGTACACTGGATGTGTCAAACTGTACGGGTTTTTTTTATTTATTTCACTTTCTGAATTATTCCATCTTTCAGGCTTAATGTAATTATGCACCTTCTTTCAGAATAAAAAGCAAGCTATTTTGAGCTCCTCAGAGCAAATATAGCTCTTTAGCTGCCCTGAACTATAACACATAGCTTGCTGAAGAAAAACATTCTCTGATTAAAGTGGTGAAGGAGGTAGCGTTCTTTAACTATCGTACAAAACATCAAAGACCAAGCATTACAGTCAAAGTGCAGGAATTCTGTGTTAGCTCTCCAGATCAATGTGATCATTAGAGATGTTTTCGTTCTTCTGCTTCTTGGAAGTATTTCAAACTGTTACAATTTTAGCTGTTGCACATAATAATCCTGGTGGGAAAAATCTTTTTTCAACTGATTTTTTTAAAAAGTGTTCGATTCAACAACTTTAAGATCACAGCCGACCTGTCCCAATGCTTCCCTAGCTAGATCATGTCTCTGGCGGACCCATCTTACAGACACGTTCTGTGTTCACGTTGCCTATAAATTGTATCGCAATGAATGAACTATGGAGAAAATCCCAAGTGCTTATGTTCCCTGAGGGTGATTTGGTTGCACTGCCCATTGGTGGAAAAGAGAAGGAGGCTGAGAACAGTCTGGTCTCCCTTCTGGCCCATTTATTCAACTCGGTGGCTGAAAACACAGAAAGAGTCTGAGAAGAAGAGGACTGCAGCAGCAATTGTGTCCTGCTGAGAAATACGAAGTCCTCATCTCTTCTATTACATATCAGTGGTAAGTCAGTCAAAATATAACAGAAGTTAAAAAAGTCAAACTCTTTATGATCAGGAACTGTCCCAACTGTGGGTGCAGGAAGCCTTTAGGTCTTGTCCCTTACAGAAGAGAAGAGGGTATAAGAGATTGTCCCATGGAGCAAGGTGTCTTCAAAACCTGGCTTCCTGATTCATGGAAAGCTCAGGAAGGTTGGGGTAAAAAAAAAAAAAAAAACCAACCAAACAAAAGAAATTCCATTTCCAGAGCTGTTGTTTCTGGAAATACTGTGAGGTACCAGCATATCTGGAGTTTGGCTGGAGCAGGTTTCAGGGCAGGTTTGTCAGGGCAGTTTTCCTTTCTGCCCCTGCCTTGCAGGCTGCCTTGGACCCCAACAGGCAACTTAAGAGGAATTGTGCAGGCTGCCATGGCCCTGTTCAATGGCGGCTTTGTTCAAAAGCCTTTCCTTGAGACCTTCTCACCAATTGCAGTGATCTTTCCTGCTATAGGATCTTCACTTCACTGTAGTTTATAAATAGTTAAACATCTGTAATGATCTGGGAAATTTTTCCATTTGCCACCTATAAATTGCTTAGTATTGACAACTCAATATATGTAATAGCCAGATTAAAAATCAAGAATCCCCACATTTCCAATGTTTGCTTTCTTTGTGGCTTTTTAATTACATTTAGAATGTAGTTCCAAGGGCTGGTGAGAGACCATAAATAACAATATTCATTAAACCGTGACAATCTTGCATTTAAATGGAAGCAACCCCTTCGGCAACAAAATACACGAACACCACCAAACCACATCAAAGAAAAGTGCCTGCTAGTTGCAAGACCACAAGGTAGGAAGGCAAATGCGTTGACAAAAGATATAGAAAACTACACAGCAAGGAGGTAATTTGGCAAGAATGAGTTAAAGCCAAAAGTAGTCAGCTTTTTGCAGGACTGAGAGGGAGAGATAGAGATGCAAAAAAGAAACCATGCATAGAGGTATAAAGATCCTGCACTCCATAACTGAGTGTGACAGAAGTTCAAAGACTTCTTGGTAGGGAGAAGAGGCCAGAGCAGGTTTCCCACATTTTTACATGTCTAGTGTAGATATGTGCATTTTCTTTTGTACCATCAATATACAGACAAGGATATTTAGATTAGAAAACATTTATAGGCTCTATATTTATTGAAGATTCAGTTTTATTTATACCTGGAGGCTTAAATAGCACAAAATTCCTGGAGGCTTAAGCAACTCAAAAATTTGAAACCCTTGGAAAGGTTATGCTGAAGTTAGAGACGAAGATATTCCTGTCTTTCTTTCCCACCAAAACCCAACTTGTCCTTCACAGAATGAAAAGAGGAGCTGTATTCTAAACAGTAAAAGCAGGATGTCCTTCCCACAGAAAAAAATCCCACAGGTCATAAACCTGAGGAACTCATTGCAAAAGGATGCTGAAAGTTTACATGAGCACGAAAGGAGGCCAAACAACCCCATTAAAAAAAAAAACAAAACAAAAAAAAAAAACACAAACAACTCAAGCTTACTAAGTACCCAGAAGCGAAATCCCGTGAACTGAAGAAGTTGGAGCCTTGTTCTTGAGGCATCCACCAACGGTTACTGCTGTAACCAAACACTTCACTAGCGGGACCTTCGGTTTTACCTGAGCTCACTGTAGGCATGCCCTTACATCCCCTCATGGAGCTCATTGCCACCGCTGAGGTGACCACTCTCTGCCTGACCAGCTGACGGGCCCCACCAGAAGAACCTGTGGTTAGTCCTGAAGATTTCTGTTTCATCATCCTCCTCCTCCCTGCAGCGCTCCCTGTTGTAGTCTTGGACAGCAAAGCAGCCAAATAAGGTTCGGAAAGAAGTGCTGCTGCTGTGCCTCTGCCCTGGGACCTGGCAGCAGCGGGGAGCCAATACTGCAGTCAGTCCGGTCTCCTGCAAGCGGTCTGTAAGCCAGCAGCAGCGGGGTGCCATGATGTGCTTTCAGGGTTCAGCTGCCTCTGCAAACCCAGTTTCCAGCCCAGTTCTGTGCAGCTTTTGCTGTTCACAACGGCTGAGCTAATACCGATAGCTGGTCTAAAGCTAGTTCTGAGGATCTTTTATCTTACTGTAAACAGGCCCTTTTCAGCTTCTCCATGGCAGAGGCGACTAGAAAAAATGAGTTAAGACCCTTTTTTTACCTCAAGGGTGCTGTGCAGATAAACGTACTGAAGATGATTGTGCATTCAGACACTGGAGCAAGAGAGACCAAGCAAATGTCTTCTTTGTTTGCTTTCCATTGTCTTCTTACACTAACTTCTTAATTTAATGAAGCTTTGTGCTGCAAATCTATTCTCTTACATACTTTCATTACTGGATTTGTTTTGGTATGTGAACACATTACAGAAATTTTACAAACGGTAAAAGTCAAGCTTCCACAAGCTCCACTGCCCCCTCCTACCACGACAGCTACCCTCTGGCTTTGGAATTAAATTAAGATTTTTAAAAAGGGGGAAAAAAACAGAGTCTCGCCCTTTTTCTTTCTTTTATTGCCTGCTGAGCCCAAATGCCACTTGTGAATATTATTATGAGTACAAAAAATCCAATTTACCGATGCAAACACATTCACATTTTTGCTCCAAGTCTCAATACCCATGCATGGCTGAGAATGACAAATGAACAATATAAGAGGCTTTTCAATTATACATAACAGATAACCAAACATTGTTTTTGGAAAATGTGTTTAGTGGGAATAATAGGCAGGTAGATACAAACTAGATTGAGAACAAAATGCAAGTGTTTGTTGATTTTCTGTCACACTAAACTACTGAAGCATTCAGTAAAAGCATGCTATAGAATAATTAATAGTCAAAGAAAAAAAACTGCAAATGCCTGAAGAAATGTTCTCTTCCTTCAGTTTCTATCATGAGCCTAAAACAAAAGCTGAATATTAATGTCTTTAAAGAAAAAAAGCAATAGACAAAGCTGTTACATTGTTTATCTCTGTTCTTTGCATGTCAAAAATGATAAGTATGTTATTTCAGAGAGTAATCATTTCACACTAAACAGAATATCGAGAGTACACAAACAGCACTTTAAAAATGACCTGATTCATAAAGCTAGAAATGAAACGTAAGACAAAAAGTTGTCAATTAAAAACAAATCCAAGTTAAAAAAAGACACCCAACAGATATCAATGCATTTAGAGACTATACAGAGAAATTGTTCTTAAAAATCCATTTGGACAAAGGTTTTGTTTTTATCAGGTAGTGATACATAATGGTCATCAGAAAAAGTAAATTAATACATTTCAGCAGTAACAGCACCTTCACCTGTCTGTCTTTTGGGGTTTAATTGATATGAAAATTGCATGGGCTGTCTCTGACATTCCAGGAAGCCCTCCTCCACTTTTGCTTACTTGTTTTGCTAAAGGTAATGGCTACAGAATCTGAGACTTTAGTAAGTATTTGAAATAGCTAATACGCTATAGTTGATGTATTCCCTCTCTACTGGATGGAAAAATTTTGTATACTGTGGAAATAGCATTTGTGTTTTTCTTGGCCCATCTGAGGTCCCAGTTTTCATGCACTCCTCTTCTAGTCAACTTTACTGATCATGGCTCCTCCTTGAAAGCCTGGACTATTTACAGAGTACTTTACTGCTACAATTTCTAGATCTCCTTCTCTCTTCACATGTTGTGAAAATATTGGCTTTCTTCCTCGGGTGCTCTTCGGAATTGAAACACAGTGGGATGAAAACATACACAATATGAGTCAATAATATCAAATTGGCTATAGATCTGTAAGCAGAGAACTGGTAAAATCACTGTAAGAAGTTTGTAAGTTGATAAGTCCTTTTCTAATTATTTTGCATTTTCAACCTTCAAATTAGAATTGTCTACTGATTTCATGGCTCAATAAATAGAAATAAAAAATTTTATGAAGTGTGATAACAGGGATTCATTTTTTTATTTATGACATGCATTTCTAGCTGCTTTTTCATTGTAATTCATCATAGTATATCTGTTTTACACTAATATTTTATGCAAAAAAAATTTAATAACTCTTGGCCCCTCTATGACATGTCTTTTCATCTTTACATACCCTCCCTTCACAAAACAAAACAGAAGATTAATGCATTAACATTAGAAAAACTGTTCTGCCTAAAATTCTAGTGTTTTGTTCTTAGGTAGGTGATTTGTTAAGGGGCGTTTTAATTTTCTCACCTCTGATCCTCTCTCTAAATGCTCACAGTCCCTTCCAGAATAAGTCTCTGAATACTAGCCTTCCTATTTCTTACCATTGTGTTTGCTCAAACATTCACCACATGTTTAACCGTAGCATCATGCATCTCTGCTGAGCAGCAGAGGTCCTCTATAGCTGGGTCAAAAGTACAGTAAATGCAGCTGAAGCTCTTTTACTTCTGCAGCTTTGTACTTAATGTGCCTCCTGGAGGCTGAGACTTTTGTTAGCTGCAGTTAGAACAGAAGGCACGATGTTGTCCCTTGCACATCTACAGTCCCAGCTCTGTTGGGCTGGTAGGAGTAACATTCACATTACATTTGAACACAGATATTTGAAATATTAGTAGAGACATGCTAGTGTTAGGCTAATGTAACCTGAAGAAGACTTCTCTGAGGGCCTTCTGCTCTTCCGCTCAGAAGTTTTAAGATAATAAAATGATTGTAGGGCAAATCATGTTCCCAATTCTTTTCGATAACCTGATAAATCACCTGAATTCAATGAAATCAATATAGAATCATAGAATGGCTTGGGTTGGAAGGGACCTTAAAGATCATCTAGTTCCAACCCCCTGCCATGGGCAGGGACACCTTCCACTAGACCAGGTTGCTCAAAGCCCCATCCAACCTGGCCTTGAACGCTTCCAGGGATGGGGCATCCACAGCCTCTCTGGGCAACCTGTCCTAGTGCCTCACCACCCGCACAGCGAAGAATTTCTTCCTTATATCTAATCTAAATCTGCCCTATTTTAGTTTAAAACTGTTACACCTTGTCCTTTCACTACAGGCCCTGGTAAAAAGTTTCTCTCCATCTTTCTTATTAGCCCCCTTTAAGTATCTAAAGATCCCAATAAGGTATCCCTGGACCCTTCTCTTCTCCAGGCTAAACAAGCTCAACTCTCTCAATCCTCACAGGAGAGCTGTTCCAACCTCCTGATCATCTTCATGGCCCTCTTCTGGACTCACTCCAACAGGTCCATGTCCTTCTCACACTGGGGGCTCCATGCACTCCAGCTGGTCATTGTCATAGAGGGTGACACCCCCTCTTGTGCCCCCTGCCTGTCCCTCCTAAAGAGCCTATATCCTTCCATTCCAACACTCCAGTCATAGGAGCCATCCCAGCATGTGTTCATGATGCCAGTAAGATCATAGCCCTGCTGACGTGCGCACATCTCTAACTCCTCTTGCTTATTCCCTATGCTACGTGCGTTTGCATAGAGGCATTTAAGTTGGGTCCCCCATGAAGCTGATTTACTGGCTGGAATTCCTTTGTGCTGCTTGTCTGGTGCTCTCCTGCTGACCACTCTTTTGTTGACAGCAAGTACCTTCTGACTTTCTAGACTTAAATAAAACTAAAAATTGAATTTTTGTGTTGTACATGACCCTAAACATTGTTACTATGAATTCTGACTTCATTCTCAATTCAGACTTGATCCAACTTATTTGTTGTCTAAGGCTGAGTGAAGAAGCCTCTGTGCCTCCAGTGTGTTTATTTTCTCTGCAACCAAAATAAAATATAAGCACAGATTTACAGACTTTTTTCCTTATTAGTAATTTATTACACCTTATGGTACAGACTTTTTTGTGCATGCAATACACTGCTAGGCTATGTAGTGTACTCTTAGCATAGAACAGAAATTTACAGCACAAGAAGAGGTGAAGGCCTTCCACAATTAACTTCCAAGGCACCTAATGAGTGTCTTCAGGTCCAAAGCAGTGCAAAAAACCTGAATTCGTAAGGAGATGAGCTCTGCCTGACACAATATAGAATGAGTGCCCTTGAAGCTGGAGCTCAGGAGCAAGGACCATGACCAGGTTTATTTGAAGGCGGTTGTTCAAATGATGGACAAGGCAGGTGAAAACAAATAATAAAAAAATGTTCTGCACTCCTGTGACATCAGTCGTATTGACTGTGTCCTATTCTTCCACACCATGGATACTTCTAAATGTTAATTATCTTTGTGTATCATAATGACACTCAGTGCATCCAACTGGTCTAAGCAAAAGGAAGCTAAAAAGCAGAAGATGAAACCTGTGTGCATTTGAAGATGGAGAGTAAGAGTGGGGCAATTTTTTCCTCGTTGGAAATCTGAAAGACACTTGAATATGATGAACACACCTTCCATTTTCTGAAGTTTTCTTCTTCTTCAGGTCCCCTCCCCTCAAATGTGTTGCTAAGCCTTTTCCCCTCCAATTATTATGTGCCAGGGACACAAATGACTCTCACTGGAGCTGTCAAACTGCTAACTGCAGAGGGTTTGTGTTTTCATGAGTCCTTCTGCACACAGATGAATTAAATCCTCAGTTCCTGAGCCCAAATTCACCCTTTCTGTAGTAGGCTTGAGCTTTTGTTTTGTTTCCTGGAAGCAAACAATTTTTCTCAGTTTATACTGTTAAGAATATGATTCTGCTTTGGGGCATTGCTATTTAATTGCTATTTAATAGATCCAAATGTGAAGTGTTTCCCTAAGGTAATTAACTTATGCTATTCACCCCTATTTGTTTCACTAATAGGGACTGCCACCTCTTTATGAAATATTGTTAAAGCTCAGTACATTTTTTGCCTTCATGACCTGAATTACAGTTCTCCATAATGATCACTTAAATTTATCCAGACTACCACAGTTGAACTTTGGTGTTGCCAAGTTCTCTCTGCCTCTTTAACTGTTCAGTTCAGCTACCAGTTGTGTCTTTAGTAGAGGTCTTAGACTGAGAAACACAGTGACAATCATCTTGATGGGCAGTGACCGTTCTATGACATCTCAACCATCCACCTGAGTGTTATTTATAATACAGACCGTGGTCTTTTTGTGAATAGAGTCCTTGATTTACAGTCTGCCAAATATTAGGAAAGGAGGTTCTAAAGATCAGCAGTAGGTGAAAGGGTAATCCTGCTGAAACATAGAATATTTTCCCTTTGGGCATCTTTTCTTTTTTTTTGCCTTATAAATGTTTTCAGAGACAGTGGATGATTTATTTTAAAGTGACCCTAATTCAAGGTTATGCCAACGAGACAACTGTCTTTCTCTTTGATTTAGATGTTCCAATCTTTCCTTTACGCAAAGGCTATGTTGGCTTCATTTCCTTTATAAGTAATCTTGCTCCCAGAGTTACCAGCACACTGACTCACAAGTTGTTTCACTAGCAGGTAAGTGGAGGTTTACTAAATCTATCTAAAACTCAGAAAGCCTGCTTGGAGAAAGTAGGGAAAGATGCAATGTTATTTGTGGAATGAAGTGCCATATTTCTAATGTTCCCTAAAATGTTTCATCTTACAATCATTCTTCTCTAAAGCAAAATTTTGGCAGCGGCTTTACGCGTCTTTTATGAAGTTTGAGTAAGATTTTCCTCTTTACCACTTGAAGAAGTTAAGCTATATAATAGGAAAGCTTCCGCTGAAATGTTTCTTATCTTTTGGATACTGCTTTCCCTGCTTCATCTCAGTTTTTTCACTGCATCAGCCAGAGGTCACACATCTCTCAGACACTTTCTAACTGGTCATCAATGAGTCTTCTTCTGGATCTGGACTGGAAATTATGCAAGGAGGGCTACTCCTGCCAGGTACCGCTTTGTAGCATTCACTCTGCTGCAGGGAGACCAAATTCTGCTCTCACTCTAGTGTAAATACTGAGCAATTCCATCGATCTACCTGATATTATTATACATTTTCAGGAGTATAACTGAAAGGAGACAACGTGCTTTGGTGCACCCTAACTGCCAATACTCTTAGATACTTAAGCCTGTGTCAGTCTGCAGCACACAGCAAAGGAAGGCAGAGGACAGCAGAGCTCTCTGTCCTTGAGGGAAATGACCACAAGAAAAACTGGGGCAGAGTAATCACCTATATTTAACACATGTTGTTGTAGATACCTGAACTAACATTTATCCTCCAACTCTCCCTGTTACTTTAGACCAGAAGCAAAAGCCAAATGACACCACACACACATATGTGTGTAGTTCTGTGATACCCGTGCAGAAATGGAAATACCTGTTCTACCACAGCACCATTGCTATGAGGTTCCACATCCTAATGCATGGAAAAGACAAGCAAGAATCACCTAATTTGGGGTATCTTCATAAACTTCCCACACCTCTCCAGAGGTGAGTTTGGATGACAACACACCTTTTGCAATGTCTTTGTCTACTTCTACCTATAGCAGAAGCCATGCCAGCACTGGATGCCAACAGGCAACCAGACTAAAGCTTTATGTGGCCGCTGCTCCAAATGCAAGCAGATTTTTATGGGCTTGCGGAATTTAGGTTTGGTTCTTCCCACATTTGTTTTCCTAGTCATTATTTCTCCCTCCCAGACAGATGGGCATGAAGATGACTCTGAAAAGATGCATCTCAAAGAGGTGTTTTCTTCACCCTGCCCCCATCCTATAGGTTTCCTAGAGAGAGTCACCATCTGTTGAATTCATTTTTTAATCATTCTCTTTTCACTATTTTTCCTTTTTAGCATAAAGAGATGTAAATGTATTAGCTCAGTGGCAAGACAAAAAGCACAATAGTATTTTTAAGTAGCTCTCAGGAAAGAAGATCCTAGATCTTTCATGCATTTTTTTTCAATAAGACATACCTGGGTTTATAAGCTAGTGCACTTAAACAGCAGGGGATGCACTAAAAATTCACACCCTCATTTTCTGTCATTTAAAAATACAAAATATTATTCTAATGGTTCCATCTACTTAAACTATTGTTTTGTTTGCAACTAATAGAGCAATCGCAGCCAGAGAAAAAGATGGGTGGCTCCTAGAAAAACACTAGGAAAGCTGCTTTCTTTAGAGCAGAAGCACAGAACTTCTTTTTCAAGGCATTGTTAATGCTTTTCTGTACAGCAGATTTCCTTGATGCTTGTTGGTAAAAACATTTCTGTGATGGCACTATTACTGGCAAACTTAATGATTTACTGGAAAGAATAAGAACAGAGCAGTGGCCTCAGAAATGTCACTTGAAGGCCTCTTGATTGATTTTTAGAATGATCCCAGAGAACTATTTGTCCTGTATTCAAATTCACCATTATTTTTCATTCCTTGTAGAAAATTACAGCTATAGATAGGCATAAAATTAATTTATTCTGGAAGCAAATAAGAAAGAATAGTATAATAAAAGCAGACTGTGAAGTCTGGAGCACAGTAACCAATATTTTAAAAAAAACATGAATCAGCCTACTACAATCTTAATGAAGAAACATATATTTAGTAGGCATTGATCACTGTAGTTTGTCACCAAGTCACTCCAGTGGACTGAGACTGATCTACTAGAGTGAAGGATGAGACCAAAGGGTATAAGCACATTGCTTCCAAAGCAATTATCTGCACCAGGTGCAGCGGGGCGGGTGCGGTCCCTTAAGTAGATTATGTAGTTACAAATTACAATAGACTAATAATCATATTTGTTAATGTATCACAACTTTACAAAGCAACAGCAGCTTTACGGAGAGTGAGACTCCATATGTTCCAAAAAGAAAACCCAATGTTCATGATCACATATGCTGTCCAGCTGCAAAGACAGGGGAAACCTTCACTGAATTTCATTGCCTTCCCTGATAGCTGTGTATCAAATGACTTGTAAAAGTTACTTCTCCCCAGGTCACAGTGTGCTGTCTGCAGCCGCAGGAAGGGCCCCTCCAAAGTACAAGTACTGGATAAGGAAGCAAACACCAGTCAGTAGTGCAGTAGTGCATTTACAGCCCTTGATTTTCAAAAAGTTCTAGTTTTTCTCTCTACAGATTGCTCCTTTTCAATAAATTGTCCACACACTTGATATGAAGAGGGTTATTTCACTAATGAGTTTGCAGGCATTCTGTGTTTATGCCTCATGACAAGACAAGCATTTTTATATAACCTCCAACACTTTATGCAATTTTTTTTAATTCCAGATACTTGAGATGACAGCATAGTTTATAGTCTCAGCAATTATATGTGAAAAATGTTACCGCCACAAGGACTTAATCAATTACAAAACATTTCCTGACTTTTCTGATTTATTTTTCTCACTGTCATTTTAATGGTTCTTGTCATTTCATTCATAAACATCCTAAATAATTCCTTTTCCTCTTTGCTAATGCAAAGATTTTTTAAAGTATATTGAGAACTCAGTCCATCTTTTCTTAATCATTTTTACTTTTCTTGCTTTCAGTATCTTTGCTGAAATACCAGGGCTATGCATGTTTTGAATGAAGCTACACTAGCATCGTATAGAGAGAAGTAGTCCTGGCCAATAAGTTTCTGCATAGCTTAGATGCTTTATTGCATTTTCTGGTTTTTGCAACAAAATCATGGCATATTGAATATGCCTAACCTTAAAGATGAATGAGGAAGACTTTCCTGAAAGTAACATTTTTCCTTATTCATAAAACAAACACATAATTGTGTTATTTCAATGCTGATCTTGAGGGGGAAAGAAAAAGAAGTATCCATAAGAATTAAACCCATCTTTCAGATTTTCTTCATCTGTATTCTTTGCCAGACCTCCAGTCTGTCCAGTTTCTGATCTGGTCAGAAAATTCTTTTTATACAGTTTCCAAAGTCAGGAAAAACTTAGTATATAGAATTCTCTTCAACATATATACACATATGTGACATTTAAAGTTCCAGGAAGTGTGATTTGCAGCCTAGCTTCACTCTAGAAATGCTGCTTATAACGAAGCCACAGTTATAACCATGTGAGAAATATTTTGCTAGTAATTAGGCCAGTTGGCATATGTATGGCTTTAGATACAACAATATTTTTTCTATACTTAGCTTGTATATGCGTACACTTCCTTTTATTTGTCTCTTTGCTCTTTTCTTCCAAAACTACTGTCTCTACCAGTGTAAAGTTATTTCTAAGAAAGTAGTAGACATTGAAAACATATGGGATACATATTCATTATTCTGATGCAGTAAATCTCCAAGATATATGGCAGTGAACATCCTTATACAACAAACTTTCATCTAGGTCTGATGCCAGTTCATGAACTTGAGATTAGGCTACATAATGTTATATAGTGCCTGCACATGTGAGGAACCAGAATATCTGTAGTCATTAATACTTGGCTAACTGTCGTGGTTTAACCCCAGCCAGCAACTAAGCACCATGCAGCCGCTCACTCACTCCCCCCCATCCAGTGGGATGGGGGAGAAAACCGTGGGTTGAGATAAGAATGGTTTAATAGAAGAGAAAAGAAGAAACTAATAATGATAATGATAACACTAATAAAATTACAACAGTAGTAATAAAAGGATTGGAATGTACAAATGATGCGCAGGGCAATTGCTCCCCCCCCGCCGACCGACACCCAGCCAGTCCCTGAGCGGCGATTCCCCGCCCCCCCCTTCCCAGTTCCTATACTAAATGGGACGTCCCATGGTATGGAATACACTGTTGGCCAGTTTGGGTCAGGTGCCCTGGCTGGGCATGAGAAGCTGAAAAATCCTTGACTCTAGTCTAAACACTACTGAGCAACAACTGAAAACATCAGTGTTATCAACATTCTTCGCATACTGAACTCAAAACACAGCACTGTACCAGCTACTAGGAAGACAGTTAACTACATCCCAGCTGAAACCAGGACACTAACCCTATTTTGTTGAACACTAGAGGGAGATCAAAGCAAAAGAATAAATGATCTAATAGATTATGGATACTAATTGGAGTTGTTCATCTCAGCTGATGATAAGATGAAACACCAGGTAGCATAGTGTCGTAATTTTTCATCATAGTTTTCACATACCCTTATTTGATATTGTTTTACCTAGATTGTAATTTTAAAGGATGAAAAAAAGACTTAGAAGGAAAAGGACTGTGCTTATATCAATACCACAATTAATGTATTCTGTGTTAAATTAATTTTTCAGATGACATGTTTACTTCAATGAGAAGGTAGAGGTTTTAGCAACTGAACAATGAAACATAAGCACAGAGTCCAGCTATCTCACCATTCTCTGAACATGCAGTGCTTTTTTCTAGCATGTACCTACAGCAGTAAGCAGGGGAATCTCATGTTTCTGGAAGACCTTCCCTGGAAAGAGATCTTTCTGTTAGACCTAAAGGCAAGCAACTGAGACTGTTCACGTTCAGAACAGGATGGAGATGAATGCTGTCATTCTTTTGCCCACACAACTGCTGTTTTGTTCAGTGTTTGCTGAACAAAGTTTGTAATGTCAAATGCCTATTTTAAAATATAGAGTTTTTTAGTTTTGCACGAGAGAAAGTTATCAAATGCACACTTTTTTGCGCTCTCAGCTACTGCTGGGAAATACCAACACTTTCAGCAGGATTTGCAAAAGAAGGGCCCTTAGGACCTTGAATAGTTTCCCAAGAGGAAGGACCTGGTTAATCAGTCCAAGCAGAGGAGGGACCCTGGCATCCCAGTTTCACAACCAAGGAACTACTCATGCTGCAGTTTGTACAGAGATTGTTACGCTGGTAGGGATGTCTGAGCTAGATGGAAACAGCATGGTGCTGGCACTGGTAGATATGTAGTTATTGACAAAGAGGTCACAAAGTCAGGGTTATTTTATCCTGAGTAAACACCTATGCGTAGTAGTTTGCAGCTACCTCACACGTCAGTACACCATGCTGCAGCCCCTGCACCAGTTGGCACTGCCAGCATACCCCATTTTCAGTGTACACCGTGGTGTAAGGAGAAAATGTGATATAGACACACTAATAATTGCTATTGTTATTGAAGAAAAGGTGTGGACAGGCTCAAAGGAGGTAACAGGAATGAGAGGGTGGGAGCAAGGCGAAGCGCAGATGGGAAGGGAGGGCTGGAAATCCACCTTTCAGCACAGCGAGCTGCTAAGCTGGCTCGGGGCTTGCTGTGGAACAATAACCTCTCACAAAGTTACCAGTCAGCTCTCCTCCACACAGAAAAAAAGAATGCTCCAAGATTCACTTCACGGCTTGGTTCAAAAAGGAGAAGTATTTATATATTACTGAAGAACTGTGCTGCCACTAAAGTTAAGTGGCAAATTCTTGGATGCTTCCTGCACTATTTGGATCTGTTTGATAAAGGGTGAGGGATTTAAAATCCAGGCCATCTGAGGAAACTATTTCCTTCAAGAGTGAAACAATTGCAGCTGAGGCTGTTTCACATATGATCTGCTACTCTTCATCAAGCAGACAGATTTCTGTTGTTTTTTTTTTATACAGGCCATGTCAAGGTACCTTAATCACAGTCAACCTAGAAGTCAGTGAGATATTTTAAGTACTCTGGGACAGCCAGTAATCGTCACTTTAGGTATGGCCAGAAAAGCTGGGGGAGGTAGAGCAGGCACCTTGCAAGCTAACAGAGCCCTTAGGAGTCTGTAAACATTGCAGAGTAATTCCTCTGACTCAGAGCTACTTTTAACATCTGTAAAGAACTCCATAACGTGCAGGGCAAGGCAGAATCAGACTCTGTGTGTCCTTTTTCACCTACTTGCTCATACAGGGCTAAGCCCAGCTGGTAGACAAAAAGAAATGCCTGTTAGAAAGTGTAGGGAACATCCTGTCCTCACAGCTTACCTTCCTATAACAGGTCCAATCCCCTTTGTCTCCATGAAAGCCATTGCTTACCTACTGAAGAAAAAGAGAGAAAAAAAAAAGGGGGGGGGGGAAAGGTTGTCTTTTCGCTTGTTTTACAGCTTTAAAAACTAAGCCTCCACATCAATGTTTTTATGTGGCTTGTTTCCTTCTTAAATGCCTGGTACATCTGGAAAACCTAGAGTTTGTCAAATGTATTTTGAGACAAAATTGTAACAGCTTGAATGGAGGTGACTGAAAAAGTATATAGCTCCCATCCATAGGACTCTTGCTGTCATTTTCAGAAAAAGAAGTTCGTCCTAAGTAGCACCAGGCAGCGTAACCAGCTACACAGAGCTTGTCCAACCACCTCCAGAAGGGATTAATGTTCCACCAT
Organism: Haliaeetus leucocephalus; assembly: GCF_000737465.1. Lineage (NCBI taxonomy): Eukaryota > Metazoa > Chordata > Aves > Accipitriformes > Accipitridae > Haliaeetus > Haliaeetus leucocephalus. Next base: position 3,726,157 of record NW_010973325.1, read on the forward strand.
GACCAAGTTTTAGAAGGAGAGCAAAGCTGAACGGATTACCAGGAGCCCTGATGCCCAAGGTACTTTTATTCAAACCAATGAGAGTTTATACACTGGATAGCTTTGGGGATGGAATGCTAGAACTAATGACATCAGAAGGCATTTGTTAATACATTGGAGACTTTTTTTGGATTGAGAAAAGGTCATGGTATTTTAAGTGACAAATAAGCACCTCTGTATATACTGAATGGATTGTGAAATATAGTGTATATACTGTGTCTGAAACACAAAACACTTGTTCTTTTTCATTCCTAATAAATTACTTTTTAAATATATATATACACACAGAAGGACAGAGAATTAATACATTTCATGGTTCTAGAAACAAATCATTGCATCTACATAATTGGCTAGTGAAGTGGTTTGTGCCTTCCAAAAGCAGAAGAAACTACTCAATACCCTTTCAGGTCTTGTTTACTGCCAGCTGTTTAGAGAGCAAATACAACTCAGGGTGTCTCCAACAAAGGGAGGTATGGTTTTCTAGTAAATAGTTAATAGATGGAAAAATAACTGGGAAATTATTCAGTATTTAAGGTATATAATTTCTTTACTATATCTTATCATTATAGTTCACAGCTGAAATACTTTCATTGCTATTCCAGCTGATTAGGCCAGTTTATTTAACATTTTGGGATTGAGGGAAGTATGTTGTTTGTTTATTTATTTAATGAATAAGTTTTCATTCAATAAAAAAAAAATTAAATTGAGTGCAGACCTATTACTCCCAGACATTTCAGGTGCTAAGTCATTGCATTTCTACTGTAGAGAAAATTGAATTCTTGTCATTAATAGGCACTGGGCACACAGGAGAGAATTACGTTTTTTGTCCAAGGTCAATCCTGCATGGTGCTGGCAGCTCCCAGCACCCACAGAGGCATTCTCAGCCTTGTCACAGGCTGAAGTACTGGGGCTGGCTTTTAGCTGTGTAATATATACTAGTGCAAACATGCTTTGCAAGTGTCAGGGTGTTGTAAAGAGCCAAACCATAAGCATGGTGAATGAATACAATTGACCAGTAATCTGAATTCTATTTGTTTCCTAAGTTTGTACAATATTGCCAGTATAGTTTCTGGTCCTGGCTTCTAGTCTCTCAGTTTCCTGCTTCATCTTGCTTTAGATAACTACAAATTGAATAGAAATTGCTGATAATATTACAAATGTATGCATTTTTAGTAACTTCAGTATTGCTATCAGCTCATTGTCCATTATACCAGCTCGGGAGACTGCCTTTTTCTAGACAAATAATGTTTCTGAATATCCAGTGTTACTGAGCTGTTGATTTCTCTCACCAGGACCTAACTGAAATGTGAAAAAGAATGGGTTGAGGTTTTTGCAGTTTTTGTGATACAGCTACATTGGCAAATGCGTTTCAAACTTAAAAGGTCTTTTTTGTCATTTATTGCTTTTTTACTGTTTTGCATTTCTTGCTACAGTCAGACAGACTTATTCTTAGACTGTGAATGACATCAAGAAAGGTAAAAACCAAATAGTTCAGCCATTGCCAGGAAAAAATGATGATAGTATAAGGCACTTTTTTATTCTTAAATTGTTGTGTTCTATTTTTAACAATTCTGACACGTAAACACTAGTTGTGAAAGGTTGACTTTGCAGATACCTGCAAAAGATAAATCTGAGGTCTTTCAGAAGGCGGTGTTGGTGAGTGGAATGAACCCTTTATCTGGATAATACAATGATGAAGCAAACTGGCAAGGTATTGACAGTGGAGAAGAAATCTGTTGCATCCGAGCTGTCTCTGGTAGTGCAAACAACACAGGAGGGTAAACTTTTTTTTCACCTGATGATTATTTATAGCTTTGTGTGAAATGACCTTGGTTCTAATTTCTGTAGCCAGTGGAAATATGCATCCAAGCTCTAAGGTGTCTTCTTTTTCCATTAGTATTCAGGACACACTGAGGTTACTCATCATGTTCACAACAGCTTTACATCCCTTGTGTAGTCTGTCTGTCCTACACTGCTTAGAAGTGTTAAAACTACTTCATGCACACTACCTGGTAGATATGTGAAAGAACCTTGTAAATGTGGGACTTACTGCAGATGTTTGAGATAATGTGTATTGCATAGATCAAGCACTAGATTTACTACTTGTGTACCACACTGTATACACAGATATTTCTGTCTGGGAGGTCTGAGACAGAAATACGACTGTAGACCACACTGAAGCATCAGAAAAGAAGATAATTGACAAGATCCTTGATGGAACCCTAATAAAACAGCGTGCAATAGCCATATATACATGCTGAAATTAGAATCTCTGAAATAAGAATGGCTTTTTTTGGCTTTCTATTAATTCTTTGAAAATAATGTTAAAAGTGCTGTAACCAATTATTCAGTTTACTGTAACTGCACTAAAGCCCTTAGAAGTTCTCTGTTCTAACCAAGTGCTATACTTAATATGAAGTTCAGTTCTGGGCCCCTCACTACAAGAAAGACATTGAGTTGCTGGAGCGTGTTCAGAGAAGGGCAACGAAGTTGGTGAGGGGGCTGGAGCACAAGTCTTATGAGGAGCAGCTGGTGACATGCGGAAAGAGACTCCACAATCAGTGAGATTGTAAAGTAGGTATGTTCATTCAGCGCTGGGCAGCACGGGGGGTAGTCCCACCAAAGTCGTGCGCGCCCGACACGGCAGTTCACTTCAAGTTTATACAGTCAAGTGTTACATATTCACAATATGCCTATACATATGCATGACCTATCCCCGCTTCATATTAAAATTAGCTCCGAGAGGTCATTTCCATAGTCTCCTCCCAACTGCGCTTGCGCAGTGCCTCTTTATGGTGGTCGTCTGGTGGTCGCAGAGATGAAGATAGATGACTCCTCTTCATCACCGCTAGTAACCTCTTTTCTTGCACAGGGTCAGTGATTTCTTGGTATTCACCCAAGCCACAGGACCAGTCTTGGCTGGCTCTTGGGGCCAGCTCCTGCTTCTTATCAGGAACTGCCTCTGCCTCATTGGCTGGTTCTTGGGACCAGCTCTTCTTACCAAGGACTGTCTCTACCTCAGCTAATTTCAATAATGTAAGCGCTAAACATCATCTTTCATCCCCCTTTATTATGTCTACTGAGATTCTTTTGACTCCCCTTGTCTCAGCTGAGGGACCTGGGGCTGTTTAGTCTAGAAAAGAGGAGGCTGAGGGGAGACCTTATCGTTTTCTACAACTACCTGAAAGGGGGTTGTAGTGAGGTGGGTGCTGGTCTCTTCTGTCAGGTAACAGGTGATAGAACAAGAGGAAATGGCCTCAAGTTGAGGCAAGGGAGATTTAGGTTAGATATTAGGAAAAATTTTTTTACTGAGAGGGTTGTCAAACATTGGAATAAGCTGCCCAGGGAAGTGGTTGAGTCACCATCCCTGGAGGTATTAAAAAAGCAAGTGGATGGGGTACTTCAGGACACGGTTTAGTGGGCATGGTTGATGGTTGGACTCAATGATCCTGAAGGTCTTTTCCAACCTAAATGATTCTATGATTCTAAGTTATTGTAAAATTATAAGCAGCAGACGTAATATATCATACCATTCATAATACTATATGTTTTCAGTGAAGGAACCTTCATGTTTGTCAGGCAGATGAGTTCAGCAATATGACTATATCAGCAAAGAAGCATTACTGAAAAACAGTTCTGAGAGAACAGTGACTCAACAAATGCACTTTTGCCAACTGATTGTCCTGTTTAAATCCCATTGAAATGAGTCTTTTTCTGAAGTGTCCACACTGACTTTCTATTAAGAGTGAAAATTAGATTGCGAGACTAGAAATCATAAAACTTAACTGTGACAGTAGCTCTAGGTGAGAATAGGAAAAACATATCATTACAAAGACACTGCTGAGTCTCCTACTCTTACTAGTAATTCTGTCATTCACATACTGACAGATGTTGACCTAATTGTCTTTGGGAATGTCCATGTGTGCTGCAGTGCAATACAGTTCATTTATCCCACTACACAGCCTTTGCTTTCAGATAAGTATGGCTACTCTTTTGAATGTTTTCTCTTAAGTGAGCTTGTTTCAGTTGAATTCGTGATGGATGGTGGTCCAAGTCTCAGCATTCTTCACCACAAGTAGCACCTTACTGGCATTCTCAGCAGATAACATTAGCAAACCCAGGTCAGAAACCTGTTTCCCATTGAAAAACGGCCAAACACATTCATCTGCATTAAGGCTAATCACATTCAAGCAGCAGTTCAGCTGTCCCAATTACGGATACCCACTGACACTTGCAGAGAGCATTGTTTGTTTACAAAATAATTAAAACTTTTGACTTCTCCCATTGAAACAGTAACAGAGTGTACTACAGCATTCAGCAACCCTGACTATGAACAAATGTCCACAGGAACTTCAAGACTTACTGGTATGAAAGTGTCAAAGCTGTTTTAAACTTAAAAACAGTGAGAATATATCAGTTCTTTAAAAAAGGCAACTTTCTAAATAGCAACTGCATCTGTTTTTCAGAAGTGGGGCTATAAAAATAACAAGAAAAAATGGGTCTTATTGTTCATGGTTAATATCCAAGCTAAATTAATATCATATTCATTTATACATTAATGAAAAGCCTAAAAGGCCTAATCCTTTGGAAAGATTCCTATATGCTTTGATGTAGCTTAGAGCAGGATCATTATGGAGAAAGGAAAACATCATCTTGATGCTGAAATAAACATTTGGTCTTTTAGATAGTTGTAAAATACAGCCAAGAAAAGATTGTACTTTGGATCTTAATCTGCATTAGAAATATGTTCGTCAAATCAAAAGAGGGTTTCAATTTAAATGAAAAGGAAGCCTCTCACTAATATCTAACATGCTTCTAAAAACATCAGTGTTTACAAATGTTCACATCTAAATTGAGGGCATTTCATTTCACCATCAGCAGTGTGGTGGTAAACATGTTATTGTCCTGGACAACAGTTTATCTTGGCATTGGTCTTATTTGTGTCTAATACTGCAAATCTTGTGAGAAATGCCAGACTTTCTCAAAGCAAACAGCTGGGCCAGTAAAGATTGCCAAACTCTTGAAGTCTGTCAGATCAGTTTCAGTAAATGTGGGATGTTCATTGGTAAAGAAAACTACATATATTTTTTGAAAACTGCACATATTTTTTAGAACTGCTTTGAAGCTAAAGGAGAATTTACACTTTGTTTTCCTCTAAGGCTCAGCAAAGCCTGGAGCAGCTCTTATTTTATCCAAACCAACTTTGCCGCTCTCTGATGATACGTTCATTACATTGCAATAGGTGATATATCAAATGTCTATTTTTGCCATATCTGTGTGGTGAATTTCCTCTTGATATTTATGTTTCTATATGTTTTATTGTAGGAGAAATTCCAAACATTTCAGTTAAGTCTTAAAATTGCTCCAGATGAAGGAGAAAGCCTTCATCAGAAGAGGAATGGTCTGACTGACAGGTCAGCTTCAGAATAAAGCCCAGCCTGAAAAACAACCGTCCAGATTCTTTCCACAACCAGAAGAAATGAGCTCTGAGAGACCTTCCAACCTAATCAAACACCCAGGGCAGACAAGCATTCCTTCCCTTGAAAATATAAGTGATTTCTCCTTAAATATCACTGATTGCACCCAGGTCGTGGTGCCAGAGGAAGTTTTTTTCACTGTTGCTGCTGCTGGAATACTGGAAAATCTGCTTGTCCTTATTGCTGTTGTTAGAAATAAGAATTTGCATTTGCCCATGTACTTCTTTATTTGCAGTTTAGCCATTTCAGACATGTTAGGTAGCTTGTACAAAACTCTGGAGAACATCTTTATCATCTTGTGCAAAATGGGATACCTGACACGTCGTGGGGATTTTGAGAAAAAGCTGGATGATGCCATGGATTCCATGTTCATTCTGTCTTTACTGGGGTCAATTTTCAGCTTGTTAGCTATTGCAGCAGACAGATACATCACTATCTTCTACGCTTTGCGGTACCATAATATCATGACACTAAGAAGGGCCTTGGTTATCCTGGCAATCATTTGGACATTCTGTGCTGGCAGTAGCATTGCCATTGCCCTCTTCTCCTATGAAGCAGCAACAGTCATTCCCTTCACCATCCTGTTCCCTTTAATGATGTTTTTTATACTGTGCCTCTATGTCCATATGTTCCTCCTGGCTCGATCTCATGCTAAAAAGATTGCCTCACTGCCAACCAGCACAGTCCATCAGAGAACTAACATGAAAGGAGCCATTACACTGACTATTTTCCTTGGAGTTTTCCTTTGCTGTTGGGCCCCCTTTGTTCTTCACATCCTCTTAGCAAGGTTTTGCCCCCATAACCCTTACTGTGCCTGCTACATGTCCATTTTCCATGTGAATGGGACACTCATAATGTGCAACGCAATCATCAACCCAATGATTTTTGCATTCCGAAGCCCAGAATTACGGAGTACATTTAAGAAGATGTTCTGCTGTGCCAGGTCAAACTGGAACTGGTGAACACTTCATGAAAAATGAAGATTATAGAAGCACACCTATGGGGTGCTGTGCAACATCAGTTTGCAGAGTTAAAAATACCAACAATTATGCCCAAAGTAATACTATGCTTGTAGGGTACTGCCAGTGATTTTCAGAGGGCTAGCAAAGAATGCATAAAAACTAAGTATGCACACAAACCCTTGCCAACCAGACCTCCAGAAATATTACTGATTAAGTTAATTCTGCTGACAATTTTCATGCAAGTAAAAAAAACCCTGTATCTTAACTATCTTTTGTCATTTCAGAAAAATTCAAATAGAAATCTTCTGCATCAAGTATTGCATTACCCCAGAGATGTGTTTATGCCAAATCATTTTGTATCAGTAATTTTAATCTAAGGTGTATACTACTTTAAAATTCTGTTGTTTAAATCACAATGAAATAAGCATTTGTTTCTAAACTGCACATTTATATAAAAGTCTACGATAAAGTAGAAAATATGGACATGTAATTGGATTTTGCTGGAAAAGTGAATTCATGACTGTTCTTTAACATCTAGCCTCCTTAAAATCATGTAATTAGCATTTCAAAAAAAATTTTTGGAGTGTAAGTCCAAGAGAAGATATTTTGGTTTAAAATCTACTTTTAGTGACTGAAGAGTTTTTTTCCAAGATTAAGTTGTTGTGCCACAAAGACAGGTTTTTGAATTTTAAAACCCCAAAACTAGGTCTGGACTAGCAAAGGGAATTGCTGAGCTTGCCAGCTTCCCATTGGAAGTCCCTGGGCCAGTTTGCTTTAATGAAATAATAAGCTTTGCAGACAGTAAAAGAAGTTCGATTCAGCCATGACTTTCTAAACATGTTACAACAAAGAATTCAAAAAATGAAATACGAGAGACAAAATTCAAAGACCTCCAAGAAACTCAGCCACCTGGATAAGGAATCAGCTAACCAGTCTGGAAGGATGCCACAAAGTAGTTTGTGATTTACGAAATCCTAGTGAGAAAATTTTGAATTGTCCCTGCCAAAAGAATAGAAAACTCACAAAACTTTAAGGCAGAATAGTTTTCAACAGCAAAACATCCTGAAGCAGTCCAGAGTATGTGGTGAGGAATTAACCTCACAATAATTCAGTGGAGTTATTCAGCTGTGCCAGAGAGAGAATATTTAGTAAGAGCCAGCCATGAAACTGAGAAAGCCAAGACACAGCTAGAACAAGAAGGAGAGGAGAAGATAAACTCTATTAGAATTCAGAGATAAATGGAAGAATTTACTCTGATGGAACACTAAGCAAAACAAGAATTTCAAGATATATGGAATATGGACCAAATCATACATATTCAGGTGGACTTAGGCGTACAGATAAAGATATAAGAAAGGGACAATAAATCTGAAAGCCTCTATAGAACAAAGCAAAGAAAATGTCTTAAATGAGAAAAGAGATGCTCAAATGAAAATTTTTCAAACCTATATATTTATTACAAAAAAAGGTTTATCTGTAAAATGCAAGTTCACAAGGGAGTTCAGATATAATCAAACATTTTATTTTAATGAGAATGTTTTCCTTTCCATCAAAAGCAGAACAAATGTAAAGCTGCACAGCAAGAAATGACTGTTAGACCTGGAAAAAAAAAGGAAAAAATTATACAATATTAAAGACAAGTCAAAACAAAAGACCTACTGTACCATAATATCCTGTGCACATAGTTGATGAGCTTCAAAATGATAAAAAATATTGGACAGAAAATTGTGACTTAGGCAGCCTTTATGTTAACTCTGCAACACACAAAATATCTACTAAATGCACCTTCCCTCAAAACTTTATTTTCCATCTGCTTTCCTAAAACAGACATAGATAAGAGAGCTACGTAGCCTCCACCATGTTAGAAGTCACTGCATCTTGTAAGGAAGTCCACTCTAACCCTACAGATGCAACGTCTCCACATTCAGACAGAGCTCTCCAAATGTAAATTTTAATAAAATATGTACAGTAAAAAATCAACCTCATAACTTCTAAACATAGAGGAGTAATCATTAAAGAAAACACTATACATTTGGCACTGCTAAGAGGAACATTCAAGACAGACTCATGTCAAAATCCAAAATTCAGCAGTAAAATATATCATTCTGTTTAAAGTCCTTTGCAAAGGACTCCTTGTCTTGGGGACACACTGGCAGTTAGGGCTAGGAAAGGGACAAATGTAAGAGCCCAGGCTGGGGGTGGACATGGCCATGGCTACAGCAGGCCCCAGATGGGGCCACCAACTACTGCTTTCTTCTACCACACCAGCATGTGGCAGCTCAGGGTAGTCCTGAGACAAGTATGGCTTGGCCTGGAGGAAACAGGACAACTTGGACCTGACTGCCTTCAGCCCTCATCTGACTGCCCTCTCCAACTCAAGAGTCTCGGGAACTGGCTGGTGCTAACCTTCCTCGCAGCATCTCCAGGCCCAGGGGAAAGAGGAGGGGAAGCGGTCGCTCACAGACCCCAGCAGCCAGAGCCCAGCTCTCATCCCTGCTTTGCAACAACGATCTGGGCTCCTACCTTGTCATGAAGCCTGACTCCCAGGCCATGCCAAGGGAAGAGTGGCCAGAGCCAAGGGCATTGGATGAGGCATGATTCCCACCATCATCCCAGACGTCCAGCCTTACGGGTTTCCCCACTGCCCTGAATAAGCTGCAGCCTCAAGAAATGGCTGGAGTGGTGGCACTCTACTGCCATGGTCCCAGACCTACACCAGGAACCCTCAGACAGCCTGTGTGGGGCACAAACTGCTCCCCGAGCAGCTGGGCTCACTCCCTCCTTTTCATACCCATGCCTCAGCCTCACCCTCGACCTAAGACCCTAAGGGCACCTAAGATAAGAACTTAAGATACAAAATCCATGCTACAAGCACACCTTTGATCCCCTTCCTCTTGGCCCTACTTCAAGGGCAGAGCAAACTGTCCTCCAGTAACCCAGCATCTGTCCACTCCTTCCCCAGGCTGTCCCACTGTCTTTCCCAGCACCATCCCCAAGCCTCCAGCCACCGTTTACCTGCAAAACATGGAGCAGCCATGGTTATGTAGGTTATGACTCAGTGAGATTTTTTTCCATCTAGCTTGTTAAAACAAGGAGTCAACACTTCGGCAGCAAATTTTTGGCAGGTTCTATCCCACGTTGTTTTCTTTGACTTGAAAGTATTTCTGAAGTTACTGATGTTGGATCTCAGATTGCCATGAGATCCAAGCACTGTCTGGAACTGGTTCCCACCTGATGTTACCAGGAATTAACTGCTTATTCTTTGTAGCCTACCTGGTCTCATCTGTGGATACACTCAGAACAACATCCCAAGCATTTGCTCATGTCATGATGCCTGAGCAACACCTAAACTTATGGTTTGAGGTTACATCGTTGGTGGTAGAAACTTGATGGCTGTTACTGTTAGACTCTATGTCTAATACCCAGACAACCAGCAAGACTAGGAAAAAGCTGCTACATAAGGGGATCTAAGACAAAGCACAGAGACAGCAAGGTTGTAAACTATGAGAACTGTCTGTTGTTCTCCATTTTTAATGTGTTCAGGACAACAGAACTTGCCTTGCAAGAAATTTGTAAGAAATGAAGATCCTATGCATTTGCAATGAAGCTGAAATCTGCGTCACAATATTAGATCTCAAGCTGGGCCTAAGCGTTACATAAAAGGGAATATAAAATTTAAAAGACACATATAAAAACTTTTTTTTTTTTTTTGCACTAGTTATGATTAAATGGAGCATTCTTTTGAAAATATTTCCCTTCTGGGAAGGCAGAGTCAGGAAAAGCATAAAATATTCTTGAATAAAAAAGCTTCTATGAAGATTTTCATTTTTAAGTCTGCCAACATTCGTTGCATGTCAGCAGATGGGTAAATCTCCATACATTATCTCCTAATTGGCTGTAAATTTGGCTTGCATTTTAGCAGTTTTGCAGTCTCCAAGCAAAGAAGTTTTTCTGTTTCACACATTGTCTCCATATATTTCCCTATGTTGCTCTTTGAACAGATTCTTCAAGCCATGATTTGTGAAGCCTTCATTGTATTGTACTGAAGTCACTCTTGAAACTCTACTCTGATATGTTAATGTATAACAGTGAACTCTTTTCTCAGATTTTGGGACTTCCCTTCATCTGCCCAGCTTTAAATTACAAGTGTTTGGGGGGCAGAACTGTACCTTAGCTTTGGGAGAAATAAGTTCATCTTGGATCCTACCAGAAGCTAATAAGCCTGGAAGGAAAATCCAGACCCTTGAAAATCACAGGCAACACTACAATCGATGTTTCATTTGGACGGGTCCACCCACAGAACTTCACATCCCTGTGGCAACAAAACATTTCCCAGTCACTTACTGCAAAACCAGAGAAGAAAAGCTCCTCCTCTGTTTCTGTTGTTTTGAACCGAACTTCATGTTCAGGAACAAAGTGAACAAATCTGATAAAGGCACCCAGGGGAATTAATTCCACTGAAGAAGTCAGTGCCAGTGAGGGACAGACTTGCAGAGCAGTTTGACTTTGTTCACAAAATAGCAAGACAAACATAGTTTACTTGTGAGAAAATATAACTTAGGGTTTATTTATGTGAGAAAAATCTTCTTTCCATGAATTATGGTCCTGGGCAAGACTTTCAGAAAAATAAGTATCTTGGACTTCTATTAGGTGAACAAAATTTCAGTTTTTCAAACAATATTTAAGTAACTGAAAAAGAAGGTTGACTTGAAGTTCAGAGCACCGTCAAAGGCAAGCAATACTTATTTATAATATTTGTTTATAATATGAGTTAAGGCAAATGTTAGCCCTCTCTTTTTAAAAACCTCAAGCAAGACACTTCATATAGTGTCAGCTAAAATTACAGGCAAGGAAAACAATAAAAGGATCTTAAAGTATCTATTTATCGTGAGACCTAATGCTGCTTGTAATAGTACTGAATTGCGATTATGTTCACAACCTTGTTGATTTTTTGGATTTGGTTTAGCCTTGGAGGCTTGGAACTTTCAGTACTTTTGTTTCAGTGCTAAACATCTACATTTCAAGCCATTACTTTTTTTAAAAATCTTTTTGAGTCAGATTTGAACTAAACTCTTCAAACGGTACATTTATTCAAACAGAATCTATTCCCCGAGCAATGGTTTTTAATTCTCTCAAGGTAATTACAGCAGATAGCTGTCTATGAAAATACTATGTGTTCATCATTCAATAGCGCTTTGATACAGCTTCGTTTGAAGTGTCGCTTTTACAGATGACACAATGCCATTGTGAGTTTCTGATTCAAAGAGGATGACTTACAGTACAAATCTGGAGAAATTAGTGTGACCATTTAAGAAAACTTTTCATGTCCACTTGAAAGCAGTTTTGGTATGTCTGCAAATCCCCTCAAATTACTGCTATAACACAAAGAACATACTATTGAACTGTCACACATATTCTAATGAGTGACCATTAGCTGTCAAGTAATTCTGGATAACCCAGCTGGAGGGCAAATGCCTAATGAGTAATTAAAATCATTTATTGCTTTCCATAATTTTTTTTCTTTTACTTTAAGACCATGAGACAGGTTTGTTACTCCACATTCTATTGCTTCAGCAGCACCTTTACACTACCATTTACTACAAGTTCAGTCCTTCAACAGTTACACCTAAACTTCATATGAACTATCTGAATAAAGGTAGGGCTAGTCAAAAAACATTTGCTAATGAAAGGAGTTACTCCACCGGCAACTTCTCACCCTCTAACAACCTGACCGAGGATGGAAGAGATGAAGCACATGGCCTGGGTGGATACTTGTATTGGCAATTCAGCTGTAGTAAGTCAGAGGCCTGCTTTACGTGGATACCCAAACAGCCCCTTTATCAGTATTGCTGTATAGAAAGGTTTCCAGAACAAAAAAAGGCAGGCTGCGCTGTATGCAGCTTTACAGGTCAGCAACTCATTTCAGTGTCATGGCCCTGAGGCACTGCCACGTCTGACTGTCTCTGCCCGCCCCTGGGGCTCCCCTGACCCTGCTCGTGGCCCAGGACCCCATTTCAGCCCCCTGGAGCCTTCAGCCCCTGCCTCAGCGATGCCGCCGTAGGGCCGGTCTCCAGATCCCCACAGGCCTGCCCTCCCGAGCCATGGGCCCTCCCGAGCCA